>NC_140955.1:107947586-108295086 GCF_014529385.1 Adiantum capillus-veneris | reverse complement strand
ATTGGGTTGAAATTGTTTAAATTTCTTGGATTCATTTATATTGATGAAAAGGTGTTGAGAGAGAGAGAGAGAGAGAGAGAGAGAGAGAGAGAGAGAGAGAGAGAGAGAGAGAGAGAGAGAGAGAGAGAGAGAGACGCAAAACACATATAAATGTTTTTCAGTTCTACATTTCAATAAAGTATTTCAAAGCATGATAGGCACATGAAGAGAGAGAAAGAATAAAAGAGGGAGAGATGCAAGAGAGAAACAGTGTAAGGGTACTGGGCTTTTAGCCTATGCGTGTGTGTAACATCTCTAGTCTACTAGGATGCATAAATGGCATAAAAACATTTGGTCACCGTGGAAAAGGCACCCAAGGTATGATGTCATCAATGATGCCAAATAAGAATCTTGCACTAGCTATATATAATAAGCCTTTTTGTATACATTCGCAACACATTTAATCAATCTAGTATTGTGTCCATATTCTTCTCTATTTCATTGTGTAATTAGTATTACCATGAGTATGTGAACACCATGAACGGTTCTCTTTCATATCCTCTCTAATCTTAACAATTGGTATCAGAGCCAATGGTCGAAGATTTCTAGGCATTTTTTCAACTTTCCCATGTTAGATTTTGGCATTCTCTCTTTGCCATAACAATCGCTAATCATACTTCTAATAATACTCTAATTAGCTCTTGGTCATCTCATTGAGGACACGTCCATGGGCCACTACCCACATGAGATGATTGTGGCTAATGAAGAGGTAGGATTAATCTTTGTTAATTATTACGCGTACATTTCTTGAATAAGTAGCTTTTTTGGTCTCCCCTATCAGCAAAATTGGCATTCACAATTCATGTGTGGGCGTAGCTCTCATCAAAAGCTATCCATAGCATCTTTCGGGGCTAAATTTGGTCAAGGATTGCCATCTTAATTGCTTGATCAAAATCGGCATTGTAGCACCAAAGTGTTTGTGTGTGTGCGTACGCACTTGATGGCATTTAATGCCGAGAGTACCTTTGGAGGTTCAAATCATTCAATTATCTTCAAAAACATGGGAAAGGTACCTATTCTAAGGGTCCTCTTTTGACTTTTGGAGGGGCCATACCACTTAAGATCCATTGCCCTAAGCTTGCATTCACATAGTTTTTTGGCCATCAAAGGCATGTACACCACATAAGGGTATAGCCAACCTTTGTCAAGAGAAAGAGCCCACAAGCAGCATAAATTTGACAAAAGTTTTTTTTTTTTAAGGGCACCATCGCAAAAGAAAAAAACAATCTTATGGTGAAGAATAACTTCATTGTCGTTGGTGAAGGCGTACTTCACATAGGAGCATCAAAGAAAATTTGTTTTCTCTCCCTCTCAAAATTAAATTCTACAATTTTATGCTCCTAAGCACAACAAATGTTTTTAAAAGCTTATCCATTGATATTAAGTGCTATTAGGAGTTAGACATTGGCCTTGGTATTAAAATCCACGTGCTAAGAATGCTCCAAGGTGTAATGGAAGAGAATGGGCTTATAAAATTTAACGGGGAGGGCTTTCATACTTGGCAGACCAAGTTGAAAGGGTACTTAATGGAAAAGGGGTTGTGTGGGGAATAGTCAAGCCGACCATCACTAACCCATCTAGTGATGGAGCATATGTACAGACTCGGGCTATGAGTGCACAGAACCTAGCCAAAGACGAGCAAGCATTAGGAATCATAATCACTGCACTACATGAAAATTATGTACACTTTACCGATGATTGTGAAACCTAATCAGTTGCATGGGAAGAACTAGAAAAGAATTTCGGGGTTAGGAAAATGAAGAGAAAAGTGAGCTTAAAGAACGATCTGTACAATTTAAAAATGGACCCTAACTAAGATATTGCAAGCTTGGTAAATCGTCTTAAAAGCATGACCATACAACTAGCCTATGTGAACAGTTTAGTACCAGAGGAGGACAAAATTGCAACTCTTCTAGCATCTTTACCACCAAGCTTTGACCATCATCAAGGAAAAGGATCCAACAAGAGATTTCCAAGATGTAATCAACTCTTTAATGTCTGAGGAAAATAAGTAAGGGGGGGATGTTACTTTAAGGGGAGGATATTTTTTAATTAGTTCAAATAATAAAACTTGCTTCAACTGTGGAAAAGAAGGGCACATAGCAAAGGATTATCTAGCATCAAAGACTTGCAGTATTTGTGGAAAGAAAGTTCATCTTCCTTCCAAACGTTTCAAGAAAGATAGAGGCATCACCAACAGAAATCCGAGGCCCAAAGTCTGCTTAGCATAAGAAGGCAAAGATGATGAAGAAGAAGAAGATGGCAACAACCTTCTAATCTATGACGACATTCTCTAGCTTTTTTTTTCTCCTTTACCTCTCAGTTGTAATTGTTTAAAGATTGCTTTGATTAGCTTGGTCTCAGTTTTATACATCTGTTTGAGGGGAGGTGTTCACTGTCTCTTGGATTGGAGATAGTTTATCTCCTAGATTCGGGATGTTCTTTTGGATTGGAGATGTTCTTTTTGCTACTGGATTGGAGTGTGCCAGAGATGTCAATTTTTCATAGTCTAAACCCCAAGGGGAGGAATGTAAGGGTTTTGGGATTTTAGCCTATGTGTGTGTGACACTTCTAGTCTATTGGGATGCATAAGTGGCATAGAAACATGTGGTCACGTGTGAAAGAGGCACCCAAGGTATGACATCATCAATGATGAAATAAGAAGCTTGCACTAGCTCTATATAATGAGACTTTAGGTACACACGTGCTACACAATTAATCAATCTAATTCTCTTTTTTATACTCCCTTATCTTACCAAAAAGCTACAGAGCGAGAGAGGGAGACAAAGCTAGAGAGAGAGAGAGAGAGAGAGAGAGAGAGAGAGAGAGAGAGAGAGAGAGAGAGAGAGAGAGAGAGAGAGAGGAGAATTGGAAAGAGAAGACTATAGAGAGCCAATTATGGCATGAAAAGAGAGACAAGGAGCGAGAGCCAAGTATGGAGCAAGATTTTTGAGAGAGAGTTTCCCTTGCTACCATTTAAGAGCGAGTTTTTTCGAGCAAGCTTTGAGAGGGAGTTTTTATGGTGGATGTGGTTGGTTGGAGCAATTTTCAAAAAATCTCCCTCAAAAGCTCGCTCGAAACCTATATTCTAGATGGACTAGCCAAATGAAAAGAGGGGCATTGGGGGGCAACCCCCACCATAGAGCAGCCAATTGCCATCTCTCTACAAGTGTGTGCTCAATTCCCACCGTGCCCGAGTTTACACAACCGGTCTAACTATTGGAATTTGGGTTCTCATCCCTGCCTCGTGTGTATGCAAGTGACATGCCAACCCCTGGTTTGGGACCATGTAGAATTGGCCCCTTCTATGAAGGAGAACTTTTTATATGTTCAGAAACACAAAATTGTTCAGATCTTGAGCATGCTGATACTTGAACACTAGTAAAAATAAGGCCTTATAGATTCCATTTTCACTACTCTTTCCTTTTTCAAACGTTTTGTTTTCTTTTCACATTTTCCTTCTTCCTTACTATGTTCCTTTGCTCATTGCCCTTCTCACGCCATAGCTTCTTCTTGTCACCATTTTAGCATCTCAATTCCTTCTTCTCGTTGACCTTCTAATAGAATCAATTCATATATTTTCACAATGCTAAAGAGGAGGGGGTTTTTATCATGTTAATGACTGGGTAACTATGCTACGGTCTTGTAAAGGTGCACACAGAGTGAAGAGAACCAAACAAGATGACATGAAAAACCATTGGAAAGGTCATATCCTTGCATTTAGAGTGACAGATAGTGGCTGGAAAGCTAAAGTAAAACATATTTACTTGGTGAAGGACATGGTGTTGAATTCTCAATATCCACATTTTTGCTCATTTTGTAAGTGACACATTTATGTTGTAATATTGTGAACAATGAGGAAGAGTTTGCTTTTATTTGATGATTTTTGCAGATGTTTTTCCATCAACAATTGTGGAGTGGAAAACTGTAGAAATCTTGAGTGGCACATTCAAAGCAATTCATAAAGGAATTGTAGATAGTATGTATGCAGGTAAGAGCTCATCCTTTTACAAACAAATGGTTTATTTGTGTACTTTGTAGAATATAAGGTTCCACCAATAAAAGGTGCCCATGGAGAGCTTCAAGATTATTTTTCACTTGGATTGGAAAACCCCCAATGCATGTCCTGTTTTTAGTTTCAAAGCTAAAATCAAAGATGATATACTCAAAGCAATGACACCAAGAAGAATTTCACGGCGGACAAGATTCAATGGGTTGTACCTCTCCATATTTTTGTGGCATGTTTTAAATCTATGAATCTACAAAGAGGAAAAAAGACAATGTGGCTGAATAGAAGATTGTCCCTGCATGAAGTAGACACAATACTTGGAGAGGATTGGAACTCAAGAGAAACTTTTCACATTGGTGACATTATTATGTGTAAGGTAAGCTCAAACTCTATGTCTATATTCTACCAGATTTCTTGTTAGTCCTTAGTTTTGGGATATGATTATAGAAGATGGAGAAGAAAGCTAGGCAAGTGGGTTCCCTTGATTCTGATGAGAGCTATCAAGAAGTTGAATTAGAAATCAAGGTATATCCATTCGATGAGATTTCTTAAAGAAAGATCATTGTCACTACAAATTGGACCTTACAAGATGTAAGAGAATCACTTAACTTGATGAAATTATTCCAGACTATAGATTTTAAGTAGATGAATACCAGAGTGGAGAACATAACTTCTTGCAAGACATGTCTTCCTCCAAAGAGTATTTTTTTAAAAGCCACCAATAGGGAGGAGGTAAATATATATATATATATATATATATTTTATGTAATCTCTACTTTTGAATCAATACAAATACTTTTTCTTTTCTTTTGCTTGCAAGTGTCCATTTAATTACCTAATGTCTACCACTAACTTCTTAAATAAAATGTCATGGCAATCAAAGATGAACCGTGATTTACACTTTGAAAAGATAAACATTTGATGGTATTGAATGATGTATTAGTGTTTTTATAAGTTTATATCATTATTGTGGCTTCATTCTAAAGTGCAAAGTTAGATAGTGTTAGTTTAATTGATAATAATAATAATCAATACATGTACTTTTTTACTTTTGTCTACAACTGTCCTTAAGACCATTAAATATATTTAAATCAATTTTCAACTAAAATGTCACGACAATAAAAAAAAATTGCACAATAAGCATTCATAGACGCAATAATTTGTTTGCAAAGATAAACCCATCCAATGGTGTACAAGTGTTCATAAATCTCGCTTTGTTAGAGAGTACATTTCAAAGAGAATGAAACAAAAGGTCATCAACTCTCTACCCGGTTTTCAAAATTCACTTGTCTTCTAGCATGAGGAGATTTTCTAGCTTCATGTGAACTCACTCTTTGCCTCCGTGATGTGGATGAAGTAGGTGGCTCTTGAGTCCTCTTTAGTGACTAAAGTATATGGTCATTGCTTTCTTGAGTGGGTGACTTAGGTGCCTCTTTCAACTCAATCGGTTGTACAGATGACCTCGATGATTTTTATGATGTCTCCTCTGGAGTCTTTTTTGGGGACTTTGGTGGAAACTTGAGTGTTGACATAATATATTTCTCCCTTCTCTGAGAACAAGGCCTTTGAAGCTTAAATTTGAGAGGAGAATGGTAGGGCAAGCCCTTCCCTTGTCCTTTTTTTAGAGCTATCTTCTTCTTCTTGCTCTTTTCTTTGCTTGGAGATCTCTTCCTACTACAGAGTCTTACCATACACCGAGCGAATGTTTTCAAGCGGACCAAAAGTCAAGAAAATACAATGGTTGTAATATACATTTGAAAGAGAAAGCTTGTGTGTGATGGAGAGAGAGAGAGAGAGAGAGAGAGATAGAGAGAGAGAGAGAGAGAGAGAGAGCATTAAGACATGGAGCACTTGAAAAATGCACTTCTAACAACATATATAATGTATGTTTCAATGGGAAAAAGAATTCAACAATAGTGACATGGGAGACAATCTTGGGCATCTTTAGTTGCCATGCTCTACAACATATAAGAGCGCCAACAACTTTTGTGACAATCTTTGGAGGGAGAACATAGACTGACATGCGTAAGAGGTGTGACATGCGAGAGGCATTTAGTACGTGGTTCAGGAGTGACATGCGAGATATTGTTTAGTACGTGGTTCAGGAAGTGAGCTTCAGTGAGGAAGAGGAAAAGTGAAGTACGTGTTGCAACACCAAAAAGTACTTTACCAGTTTCCAAAGACCATATCTCCCTCCTAATATGCAAAATTATCCCACTGAAAAGACGACAAAATGCCCGAGTCTAGAGGTGGCATGTGTATTGTATATATTACTATGATGAGTCACTCACCATTGATGAATAGATTGTGCCTTAAAGATTATAGCTCTCATGTGTGTTAGGAAATAAGACGTAGCTAAATAGATAATTGAGTAGATTACTTAATGGAGAGAGACAGATTTATATACACGAGATTATAGAGTAGAGAGAGAGAGAGAGAGAGAGAGAGTACACACGATATACGTGGTTCACCCAATGTGGGCTACGTCCACGGGAAAGCAGCCACTCAATGGCTTTAGTACTTCAAAACAAGAAGTAGTTTACAAAGGGATTATACCCTTAATGGAGCTCCCGCCTTGCTTCACTCTCACCACCTCACACTCACCTTGTTGCATCAACTTCACACACTATGAAATGTGTGTAGAAATGGCCTCCTTTTATAGGCCAAAAGGGCTGCCCTCTCTTATGAGAGACAGCCATGTGTAGCCGCCCTTGTGCGAATAAGTCCGAATCGGACCCTCCAATCCGCCCATGTGTGGCCGCCCTTGAGAAGACAAGTCCGCTTTTGAATTCGGCCACCGGCCACCGGCCATTGACTTCCGACCACCGGCCATCGGCCATTGACTACCGGCCACCGGCCAACCGACCGGTTGTTTTTCGACCACTTTTCGGCCGCCGTCCGGCCATAATATTCCAGCGAAAAAGAATATTTCGGAGAAAAAAAGTCTCGGGGGCCTCCGCCCGCGAGGCCTTTAAAGTTGCCCATGATTCTTGTCCATGAAAATTTTGGTTTCCGGTGAGTGATTTTCCTTCACGCACGATGGCTTCTCCTCATAATGGGGGCCTTACAAATGTGCGCTTTTACCACAGAAAATTACAAGGGTAAATCAGGCTCCATACTTAACAATCTCCCACTTGGAGACTGATCTCCAAACCAAACCTGTGACTGCTTTCCATTTTGGCTTCTTATCCTTGAATGCCGATTGAAGATGAGCAAAAGCTCAACTTCTCCTTGTTGACCACCTTCGTAAACATATCTGCAGGATTTTCACTTGTATGCACCTTTCCTAGCTTTAGTTGTCCCTCTTCCAAAAGAGTGCGTATGAAGTGATATCTCACCTCAATGTGCTTTGTCCTTGAATGAAAGGCTGAGTTCTTCGCAAGATGGATAGCGCTTTGGCTATCACTGTACAAGACACAATTGTCTTGTTTGAATCCAAGATCTTCTAAGAATCTGTGAAGCCACATAATTTCTTTGCTTGCCTCTGTCATTGCTACATACTCTGCTTCCGTGGTAGAAAGTGAAACCACTTTCTGTAGCTTTGAAGCCCAGCTTACTGCTGTGCCTCCAACCGTGAACACATAGCCAGTAGTGCTCCTTCGAGTATCTTTGTCACCTGCCACATCTGCATCAGCATACCCTTCTAGAAAAATATCAGTTCCTCTAAAATACAAAGCATTTGTTGTTGTCCCTTTTAGATACCTAAGTATCCACTTCACAGCTTGCCAATGCTCTTTACCTGGGTTGTCCATGAACCTACTCACAACTCCCACTACATGTGCAATGTCTGGCCTTGTCCAGACCATAGCATACATTAGAGAACCTACCACTGCAGCATATGGAACTTTAGACATATAGGCTATCTCCTCTTGTGTCTTTGGACACATATCCTTCGTTAGTTTAAAATGACTAGCCAAAGGTGTAGAAACTGGTTTTTCATTTTGCATTGCAAACCTTTCTAGTACCTTCTTGATGTAATCTTCTTGAGATAGCTTTATTGTCTTCTTCGTCCTGTCCCTCGATATTTTCATACCAAGTATCCTCTTTGCAGCACCTAAATCTTTCATTGAAAAAGATTTGGACAGCTCCTCTTTTAGGTCTTTGATGTCCTGCATGTTAGCACTTGCAATCAACATGTCATCAACATACAACATTAGGATGATGAATTTCCCATCTCCCAAATTCTCCGTGTAGACGCAGTGATCCGAGTTGCATCTTGTGAATCCATGATCCAGCATCCATCGATCAAACTTAAAGTACCATTGTCTTGATGCTTGCTTTAAACCATACAAGCTCTTCTTTAATCTGCAAACCATTTTCTCCTTACCTTTTACTTCATACCCCTTTGGTTGAAGCATGTAGATTTCCTCCTCTAAGTCACCGTGAGGGAATGCCGTATTTACATCCATTTGCTCGAGATTTAGATCATGAGCAGCCACAAGGCTTAAGAAAAGCCTAATTGAGTTCATTTTTACAACAGGAGAAAATATTTCATTGAAGTCAATAGCTTTCTTTTGAGAAAAACCTTTTACCACAAGCCTAAACTTGTACCTTTTCTTCCCACCTTCTTCTTCCTTTAGCTTGTACACCCATTTGTTTTGAAGTGCCCGCTTACCTTTAGGCAACTCAACCAACTCCCATGTTTGGTTGCGATGTAGTGAGTCCATCTCCACTTGCATGCTCTTTGTCCATTCTTCTTTGGATTCATGTTGCATAGCTTCTTCATATGATTCCGGCTCTCCAGAATCTGAGATCAAGAGATGGTTGAAGGAGGGAACAAACCTTTCTGGAGGTCTACTTGCTCTTGTAGATCTTCGGGGAATAGGTTGAGGCTCCTCATTTGGTTGACGTTGTTGCACATTGTCACCGTTTGCAGTCCTTGAGTCTTCACCGTCCTCAAGCTCCATGTACTCATCACCTGTTTTTTTTGTTTTTTTTCTTTCCAAGTAATCTTTGTACATATTTTGTTCGTTAAAAATTACATCCCTACTCCTTAAGATTTTACCATCTTCAGGATTCCATAGGCGATACCCAAAGTCTCCTTCTCCATAGCCAATGAAGAAACACTTTTTGGACTTTGCATCTAACTTTGATCTTAGGCTTCTATCTATGTGCATGAAAGCCTCACACCCAAACACTTTGAGAAATGCATAATTCACCAGTTTACCTGTCCATGCCTCTTCTGGAACTCCCCCATCCAATGCCGTTGAGGGTGACCGATTGATTAAGTACACAGACGTACTTACAGCTTCCGCCCAAAGCTCAATAGGCCTGCATGTAGCCGCATGCTTCGTGCTTGTTCCATGATTGTCCTGTTCATCCTTTCCGAAATCCCATTTTGTTGAGGTGTCCTTGGGGTTGTCCTTTGCCTCCGAATGCCATTGCTAGCACAAAAGCTTTTAAAAGCTTGGCTGCAATATTCGCCTCCATTGTCGGATCTGAGGCATTTAACCTTAGTACCTGTTTCATTCTCCACAAAGGCTTTCCACCTTTGAAATATGGAAAATACATCGGATTTATTCTTCATGACATAAACCTATGTTTTTCTAGTCGCATCGTCTATGAATGTTACATAGTACAATGAGCCACCAAGTGATGGTGTACTTGCAGGACCCCAAACATTAGAATGAACCAACTCAAGTTTTTTATTTTTTCTTTCATTTCCTGATTTTTAAAATTTACTCTCTTTTGTTTACCATAAACACAATCTTCACAGAACTCTAAGTCCACTTCTTTCAAACCTGGTAGAAGCTTCTTTGTTTGAAGGATTTGCATTCCTTTGGCACTCATATGCCCAAGTCGGTAGTGCCACACCGCACTCTTCTGTAGTTGCTGCACAAGCTGAAGGTTGCGTGCTAACAGTACACAAGTAAAGTGTACCGACTTTTTCACCCTTGGCAACCACCAAAGATCCCTTTGAGATCTTCCAACGTTTGTTTTCGAATGCAATGTTGTGACCTTCATCGTCCAATTGTCATGTAGAGATCAAATTTTTGCGAAGAGAAGGAACATGCCTAACATCTTTAAGCTTCCATTCATTTTCGTTAGCAGTTTTGACAGAAATTGTACCTTTGTCGACAATCTCACAAGCTTCATCATCTCCCGAGTATACATACCCAAAATTACCTTTGGTGTAGTCTTGGAAATGTTGCTTGTGTGGTGTCGCATGGAATGAAGCCCCGGAATCTACTATCCAAGAATTAGACACATTGTCTAATGAGAGAATTAGAGCATCTTGCTCTACTTTACCTGCCACATTGGCCTCCGATGTTGGCTTGTTGTCTTGAGACTCTGTCTCCTTCTTCTTCTTGGACCAGCAATCCTTCTTGACGTGGCCCTTCTTGCCGCAGTTCCAACATTCAAGAACTGACTTTGTGCGTGACTTGCTCCGCCTTGAGCGATCACGACCCTTTTGGTTTTTGAACCTCTCCTTAAGCCTTCCTCTTGTTTCCACTGATAGTGCAGCACTTGATGATTCTCCTGTGCTTCTCTTGCGCATTTCCTCGCTTAGGAGAACACCCACAACATCATCAAACTTAAGAGTATTTGTGCCAGAGATAGAATTACTTACAGCCATCACAAGGCTGTCCCAACTATCCGGTAGAGATGATAGTATAAGGAGAGCTCGCACTTCGTCATTGAAATTGATTTTTAATGATCGAAGTTGACTTATGTTTGTGTTAAAGTCATTTAGGTGTTCTGCAATTGAACCATTCTCTGCCATCTTTAGATTGAACAAGCGCTTCATAAGAAATACCTTATTGGATGCCGATGGTTTCTCGTAGAAGTCGTCAAGTGACTTCATCAAGTCCTCCGTGGTCTTCATCTCCGAAACATTGAAGGCCACCGTTGACGCCAAGCTTAACCGGATTGTTCCCAGTGCCTTTCGATCAAGGACAATCCATGCTTCATCTGCCATTGTTGCGGGCTTCTTCGCAACACCGCCTAGTGGCAAATAGAGGTCCTTCTGGTAGAGATAGTCTTCAATTTGTATCTTCCAATGTTGGTAGTTTTTGCCGTTGAACTTCTCAATGTTGAGCTTCCCTTCCTCCACCATAACTCCCACTCAATTCAAGGAATCCTTTCCTTGAGATAATTTAGCTACGAGCAAACCTTGCTCTGATACCAGTTGTTAGGAAATAAGATGTAGCTAAATAGATAATTGAGTAGATTACTTAATGGAAAGAGACAGATTTATATACACGAGATTATAGAGTAGAGAGAGAGAGAGAGTACACACGATATACGTGGTTCACCCAATGTGGGCTACGTCCACGGGAAAGCAGCCACTCAATGGCTTTAGTACTTCAAAACAAGAAGTAGTTTACAAAGGGATTATACCCTTAATGGAGCTCCCGCCTTGCTTCACTCTCACCACCTCACACTCACCTTGTTGCATCAACTTCACACACTTTGAAATGTGTGTAGAAATGGCCTCCTTTTATAGGCCAAAAGGGCTGCCCTCTCTTATGAGAGACAGCCATGTGTGCCGCCCTTGTGTGAATAAGTCCAAATCGGACCCTCCAATCCGCCCATGTGTGGCCGCCCTTGAGAAGACAAGTCAGCTTTTGAATTCGGCCACCGGCCACCGGCCATCGACCATTGACTACCGGCCATCGGCCAACTGACCGGTTGTTTTCCGACCACTTTTCGGCTGCCGTCCGGCCATAATATTCCGGCGAAAAAAAAGTCTCGGAGGCCTCCGCCCGCGAGGCCTTTAAAGTTGCCCCTGATTCTTGTCCGTGAAAATTTTGGTTTCCGGTGAGTGATTTTCCTTCACGCACGATGGCTTCTCCTCATAATGGGGGCCTTACAAATGTGCGCTTTTACCACAGAAAATTACAAGGGTAAATCAGGCTCCATACTTAACAATGTGTCCATTGCCATACTGACTCCCAAGCTTGCACAGAGTGCTCATGCTCTCCATTATAGCTCTGCAATTCAGGGGTGCAGTGAGATGCTCCGCAAATCCCCGTAGTATGAGACACAAAGTATAGTCATAGTTGGGCAATGATTGCAGTTTTCAACACAAATGCTATAAATAATTGAGGAGAATTGTGCTCTCTCTCTCTCTCTCTCTCTCTCTCTCTCTCTCTCTCTGAAAAAGTCAGGGTTGTATTTAACTATGTACAAGATAATCCCTATCAGATGCTAAGAGCATTTTTGCACGGGCAGGGGTGCTACCCCTGGCGTGCATTAGCTGGAGAAAGTGGAGAAAAGAGTGCCACTAAAGTGACAACTCGACTACAAAAAGCTTAGAGTGGTTTGTATGAAGAGTGTAGAAGAAACCATTGAGGGGTGGCATAATGGCACCTAATCTGTCTGCCGATATATGAAAAAAAGAGGATGGAATGTGCCCAACTCCAAATGAAGTCACAGTGACGGGCCTTGGTTTCTCGAGAAGAAAGAATCCCCTACCAGATCAAGGTGTGAATTATATCCAACCAAAGGGGAGATAGTCTGTCATCAGTGATTTGGGGAGCCATACTGAGAATGTAGACAAAACAGGCTCTCCAAACACTCCACAATGTAATAATGGTGAAGAATGAGAAAACCTCATCACATTCTTGAGTATCCCCTTACAGAGCAATATGTGGTATCATAGCCAATGTTCCCATCTGATATCCTACAGAGGTGAGCATAAAGGTTGGATTACAAATAATAATTTATAAGCAAAGGACGCATTAGGAGAACTTTGGACTCATTGTTGGGCCCTGTAAGAAGTTTTACGTCATCTTAGAGAGAGAAAATGAAAATGTTAGATAATATATTTTAGGTGATGCTTTTTTGCACCAACAAACAACCAAAATGACATTCATTGTTAGGGAGTTGTCGTCTTCTTTTCTTGTCCTTCGACCTCTTGTCAATAATCTAAATAATTGTATGACTGATAATTTGAAACACCAAATTACAAGCGTTCCCTCCAAAAACATAAGCTACAGGAACTCTATCAACTCTAAATATGGGACTACAATGATTTCAAACGCGAGCCCAAGCCTTCGCTACCAAAACTTGAGATATTTTGTTAGTAATAGGAATGCAAACTTTCTTTTCCTGATAAAAACATCAATTTGAACTTGAAATCTTCAATCCTTTCATCTTCAACATTTACCCGAAGAAAGAACACACATCATCTTCACGTTGATGTCTTGCACGAGTACGCACCATTGCAAAAATGTAGGAAGGAGTCTTTCTTATCCCAATGGAAGAAAGAAATTAGAAGGAAAAACAAGGAACATCATTTGGATTTGTGGGCTGATGGGTCGATTTACACAAATGATCCTACAACAAATGTGCCACCTCCATTTGCTAATATCACTAACCTTTTACATTTCATGGGAGATGGCAAGGATGGGCTAATGGGGTACAATGAACACTTGGAAATGCGAGGATTGAATGCCGAAAAGCAAATAAACCTCCTAGCAACGGAGAACATGCAGCTGAAGAAACTTAATGAAGCATGCACTCAGAAGATTTCATCAAACAGAGAGACAATCCACAGCCTTGAGAAGAAGATCACAAGTTTGCGTGTGAAAGACACCATGCTTGGGAGTCGAAAAAGAAAACGAAATCTATGTAGCATAGAGAATATGAAGATTGGTAGTGGCGGCCTGAAAAAACGAATACAAGATTTAAGGTAACTCAAAGTTTGGTTATTCTTTTGTATCATATATATGATTTACACTTTCTTATTAGTGATCATGATGCATGGTGCTTTCTTTGCAGGACTTTGCTACATCCAAACTCAAACGGAGTAGGTTCAAATGCTAGAGTAGGTTCCAAGTGTATGTATAACATAACACACACTTCATTTGTGAAAAATCCATGTTTATACTGCATGGCCGATGCACAATCTCTTGAGAGTGTGCAATGGAGTAGAGCTCCCAACAGACATCTTCAAGATAAATCTTTTCGAAATGTGCTTGATATTCCTCTGTGTAGGGTTCATGCTTGTCACACTCCATGCACTTTGCAGAATAATTGAAAAGTTCGTTCATTTGTACATATGTTTTGCATGGACCTTAAAGCCAGTGAGTGAGTCACTGAAGAGTCATCAAAACATTAGAGGAAGTGCTCTCAGACGTTGGTTTGCATGGAGACAATGTCAAAATTGAAGAGGACCCTAAGATGTCTCAAGGTCATTACAAGGTACCAAGGAAAGTGTCAATAGGCGGCGTGAAGGCCAAAAGGTTTCTTGGGTTTAGCCTCAAAGAGTCTGATAGAGAGGAGAAGAGAAACATGTTCAACAAATGGAAACAATTACATAGAGTAAGGCAAACGTGTGGAAATCACTTGATAAAATCTTCCACTACGTTGAGCAGCATTCGTGGATGAAAGTAAGCTCAGATCATTTCAAGAAGCCTTGCTGGATTGGAAGAAGGCATACCTGGTAGGGTGGGGTGGGCAACATATCACTCATTACATGGTGAGTTAGCATGTTCCATATGCAAACAATATATGCTGCATATATCCTACTCTACTCACCATATTGTTTTATTCCAATGCAGCACATATTGTTCAACCATGGTCCATATTTTGTCAAAACATACGGCTCGTTGTCAATATGGTCCACACAAGGCATGGAAAAGACCCACTACATGGCAAGAACATGTTACTTTAAGCAAACTAGACATGGTGGAGGCAAAGATAGAGTCAAAAGCCTATTAGAGTTACACCAATGGACTTATAACGACTTATACATAGAGCAAGGCAGAAGGAGCTTCTTAAGAGTTCAAAAATTACACGTTCTTTACAACTTATCCACAAAAAGAGGAAGCAAAGGGCTTGGGGAAACTCAAATGCGGGGGAGCACAATGCGAGGTGGCGATAGTCACAAGTCCAAAGCGGGAGAAGATGGGCATGATCCCGTCATTTTTATTCTCTTCTCTACACCCCCTTCTTCCTCCCTGTGTACCTCTTCGACGTCCATGCCCCTTAGCCAAACTTTTTCCTCTATTGATGGCAGCATCTCCGCGGGAATCAAGCGTCTTCTATCCCTTAAAAATAGCTTTTTTTTGTATGGATCCAGTCTCTCCGGGTCTTCAACTCTTGTCTCTAGGGCATGAGCTGTGTACAACATGAAATAGGGGGCCTTGAGTGCTTGACACCCATACTCGATGCCAAAAACGCGTACAATAAACTGCTTCTCTATCAAGATTATCCTTTCTGCACTCAGTGGCATGGGATACCCACCACACAATCTTGTAAATTTTATTGCAAACAAAAAGAACTTTTCATTATCCTCAAAGTATTCTTTGTGGTATATTATGATCTTAAAAACAATATCAAAACATTCATGGATTATTATTGATATGCGTACAATAGTGTCAAGTACTTGAATTGTTTCTACAAATCTTTTTGTGGTTAAAAAGCCCGATGTACTGAGACAACACAGCATCCTTGCATTGCACTCCAGTGATGACAAGTCCTTGCCTTGAGCCTCCTGCTCTTCGAAGGAAACTATCATCATACACAAGCACCTGTCAACAATCAAATTTATCTCAATATTGCATCATTGGGACATGGGCAAAACCATATGCATTCCTAAAAGAAATTACCATCTGATTCTCGTCCATCTCGAGCATGGACCTTCCCCACAAGTGAATTGAGTGGCTATTTGCCAGCTGGACCAGGGGTGCCACAAGGACACCCATGTTTTCTAAGCCAAGTTGTCTTGTGGTCGATTGGAATTGCTGATCATTTGTTGGAAATTCGGCTTCTCTAGACTTCGCTTCGTTGAATATATCTTAGATCGGTTGACCCCCTAAAATGAGCTGTGTGTCGTGTACAGATGTGTCTGTAAGGAGATGTTTGTCCACTCCATCCTCCACAAAACCCATGTTTGTGTCACAAAAATTTGCAATTGCAGCTAAGTAGTAGTCCTCCCATATATTCAGCTATGTAATATCCATGAAGAGAATGTAGTGAATGTCATCGGCCATAGCAAAACTGGGAGTTCAATTCAGAGGCAAAGACCCTTCCTCATTCGAGCTTTCTTGCTTGCTTCCAAGTGCTGCATTCGCAAGAGTTAAGCCTGCATCAATGTCTCCTTCATTACCTCTACCCGCTTTTCTTCTGGTCAAACTGTAACTCCATGTCCTCTACCTCTTCCTCCCGTGCCAATGGGAAACTACCAAAATTTGACGATTGGGAAGTCTTTGACTCATCATCCATCTATAGGTACAAGTAACACACAGACCCGTGGTTGAATTCCACTAAGAGACACTTTTTAGAGTGCCTAGGACATCTTTCTTTGACAATCAGTGCATTGGAGGGACACTTTTCCAGACAGTGATTCAACCTTCTTGAAGCATGCTTCTCAGGGTCAAGATCGGTTGGGTGCACAAATTTCATGCCATCAATTGTTAGGGAGCTATCACAAATGACTGCTTCGTACTGTTACAAATGCATTTGTAGGTACTCCATTGAGAAATCAACGTTCCACTGCATGATACAAAACTTTGCATTAAACATTTTTGATAGCTCTGGTGCATGATGATGAGCACGGGTGCTGCATAGGAACGTGTACAATTTTTCTTGACATGTATCCTCCCCTACATCATCCGTCTCTAATACTATGTTCCGCATGTGTGAAAGAAATATCAAGACAAAGATACTATTATATATTGAACGGTATTTGTGGCTAGAACCAAGTGAATATGGATGGAGCCTTGGGATTCCCTAAAGGTCTTTATTTGCTTGGTTCTAACCCACTTGTTTAGTAGAACCGATGACATGGTAAAAGTCAAAAGCAAGCGAGGAAGGGCATGAAGAGTCCCCCAAGGACCATATTTGCTTGGTTCTAACCAACGTGGTCATCTCAGTACTATTCATGTTGTACCCATGTCCATTTGGGGTCAGAACCAAGCGAACAGAGGGCTTGAAGGATTCTTCAGGCCCTTCTTCGCTTGGGTCTGACCCAAGAGAATATATTAGCAAAATTCACGGTATATCCACGTCCATTTGGCACAGAGGGTTAGAACCAAGCAAAGGGGGCCCTTGGGAAATTATTAAGGCCCCTATTCGCCTAGTTCCGGCCCATGCGTTGAGAGGCCTGGTCAAAACCATGCAAGAGGCTTAGTTATTCATTTAATACTCTATCTAGGAATAGTTGGCTTAGTTATCAATAACTGATAACAAACCATGGGAAGTTTGGGTAGAAGACAATAAGACTTTCCTTGGCCTCCCTATTGATGAAATCGGGGCATGTGTAGTAGGGCTCATCCTTGATGTGCACCTCATACACCCCACATGTCCGTCTCCTGCATGAGACTCAACCTTGAAGGCTTCATGTACTTTGTCTACAATGCATTCTCTTCAATCACTTTAGCCTTTAAAAAGAGCCAAACCAATTTTCTTTGCTGCCTTGTCTGAAATGGAAGTATGAAATTTGACTCTTATGCCATTTCTTAGTATTGAACCACTACCACCTGCTTTTGTTGAAATAGAGGAATCACCTCCACCCCTAGGAGGAGTTTGCATTGTTGTTGCACCCATTCACTTCCACTATAACATCGACTACTCTATTCAAGAAGAGTTGAGGCTGGTAGATTTTCTTGTGATCATTGTATATGTCTACAATGGAAGGCATTTTATATCATTGACTCTATGCACAAGGTGCATCCAATACAGATCATGTTTTTTGTAGATAAAAAGTAGGCATGGCCTTGCTATCAAAGAGCTAATTCATGGGATGACATGAATAAAGTAAGAGCGCTTGCAAGTAGGTAATATCTTGTTCAAAAACCATTAAAAACTACCATATCTACATTCTTTTGGGTGTTGAGAATATTTTTCTTCTTTTGTAGGGAGACAAGATTATTTCAAAATCCATTTTTGAATAAGATTCTACCTTAAGAAGACCTGTTGCTTAGTTATAACATTGATTGTATCTCTAAGGCTAGTATTTTTAAGGGTATGACCTAGCTACATAATCACTCCATAGGTGTTGAGTGTCATGATTTGATCTCTTCATAGTTTTACTTTCAAGCAAAGAAGTCTGCAATCTACCAAGGGTTAGTGGACAAGTTCAACTTTCTAAGTTGATTCCAATCACTGTTAGACATGGTATATTGTGTTGGTCATTGTTCATTACTAGTTTAAGTAGTTAACATGCCAAATCTAACCAAGGGGTTTATAATTGCAAACTTTAACCTAGGGGTTTGGATTGCCAAGGCAACACCCAGGGTTGTACCACTTTAATATTGCTTGATTCTTATTAGTTTCTAACTTAGACAAACCGTGCCTTTTGAGGCCATTTTTTTTAAATGTACCTTTCAGGTTTGGATAGTGCACTTGACTCTGGGTAATTGGACGTTATTTTCAACCTCCAAGTATGTCTATGATTTGGTTCCATTTTATTTATGTATATGTGCTGATCAAATTTTCAAAGTAGGATGTATAAGCTAGAATGCTTTCATCTGTTTTTCTCTTCAAACACATGACAAGGTCCTACAGGAGAAAAGAATTTTGAGACAATAGTGTATCAAATACATTTTGCACCCTATAGTTATGGATCTACATAGCAGGGTTTTGTTTGGCACATGTTGTCACAAGGCTACAACATGGTCTAGGAAATCATGGAGTTTGGTTTAACCAATGTGGAGTAGAGTTTATGATGTTCCCTCTCACTCATGTCGTTGAGCGCTTACAATTACCTCCACACACAAGCATCTTATACTTGAAGGATGTCATTTTTTTGGGCATCCTTAAATGAGACATATTCCACATGTGGAGAATTTTAGTCTTTGGGACTGACATTGGTGCCTATTATATTAATTATGTATCACAACAAAGTCCCTAGGTCCTAGTCATATCTGTTTATTAAACCATTTTGAGCACATCGTATCAAGAGCAATTTCAGTGGCCAAAAATTGCAGGATACTTAGTTAGGCTTGTTAAGATTACAAGTGTTGCTGAACATGTTGTATTGTTGGCACCTAGATGTGGTTAATTTTCACATTCTATTATGGTCCAACTAAGTTAATTTCTTTCCTTGTGCACTATGAGCGTAATGTTATCCATGAGCATTGGCAATTATGGTCATGGAAAGGCAGGTTTGAATTTGTTTTTGCTAAATGGATGCACACTAGGTGTTATGGAGCCTAATGTTTAGCAAAGTCTGATTTGGAGTGGCATGCAAATTCAAGAAATTGATAGCTTCTAAAGCATTTTGCACTATATGTACAATATATATATGAGATTAATTGTGGGTCTAATAATGTCCATTAGAGGTCATGGCTCAGTGTGAATACTTGTAGATAAGTTAGCTAAACTTTGTACAGTTCATTCAATCCACTTTTCCAATCTCTTAAATTAGCCAAGTTGGTTATTCATAACATTGTTGATTAATCAACAATGTGTAAAGAAACGTGATCCCATTTTATCGATCATTTTTTAGGACTATCCGTAAACGAATGGGAAACACACCTCAGTACTCCCATAGATGGATAGCCAAATTACACGCGTTAATCATGGACTAAAGGATATGCTAAGCATGTACATTAACACATAGCAATCCAATTGGAGATGTTATCTCTCTAGTTGGAGTTTGTTTACCATGAGGAAAAGCGTATTCCAACTAGGTTTAGTACCTTCATGTTCAGGTTCTCAACCTCAAGTACCAATTATGGTGGGGTTGTTTACTGATGAAAAATGATAACAAGTCAAGGAATTAATCTTTGTTGATGAGTTATGTTAGCATGCTACTGACGGGAGCAAAGCGAACCCCGAACCCCGACGGCCTGTAAAACGCCGGGGGCCGAATGGCGCGCCTCGAGCCTGTCACGGAAAGCAAACAGGGGGCACCGCCTAGCTTTGAGCGGCAAGGACGCAAACCACGATGATATGAACACCGCAAACTTACACACGGAGAGAGAGAGAGAGAGAGAGAGAGAGAGAGAGAGAGAGAGAGAGAGAGAGAGAGAGAGAGAGAGAGAGAGAGAGAGAGAGAGAGAGAGAGATTTGCAAATGATGAAAACCAACGGGGGTGTGAGGGAGAATTATTTCTGTAGTATTTACAAATGGCACGCCGTGGTGATAGAGAGGTAGGGAGAAGAGATGGTGCAAACTACTTGGTGCGTTTTCTAAGACGACTCAATGATTGTGAAGCTTTCTACCAAGAGCATGTATATGTGTATGCATCGACCATTGGAGTCGAGAGATGGACGTGGCTCCCTTCGCATGGTGCAATTCCCAAGGCAAACCCAACACACAAGCCCCCTCCCCGTGATGGTGATAGTGTCAACTCTTCCCACTACACTCTACCACTTGGTGACCTCTTATGAACTCCCCCCCCCGATAGTGACCTCTCAGTGCCAATTTATAGGTGTTGGCTGCTTGGATTATGGTAATCCCGGTGTGATTAGGGTAAGCTTAATCGGGGAGAAAAAGCAAGTGGTGGGCCCGGTGTGGTTGACCCTTGCTTTGTTTTGGGAGGTTATTAAAAGATGAGAATCTCTAGGTGGGCCTTTGTGACCATCACCTAGAGAGAGGGAATTTACAAAGTGGGATTTTTACAATGGCTTGGGTGAAAACTGAAGAAATGATAAAAATAACCTATAAATTACTGAAAATGGCATCGTAGTTGCGTGTTGCCGGCGAATGGTGTGTTGCCGGTGCGTCGGTGTAGAGGGTACTTCTTTTTGGGGTCGGTCGGGGCATGCCTTCGGCGCATTTCTCCTTTTTGTTGTTGGCGGGGCGTGCTTTGGGTGTTCCTTCTTTTTGTCGATGTCGTAATCGTAGACCTCCTTCGGTTTTTTTTGTATTTATGTGCGTATATGCGTGTGTGTACGTATGGGTGCATGTGGACGGATGTGTGTGTATATGTAGGTACGGGTGTGTGAGTGTAGATAGGGGTGAATGTGTGTGTGCACAAGCGTGTGTTGGAACGAGGCTTATCTATATAATGTATATATTATATATGTTTTTTTATTTTTCTATTTTTTTCGTGTTGGCGGCCAGCTGCAGCTACGCGAGGGTGAGGGTGTGGAGAGGATGGTGAGGGGGGGGGGGGGTGTGAGTGTGTGCTGTGTGTATGTGTGTGTGGTGTGTGTGTGTGTGTAGAGAGAGAGAGAGAGAGAGAGAGAGAGAGAGAGAGAGAGAGAGAGAGAGATAGAGTTTACTGCGGGCGGCTCTGTGTAGAGCGCGCGAGAGAGAGGGAGAGGAGTGGAGAGAGAGAGATAGAGTTTACTGCGGGCGGCTCTATGTAGAGCGCGCGAGAGAGAGGGAGAGGAGTGGGGAGAGAATGAGCGTGAGGGAGGGAGAGGATTAGGCGGGTGTGTGTGTGTGTGTGTGTGCATCCCGTTTTTTTGCGCCTTCACAGGATGGGACGAGAGCGAGAGAGATTGGCCGAGGGGGGGGGGGGGGGGGGGGGGGGGGGGGGTTTCTTTGGTGGGTCTCCGACAAGCGAGCGAGGGAAAGGGGGGGGAGACTCTTTGGCATGAGGTGGGGTAAGGGGGGGGTGTGGAGTGAGAGAGAGGGGGGGGGGGGGGGGGGGGGGGGGGGGGGGGGAATATCATCCCTTCCCCGTTTGGTGGCTCAAGGATGAGAGGAGGGGGGGAAAGAGTCCAGAGGTGGGGAGTGAGGGAGAATATTAGTTGGCCAAGGGCTTGCATAGAGAGCAAGGGAAGGAGTGTGAGAGGGGGCGGGTGTGTGGATAAGAATACGGGAGAGTGGGAGTTCACATGCTGATCGACACAGAGGGAGCGCGAGAGGGAAAGCGAGAGAGGGGTCGGGGTGAGTACTCGAGGCCGCCCCTGGCCGAGGGTGGCCAATAAGGGGTGTGTGGATGAGAGAGAGAGGGGATATTAGAGAGAGAGAGAGAGGATAGTGTGATCGGCCATTTGTAGGCTATGAGGGAGATAGAAAGAGAGGATTGACCGGACCGCCTGCGGGCATGCGGGCGTGACAAGAGCTGGGGAAAGCGGGTTGTCAGTGAGAGAGGAGGAGTGGATGAGGGAGAGGAAGGGGGTTCCGAGAAGGGAGAGAGAGGATATTAGAGAGGGGTATGTAGGGAAAATGAGAGAGAGAGAGAGGGGGGGAATATTTCATTCGATGCCCGCCGGGGGAATAAACTACAGGGAAAGAGAGACCGAGGGCGACCAACTAGGTTGGGGCATAGACGAGCGGAGGCATGAGGGTGATAAGGCTGGCCAATCGAAGAGGAGGGGGGGGGGGGGGGGGGGGGGGGGGGGGGGGGTTCCATGCCCGTAGAGGTGTCATGAGGTTGACCAGGCATTGCCGAGCCTTCCAACAGTGTCGCCAAGGCTCTGGCAGAGGAAAAAAAGTTTTTTTTTCTTTTTTTTTCTTTTTTTTTTCTTTGATTTCCAGAAATCAACCATCATTAGCCCTCGCCTTTTGGCTAGAGGCATTCATGCTTCTAGCCCTTCCTCTGCATCTTTAGCTGTGGAGTTAGAGGGTTCTCCCTCTTCGGAATGTCTAGCATGAATTCTGGATCAAACCTAAGAAAATACCTTTTCAGTCTCCATCCGTTGACCCTAGTCTTGTGAATTCTCCCATCTTCTTCCATCAGCTTATAGCTGCTCTTGTCATAGCGTTTCTTGATGATGAATGGCCCTTCCCATTTGGGTTGAAATTTCTTGTCCTTCCTGGTGTCGAATCTGTTGTCGTATCTCAGCACTAACATACCTTTTTCCAGTCCCTTTTCTTTAAGCCCTTGATTGAAAGTGATCCGGCGTCATTCTGCCTGTGTTGCATAGTGACTGATTGCTTCTTCCCTATCTAGTTGGAGTCTCTCCAGATCCAAGATGTGGTTTCAGAGATTTACAATTGGACGATGTACCTGGCTAGCCAAAACTCGTAAGCTGGCTATCTGTACCTCAATGGGTAGAATTGCCTCCTTCCCATAAACTAGATGGAAAGGGGTGAAACCTAGTGATGTTCGGAACGTTGTTCTGTAGGCCCAAAGAGCTGCCATGAGATGTTTATCCCAGTCCCCTGTGTGATTGTTCACCTGCTTTGTGATGATTTTGCAAATCATTCCGTTTACCTTCTCTACCAGACCATTGCATTGTGGATAGTATGGTGTGGAATGTCGGCGTGTGATGCCTAACTTCTTCATCAGTTCTCCCACCAAATCACCTCTGAATCCCGGTCCTCTATCTGATATTATCTCAAGAGGAGTGCCAAAACGGCAACAGATATTCTCAAAAATGAACTTTGCTACGTCTTGGGCTATAATGCGGGTGGTGGCTGTTGCTTTTTCCCATCGAGTCATGTAGTCTACACCCACTATGATGTACAGTTTACTTGATTGGGCCCTTGGTAGAGGACCGATTGCATCTATTCCCCATTTCTCAAATGGACCGTATGAGATGATAGGAGTCTGTGGCTCATAGGTTAATGTGCGATCACTGGACACTTGACATGCCTTACATGTTTTACACCAATGGTGTACATCCCTGTTCAAGCTAGGCCAAGAGTATCCTGCTTGTAGAATCTTCCTGCCGGTGATATCTAGAGCAAAATGACCGCCGCAAACGCCATCATGGCAACTTGAAATTACCTCTGTGACCTCACTGGAGGTTGGCAACCACCTAAGAATTTGATCCTTGCCCTTACAATACAAGTGGTCGTTTACAAGGTGGTACCTAGTAGCCTTCCTTACCAACCACTGTTTCTGACCTTTGGTGTATCCTTCTGGACATTCTCCTGTATCTAAAAAATTGATGACATCAAGCATAGCATCACTACCTTGGAAGAGGGGTAGCTTCAGTTTGATTGCTCCTACGGGAATGTCTTGTATTATTTCTTTGGCTAGAGCATCTGACTCTTGATTTTCTACTCTGGGGACATGAAATAGTTTCACCGCTTCAAACTTCTTTAGAAGATCCTTAACTTGGTGGAGTTGACCAAGTAAAACCTGATTCTTACAAACCCACGTGCCATTTATCTGCCTTATCAAAAGCAAAGCATCGCCAAACACATTTAGGTGTTGAATTCCTTGTGAAATACATTGTTCCAACCCAAGAATTAGGGCTGCATATTCTACTTCATTGTTGGAGTGGGAGTGTAATAACTGCCCAATGGAGAACATTCTTTCTTGTTGTTTATTGAAAATGACTATGCCTGCTGCAGACTGGTCCATTGTTCTCTTGTATGCTCCGTCAAAGAAAAGAGAGTGAGATCTTTCTAGCCTAGGACTCTCTACCATTGGTGTTTCTTCCTTTGCTTCCGTGTTGACCTTCAAGTTCTTCTCATAATGGCGATGAGTAAGAATTCCCGCTAAACTAGCCCTGTTGGAGTTTTCTACTTGCATGGTGTAGTCAAACTCTTGTAATCTAATTAACCACTTTGAGATCCTAGATGAGACATCAATGTGTCGCATTACATATGGGAAAACCTCTTCCATTGTCAGGATTACAAAGGGTCTAGGCAGTAGATAGGAGCGGAACTTTGTGGTAGCAAACATTAGTGCTAGAACCATGTGTTCTACTTTGGTAAATCCCTTTTCTGACGGGGTCATGACACGACTAGAGAAGTAAATAGGACGCATGAAAGAAGTTTGGGGGTCCTTTTGCATTAGCACGGCTCCGAGTGTATCACTTCCCACACTAGGGTTCACATAAAATGGCTCGTCCCACTTAGGAGGTGAAATAGTGGGAAGCTTAGCTAGGATTTGCTTTACCTCAGTAAACTGCTGTTCATTCTCTTCACTCCATGAGAAGACATCCCTCTGGGTGAGTTGTTGTAGGGGAAGGACCACTTGAGATAGCAAGTGAATGAACCTGCTTAAGTATCTTACCTTCTGAAGGAAAGAAACCAGTTGCTTAGCGGTGGTGGGTGACTACAAAGATACCAGGGCTTGAATCTTGCTAGGGTTAGCCTCGATCCCTTTGGCTGAAATTACATGGCCAAGGAGAGTGACTTTGCTTTCACCAATGTGAAACTTATCCACGTTGAGCTGGCCACCCAAGGTTTGTAGCCTGGTTAAGCCATCATAGACTTTGCTTAAATGAAGGGCTCGTGAACTATAGATGAAAAAATCATCTATGAAAACCCGTATTGATGTTCCAAAGTAGGGTTGGAAAACAAAGGTCACATAGCGCTGAAATGTGGCCGGGGTGTTAGTGAGGCCAAACGGCATCACTTTGTAGGCAAAGTATCCCCAAGGTGTGATGAAGGTTGTCTTCATCTGATCTTCCTCCGGAATGCTAATTTGGAAGTATCCTGAGTGGCCATCGCACACTGTGTATCGTTCGTGACCTGCCACTTCATTGAGTATTTCATCCTGGAATGGGAGGGGAAAGTGATCCCTCTTCGTGGCTGCATTGAGAGGTTTATAATCCACACAGACTCTCCACTTACCTTTTTTTTTTGGTGTGACTACTACTGGGGAGACCCATTACTCCAAGTCTTCTAAGCTTTTGTACTACTGGTTTACTGCCTTCCTTGAGTTTTATGTGGTGTTGCACTACTATAATTCCTGTGATCTTATCATAGCCATCAATGAACAAAGTAGTGAAATTACCTAGCATGGAGACATACTCCTTCCTTTCTTCATTGGTTAACTCATTTGAGAGCATTTTCTGTAACTTACCTGCATCCTCCAAGGACTGCACACCTGATGATTCCTCTTGGTTTGTCGGGGGTGTTTCAGATTGTGTCAATCTTTTTGGGTCTTTAAGAATGACCCCCATCACTTTGATGCTACTGTCACTTCCGTCGGTGGTGGTCGTCTCTTCTCCTGAGGTAGACGAATAGTCGCTGGCGGAATCATCTTCTGAAGCCTCCAAGATCATGTTGCACTGCTTTCTAGTCCTCATGTCGTAGAATATGGACTTCCCTTTAGCGTCCTTCATCTGAATCATCACGGTGCTCCAATCTTGTTTAGCTTCCATAGCCATAAGCCAAGGCCTCCCAAGAATGATGGGGTAGCCCTCCCCTTTGTGTGGCATGACGAAGATGTCTACCTCTACTTCTGTATTGAATGCTTTTACTTTGACCGCATTTACAATGCCCACGCATTTCACTCTTACATTGTTTGCCATCTTGGCTCGGCAGGGTGCCGGCCTACTTACCTCTAGACCTAAATGGTGCATCATCTTTTCACTCATGATGCATATTTGCGCGCCACCATCTATGTAGACGTTTGAGATTCGTTGCCCCTTGATGTGGGCATCCATGGTTGGTAGGATGTCGTCGAGATCCCTTCCAGAGATAGCCCCAGCTATCCTGGGCCTTGATTTCCTGGTACTTACCATTTTTGTCCATTGCCTCCTCATCCTTGGTGCAAGGTGGAGTAATTGGGGCCAAGTTATCTTCGGGCCCTACATTAACACATCCTGAACTAATTCATAGGGTTTTGCATCCTCACCTAATGAGAAGTCCACGATGTCTATCTTCCGTCATGCTTTAGCTGCTTGCTTGCTAGACTCGGCCTTCCCTTTCATCTTCTCTTCTCTTTGAGATGCTTCCTCGTGCCTGGCACGCTTCACTCCCATAGAATCCACTTCTTCTACCTTCGCTTTCCCTTTGTGCTTCTCTCGAACTGATTCTTCTAACTTTGCCTTCCCTTTAGCCTCCAAGCTAATAACACTCACCGCTTGGTTCATAGCAGGTGGTGGGGGTAGTGGTGGAATGAGAGGTGGGGGTGGTGGTTGCTGTTGTACAGGTGGTCGAAGGATTTGGACCGGTGGGATCGGTCCTGGTTGCCTAGGTGGTGGTGGTCTTGCTCTTGGCGGAGAGATCTGATTCTGCCTCCCCCCTCTATCGAAATTCTACCTCCTTGGGTGTGGGTAGTAGTCCATTCCATGGCCATCTTCCCTGCAGTTGTAACAATGGTACTCTTGGTTTTTCCTTCGTTGTCCTCTTCCTTGTTCTGGATTCCTGACAGGTGCATGCCCTTGCTGCACCAGATGCACAGATAAACTCTCTAGTTGGGTGGTGATACGACTCAGCAGGTCTTGCTGTTTTCTGATGCCTCTTGCGGTTGGGCTCTATGATTGGCTGTTGCAGCCACTGGGGTTGGTTGGGCCAAGCTTGTTTCCTCTGACTAGTTTACTCTTGCTTGTATGCGCAGCTTCTTGTCTTTAAGGCGAGCTACTTCAACTGCCAACTCATATGTTGCAGGAAACCTTCCCTTCACCTTCTCTCTAAGCGGCGACCATAGACCAACAATGAAACGGTCCTTCTTTAGGAAATTAGGCTCTCCTTCGCCTTCCTCCAGTGAGGCAACCCATCTCTCCCATAAATCCACAAATTTGGACTCGTATGTGGCATACTCTAGAAGACGTCCCTGCTTTAATTCTGTCAGTAGCTGCCATAGCTTCTCCGAGGTTGTGCCTCCACCAAACCTCTTTACAAAAGCAGCCCTTAACACATCCCATGCATTCTTGGTAGCCTGGGGCAATGAATTATACCAGGACTTGGCCTCTACTTTCATCAGTAGAGGAAAAATTCTAAGTCGTGAAGCGTCGTCATCTTTGTTGGAGACGACACAAGCAATGTCGAAATCATCCAAAAAGTCGGTAGTGAGATCTTCTCCCTTCTTTCCACTGAACGTGGAGAAAGAAACACTTGCCATGGTAGTGACTCAGGAAATTACGAACCTTTTTTTTTTTAATATTTAAGATTAACACATTAACAACGGTAACGGCTCATAGCGGCTTTTTACAGGGGTGGGTGGATAGGTTAAAACAGGATAAAGATAGAAACCTTAAAGGAATGATGGTAATCCAATATGGAGAGAATGATAGGGTTTGGGGAATTGAGGATTTCTCCTAGTACTGCCGCACCGGATAGGTATACGATCTTCTGTTGGTAGAAGAATTTCATATCTACATAGATATTCACATGCATATGCTGTAGGAATCTGAACGGGAATGCCGTTGGCCCGTTTTACATCATGCACAAAGGGTGGAATACTTACTTATACTCTTACCATGCCAGTGTTGATGAGTCGGCACATCCACAAGAGGTTGTCGCCTTTCATGGGCTCTACTTTTCCTTTGTTGCTCAGCACGTACGGGGTGATGGCGACGCGTCTGACCACTCCCAGCCTCTTGGCTAGTAGCAATTGCAGGTAATTTCCATACTCGGCATGTTGCATGATATCTACTCCATTCAATTGCAACTCGTCCCCAGCCCACTGGGTTTCACCCGTGGTAGAGAGCTTCTTCAGGATAAGTTGTACAGGGAGAGGAGGAAGATCCTCTACCCGTCTTCCAAAACAGCGAGAGCAGTAGCAGAACCACTCTTCCCTACGACATGGGAATCTTCTTACCACTTCTTCTTCAGGATTGTCGAAGTGGATTGGTAGCACCCGCATGCGTTGTGCAAATCGGTAGGCGACTTTCCGCCACTTAGCTTCGGATGACTTCCTCTTTGGCAAGCTGGGTACAACCCGGCTTTCTGAGCTTGAAG
Organism: Adiantum capillus-veneris; assembly: GCF_014529385.1. Taxonomy (NCBI): domain Eukaryota; kingdom Viridiplantae; phylum Streptophyta; class Polypodiopsida; order Polypodiales; family Pteridaceae; genus Adiantum; species Adiantum capillus-veneris. Next base: position 108,266,654 of record NC_140955.1, on the reverse strand, counting down.
AACTTGCTTGGCTAGATGCTTCTCCTTTCGGGGTCATGTGTTTCCAGACTGGCTTAAATTCTCCTTACCTTTGGCTCGAGCAGCCCCTTTAGGCCACTTTGGAGTAAAGGTTATAACTTTAACTGTAGTCTCTTTAGGGAAAAGAGGCCTCACCGTTTTCTTTCCTTCTTTGATGTGAATGACTTCTTCGCGATGAATGTCGATGTAGACGATTTCAGCCCTTTCGCTGCCTTCATTGCTGGCACTCATTGACAGTGTGTCTTGGTTAATGACAGTGATGGCACTTCACCAACCTCCTACCTGATGCTCTCAATTTGTGGTTAGAACGAGCAACACGAGAGGGAGAATTTACCTCTTGAATACTGACGACACTGTAGCCTGGCAGCAGTACTTCAATGAAGGCGGCTAGTACCTCCTTCGTCTCCTCTTCTTCCATCCTCCAGTTAGAAAATTCCTTCAACCATTCGTCCATGATTGATAGTGGGTGTCACTTTCAACATTGTAAACCGAAGGGTCTTAGAAGCCCTCCTCAGTGGGGGCACCAAATGACGGGAGCAAAGAGAACCCCGAACCCCGACGGCCTCTAAAACACCGAGGGCCGAATAGTGCGCCTCGAGCCTCACAGTAAAGCGAACAGGGGACACCACCTAGCTTTGAGCGGCTAGGATGCAAACCACGATGATATGAACACCACAAAGTTACACACGAAGAGAGAGAGAGAGAGAGAGAGAGAGAGAGAGAGAGAGAGAGAGAGAGAGAGAGAGAGAGAGAGAGAGAGAGAGAGAGAGAGAGAGAGAGAGAGATTTGCAAATGATGAAAACCCTCTGGGGTGTGAGGGAGAATTATTTTTGTAGTATTTACAAATGGCACGCCGTGGTGATAGAGAGGTAGGGAGAAGAGATGGTGCAAACTACTTGGTGCGTTTTCTAAGACGACTCAATGATTGTGAAGCTTCCTACCAAGAGTGTGTATATGCTTATGCATCGACCATTGGAGTCAAGAGATGGACGTGGCTCCCTTCGCATGGTGCAATTCCCAAGGCAAACCCAACACACAAGCCCCCTCTCCGTGATGGTGATAGTGTCAACTCTTCCCACTACACTCTACCACTTGCTGACCTCTCATGAACTGCCCCCCCCCGATACTGACCTCTCAGTTTCAATTTATAGGTGTTGGCTGCTTGGATTATGGTAATCTCGGTGTGATTAGGGTAAGCTTAATCGGGGAGACAAAGCAAGTGGTAGGCCCGGTGTGGTGGACCCTTGCTTTGTTTTGGGAGGTTATTAAAAGATGAGAATCTCTAGGTGGGCCTTTGTGACCATCACCTAGAGAGAGAGAATTTACAAAGTGGGAATTTTACAATGGCTTGGGTGAAAATTGAAGAAATGATGAAAATAACCTATAAATTACTAAAAATGGCGTCGTGGTTGCGTGTTGCCAGTGAATGGTGTGTTGCCGGTGCGTCGGTGTAGAGCGTACTTCTTTTCGGGGTCGACCGGGGCATGCCTTTGACACATTTCTCCTTTTTGTTGTTGGCGGCGCGTCCTTTGAGTGTTCCTTCTTTTTGTCGATGTCGTAATCGTAGACCTCCTTCGGGTTTTTTTTTGTATTTATGTGCGTATATATGTGTGTGTACGTATGGGTGCATGTGGACAGATATGTGTGTATATGTATGTACGGGTGTGTGAGTGTAGATAGGGATGAATGTGTGTGTGCACAAGCGTGCATGGGAACGGGGCTTATCTATATAATGTATATATTATATATGTTTTTTTATTTTTCTGTTTTTTTCATGTTGGCGGCCAGCTGCAGCTACGTGAGGGTGAGGGTGTGGAGAGGATGGTGAGGGGGGGGCGTGTGAGTGCGTGGTGTGTGTGTGTGTATAGAGAGAGAGAGAGAGAGAGAGAGAGAGAGAGAGAGAGAGAGAGAGAGAGAGAGAGAGAGAGAGAGAGAGAGAGATATTATGTGCCTTCTAAGGCCCGCGAGGGAGAGAGAGAGAGAGTTTACTACAAGCGGCTCTGTGTAGAGCGTGAGAGAGAGAGGGAGAGGTGTGGGGAGAGAATGAGCGCGACAGAGGAGGGAGAGGAGTGGGGAGAGAATGAGCGTGAGGGAGGGAGGGAGACGATTAGGCGGGTGTGTGTGTGTGTGTGTGTGTGTGTGTGGATAAGAGAGAGGGCATCCCTTTTTTTTTGCGCCTTCACAGGCTGGGACGAGAGCGAGAGAGATTGGCCAAGGGGGGAGGGGTTTCTTTGGTGGGTCTCCGACAAGCGAGCGAGGGAAAGGGAGGGAGACTCTTTGGCATGAGGTGGGGTAAGGGGGGGGTGTGGGGTGAGAGAGAGGGGGGGGGGGATATCATCCCTTCCCCGTTTGGTGGCTCAAGGACGAGAGGAGGGGGGGAAAGAGTCCAGGGGTGGGGAGTGAGGTAGAATATTAGCGGGCCAAGGGCTTGCATAGAGAGCGAGAGTGTGAGAGGGGGCGGGTGTGTGGATAAGCGGGAGTTCACATGCGGTTCGACACAGAGGGAGCGCGACAGGGAAAGCAAGAGAGGGGTTGGGGTGAGTGCTCGAGGCCGCCCTTGGCTGAGGGTGGCCAGTAAGGGTGTGTGTGGGTGAGAGAGAGAGGGGATATTAGAGAAAGAGAGAGGATAGTGTGATCGGCCATTGGTAGGCTATGAGGGAGATAGAAAGAGAGGATTGACCGGACCGCCTGCGGGCATGCGGGCGTGACAAGAGCTGGGGAAAGCGGGTTGTCAGTGAGAGAGGAGGAGTGGATGAGGGAGAGGAAGGGGGTTCCGAGAAGGGAGAGAGAGGATATTAGAGAGGGGTATGTAGGGAAAATGAGAGAGAGAGAGGGGGGGAATATTTAATTCGATGCCCGCCGGGGGAATAAACTACAGGGAAAGAGAGACCGAGGGCGACCGACTAGGTTGGGGCATAGACGAGCGGAGGCATGAGGGTGATAAGGCTGGCCAATCGAAGAGGGGGGGGGGGGGGGGTGCCCGTAGAGGTGTCGTGAGGTTGACCAGGCATTGCCGAGCCTTCCAACAGTGTCTCCAAGGCTCCAACAGAGGAATTTTTTTTTGCTTTGATTTCCAAAAATCGGCCATCACTACTTTCATGGAAAGTTATACGAGGTATTCTTTTAGACACCCCTTACTTGTGGTAACTCATTTAAAATAATCTAGTGGGTTATAAATAGAGTATGCACACTATATTGATTATGGGCTATCTACACAAAAATGTGGAAAGTCAAGATTTCGTTTCTTGATTTCATTGAACCTCCTATTGAACCATGTATTGGTCAAATGGGCAACTGCTAGATCCATGAGGGATACCACTATGGAAAACAATAGTGTTTGTATGAAGATATCACCACTTTTGTTTTGAGGATGAAAACTCTTCTCCAAGGGGGGAGTAATGTCAAGCCTAGGGTAAGATGGGCCAGAGCCAAGGGCCATGACACACATGTGGTAAAGGGGAGTCTATATTTAGTAGGGCAAGGGCCTATATTAGCATGCTTGGGTGAAGATTTGTGTGTACTAATCCCTAGTTTCTCATAGATCCATACACCAACTCTATCTTCTTCCGAAGCTGTGTGTTCAACCTTGATGATTTCTTTTGATTCTCTTCTTCATTAGGCATTAACCATAAGTTCTACTCAAGGTTAGGTGGCCAGTTGTTGGCCGATGGCCATGCCAAGAGCGTATTATGCAAGCCTTGTCAAAACTTTAGCTCCTTTGATGTAGTACATCCTTTTTACCTTCTTTGTGGGAAGTTTGACTAATCCTTCATGCACATACTTAGCAATATTGAACTGCCACTTGGTTCATGTCTTCATCTAAGGTGCCATAAGGTTGGCTATGAAAAGATCTAGGTTGGTATACCTTATAAGCCTTGATTTGAAGATGTTTAGATGCTATTGGTAAAATCTAAGAGAAACTTATAATTCTTTCCTTTTTTGATCTGTAAAAGCTGGCAATGTCCCTACATGGTTGAAGGTCTCCGTGGTAGTAACCTCTCTTAATTCTTTAACAAAGTCTCCTACTCTTGGCAATTGGAGAGCCTTTGCAACATTTACTCTAATATGGTGCACATTTTGATCTGGTCCAAGTTGGAGTCTATAAGGGAAGTTATGCCCTCCTCTTAGATTGTAGATACCAGTTCATTTGCTCATTTTAGATCAATTCCACAAGGTAGAAACTCAAAGTACTTGTCAAGGCCAATCTATTTAAACACTCTCTTGACTTCAATCTACTTTGACAATGATTTATGTAGGACAAGCAATCCTACCAAGGTATCAGAATCATCTCTAAACTTGCACTAGAATATGGTGGTTGTTTGCTCCCTTAGTTAGTCTTCATCCAAACATGTAGTTTTTTGCTTGATTTTTATCTTATCTATGTGGTAGGATATCAAGTTCTAGAGCATCTTTTTTTCACTCTTCAGGGTTGACTCTCAGCTAGACTCTCAGCTAGACATTGAACTTCAAATCATCAAGTGTCATGTACAAAATTTCAAGCTAGTATTTTTCCACTACATACATGTTTTGAAAATTTAGAGAACAAGTTCCAAGTTCAAACATTCACTTAAGCTTGCAAGACATTTCTTTAGGCATTTGAAAATGCACAAAAAGTGAAAAACCCTAAAAGTGTCACATGAAACCAGTATTGCAATACTAGACTATTGCTCTTGGCATATACTTTTGCTAAACAACTTGGGTTTCCACATGTACATGAGTGTGTTCTTGAAGTCTCGAGTATTTGGATCATTAAAAGTCGGTGTCAAGACGTTGAACATAATTTAGCAAGTTTCTCAGAGATACTGTAGAGTACTAAAGTTTTGCAAGTATTCATCAAGCAATGATGGACTTAACCACATTGTCAATTAGAAGATAGACAAGAACAACTTCTAGGCTTGGAAGGTCAGAATGAACAATTTCCTTATAGGTAAAGGTTATTGGGATTACATTGATGGAGAGCATGAGATAGCACCAATTTTCCATCGCAAGGTGCAGCTGCAACGTAGATAAAAAACTTTTAAGATTGAAACTAGGAGCTGGGAAGGTCATGTATTGGCTTTCTATGAGTGTACATGACTGTATGATTGGACACATATAAGATTCTCACAATGCTAAGGAGGCTTGGGACACCTTAGTATTGTTGGATGTCAAAAGATCAAGAAAGCTACAGTTGAAGACTTAGCTAAATGCAATGTAGAAGGAAAACTTGATCATGATAAAGAACATATGTGAGTCTCTTGCAACAGTTGATGTTATTGTTGATGATGATGATGAGATGGAATTATGTCTGTAAGGTCTAGGTCTAGAATACAAATAATTAAAATTGGTATCCATCTTCAAGAGAATATTTCTATAGTTTGCTAAAAATTTAATGTTCTTATTGAATTTGGAAGAGAAGGAACTTGAGGAAGAGTCCTCGACATAGGGAAAAAATTATTATGAGGTCCTCTTTAACAACAAAGGAAGAGAAAGAGAACGTGGTACAAGCCATGGAGAGCTGATTGAGAAAGAGGTAACCACTAAGCACACATAGTAGAATAATTTCCAAAGATACAACACAGGTTCCTGAAGAAATTTCTAAGGCAAGGGCAGCCCAAGTGGTCGCAGTAATGTGCAAAGTAGTCAAGAGCGTAGCAATACATGTCAACGTGGGAATGTTGTATATTGGAGTTGTGTGAGACATGATCATTTGAATGTGGCTGTCCAAATAGGAAACCAAAAACTAATTATGCAGCCATGATCAAGAATGTAGATGAGCCTATGGAGTGTTTCTACTTTGAGAGCCATATATACAAGCCATAGAATACAATGCGTTGTGTAATTTTTGGGTTGGCAATTGTAGGGTTATTGTTTGTTTGTGTACCAAGGATTTCTTGAATTTTCTTCTTCTACGGTTCAGGGTTTCTATTTGGCCATTGATGTAGCCCCAAAACCTCAAGCCATTGATGGCCAAGGTTTGTACCGAAGCTGAAATTTAGAAATCAAAATTTAATTTTGTGTATAGCCAAAAAATAATCGTGTTGTCATCCAGGGCCACTATCACCCTACAAAATCTAATCTACAATTGTTTTACAAACCTTTTCCCAAATCCATGTGTCCTTTGATGCTCACAATACTTTGTTGATAGATGACACGCCCCATAAGGGTTTGTGTAAGCCATCTAACACAACAATCTCCTGACCCTCATCTGAAGGGCATCTTCATGATTTTTTACCTAGAGGACATTCTGATCCCATATTTGTAACAATTGTATTTAAGCCCATTGTGTACTTTTGAATTTGTACTTTCAAATACACTTCATAATAGTAACTCTATACGTTAAAATGATTCTTTGTACCTGTCAAGCTGGTGTCAATGCTATGTTAAAGAGAGAGAGAGAGAGAGAGAGAGAGAGAGAGAGAGAGAGAGAGAGAGAGAGAGAGAGAGAGAGAGAGAGAGAGAGAGAGAGATTCATATCTCTCTTAACACATAGTTGAAATAAAGATTTGTAGAGACATTTTTTGTGGGAGTCATATGAGATCCATGACATTGACATGATTTGAACTCGGCCAGAATGATCTCTATAGAAAACTTACTTCTCCCCTCCTTACTTTATTTTGCATCAGCCTAACAATAAATTTTTTTTGAGGGATTTTTGTCCACATCTCCTCCACTATGTCATGTTGGAGTTGGAACAGTGTGTAATACTCCGTTATTTTTATCACTATCCATCACTTCCACATGTATGTCAGCAATGCTCTCCAAATTTGCCATTGCTTTTGATCAGTAGTAGGCACATAGCAACTTCCAACGAAGTGAGAATGCTTGTACCAAAAGTAGATGATAAGCAGCTGCGTGGAAATCATATACTTGACAATTGGATTTTCAAATGCAATCTCGTAGCATACACCATCCATGTCTTTCCCATACCAGCCACTAATGAGAAGCTTATCATAGAAGAAAGAATCAAGAGATTTATAGACTAACATAGTCTTAGTGACATGTACACGGTAGATGTGAAGATGCTCAACAAATATACTAATATGATAGAAATTGCAAGCGTGACCAATGTAGCGTGTACAAAGTTTTGAAGAGACCTTTGAACATCCATATAGAGCTCACTTTGCAATGCCTCACTCAATGTTGTGCCAAGAACTGGCCAATCCATGAAGTTCCAATTGGTTGGTAGATGAACCTTTGCCTCACTCAATGCTATGTCAAGAACTGGCTGGCCAATCCACGAAAATCTAGTTGGTTGGTAGAGGAACCTTTGACAATGTTCCTTTTGGATTCCTTTGGTTGAGTTGGTAAAAATGGTCGTAAAATAATATGCCTTTATCTACAAGGTTCTTGCTAGTTCTTCATTTTGTAAGACCAATGTGAGCATGGGTTATAGAGATGAAGCCTATAATGCACTCCATAGGCTCCCATTTCTCGTGCAAAGAAGGATAAACATTTGTAAATGTAAGAACTAATTATAAGAGAACGAAAGAAAGATAAACATCTATAAATATAAGATTTAAATGTTAGAGGAGCCATTGCAGTAGAATCCACTTACAGTTGATGCACATTGAGACATTACCTCAGAGTGATTGAAACAATGTTGAATTAAAATCTCTTTTATAGTCTTCTTACCAACTTCCACTTTAAAATCCAGCACTCTTGATTTCTATGAAAAATGAAAAAGATTTGATGTAGAGGACCTTTTTCTCCTTCTTGGTTGCATGAGAACCCAATAACCTTTGTTTATCCTCTACTCTTGCTATTGATTATCTATAGTGAGGGAGTTTGGAACGTAAATAGAGCTTATGCTAGTGCATGGCCTTCTTGGTAGACTCATTAGGAGCATGTAAAGCCAATGCCTCTCAGTACCTCATCTTTATCAGAGTCTCTTGGTAGCGAGTCCATATATTGAAGCACCAGCTATGTAAAAACAAGCAGTTACCTTCCAAAGAAATGAGATTGTCCCAATTTTAGATTTTTTTTCTTATTTGTTGATTAATTTATTATGTTATTAGCATTGTTGCTCATTGGACATGCCGTTTCTCTCTCTTTCTTCAATATGGCCCTCTAAAAGACCTCTGAAATCTCCTAATGGTGCAATTGCTACTTCACAACTTTCGAGTATAGATACAAAGGTCAATTGTCATCTATTGTGAGGACAACCTTAGCAACATATAGTTGGTTTGGAAACCACTTTTTGATGCAAGGATAAAACACTTTGAGGTGCATTACCACTTCATGAGAGAGAGGGTCTTGGCAAGAAACATCGACCTTGAGTACATGAGGATGGATGACCAAGTTGCAAATATCTTCATAAATGCGCTTCAAGTGCAAGAGTTATGACAATTTTGAGTAATTCTTGGCATATGGAAGATGGTGTTGAGCTTTGAAGGGAGTGTTGAAATGTCAAGCTCAACATGTGCCACTCCTTGATGACTATCACCAATAGTTATCATCATTGGTGTGCCTTGGTGGATATGCATATCTTTGCCATTGATACTTCAACTAGACTATGTTGACTTGTTCTACCTACCAAAGTGATGGCACACTTATCCATCTAGATCTCACTAGCGGTTCACACTAGACCATTGTTCTAGTTTCCCTTTATGTTGTACTTTCTATTTTATGCATTGAAGACATATTATCTTGAGTTGTTGTTGAAGAAGAAGTAGGTTTTGCCTCATCCTCTGTGTGTGTGTGTGTGTGTGTGTGTGTGTGTGTGTGTTTGTGTGTGTTTGTGTGCATGCGCATGCACCGCAAGAGCTCAAGCTCTCTCCTTCTCTATCTCTTAACATTATGGTAGTGGGACTCTGCAGTTTTCAACTCTCTGGGTTTTGGTGGGATTTTTCGGTCCAAAATGGAAATTTCTTATCATATTGTATAAATATAGGGGAGCCCCATTGATGGAAAGCTCCCTTTGTTTTTATATCCAAGTCTAGTATTGTGATATTGAATTTTGTTAGTATTTTTGGCCAATATTTTTACCACACATTTTCCTCTTTACATAGGACACATGCATGCAAGTTCAAGCAAACCTAAATGTCAAAATTTTCCCCTTAATAGAAAATTTGGCTTATAGTCTTTGAAATGCTAGTATATGAGCCTATGAAGTCATCCCATGTCCAAATTGAGCACAAGTGGCATCAAGGGACTTCTCTTGTCATGTAGATCCCAATGATGTTGAGAAATCAATCTTTTGATAAGTTGGACAAGTATCACGATAATAGTCTATTTGGCCATTTCTGGTGCACACCATGACTACCTCTAACTATCGAAAGTTGGATATTATTGTAGAGGATGCAATGATTTTGTGGAGGCTTTCAAGGGACAAGTTAAAGAGTTTAAAGTGTGTGCACAAAGCAAGTGGGCGAAAGAGGTTTTGATACAACATGCTTTCCAACATGTAGACTTAAGGTTGCAAAGATCTCCTCCTAGTTTTCCACGGCATCAATCCAACTATAAGTTATTCTAAGCATATATCTCATTTAGTGCATAATTATTTTGGTAGGTTTAGGGTTGATATTATTTGTTATGGTGCAAATATTTATCCACCAAACAGGATGGAGTGGCACCCAGTTGAGAGCATTTATCAGTGAGCAAATGCAGTGAGGAAGAGTGCACAAGGAGCTTGCAGATAATGGAATATTATTTTATGGAACCCAAAATTTGGTCTGGTTGGGGTCGTGTAACTCCTTTTCCACTTTCATCCTTTGACAGCAAGGACTGGCCTTTTCTAGCATCCCAAACTAGTGAAAGCTTTACAAACAGGTTGTTTCAAGATATACAAAAGTCCCTTAAGTATTCAATTGCTACAAAGATTGTTAGGCTTACTCTATTTATACATGTTGAAGTGTTTATATATTTTTTCTTTGATGAGCAAATAAGAACTACCACAACAATGTTCATTTGCAAATTTGAGAGCTATGTGGACTTGCTAGATGATAATTGGGATAGGAAACAATCACAAGGCACAATCTGTATTTTGCAAACGAAGTCCATAATTTGCAAGTACATTATAAGCTCTCAAAATTTCATAGTGTCATCTTACTATTTTAGATATCATCTTCTTAGTGGACAACATATCCCACTCAAACAAGATATAGAGTCTAACTCTGAGAACAAACCTTTAGCAATGGAGATCTACTTTCAAGAGAGCCTGATTACTGTGATGAAGACAATCTCAAGACATCTCTTGTGCAGATCAAGGTAGATCTTACATATGAAGACCTTCCACTTCTGCCAAAAGTGTATGCAATCAGTCTCAACAATAGAAAGGTACTTACTTACTAAATGGCAAAATTTATGTCTTTAATTGCTTAAGATATAGACACTAACATCTTTTTTTTCCTCAGATTCCAAGATTCAAGGAGAAAAAAACATTGTGCAAGGAGTCCCTCTCAAATATACTTCATTTGCTTGCTTCTTGCGGAAGCTAGATCACATACATTGTGACTCACAAAAATTCATGTATGCATGGAATGAGTTGTAATGCCATGCCATCCAAATATATACACTCCAAAATGACAAATACAATTGTGCCACACACTTTGTATTGTTTCAAAAATTTACACACTGTATTGTTTCTTTTGAAATGTGTACAAAAGTGGTGATGGTTATTGCTCCCTTCCTTTGATACTACTCCCTTGCCCCTCCCCCAATTGCTCCCACTACTCCCATGTCCTCTCTCTTGGCTGCTGCCCCTCCTCTCGCGGGGATGGTAGTCTTGGGTGACCTTTTGAATTTTTCAAATGCCCTCTTCCATGGCTTCTCATGCACTTTGCACCCCTACAGCTTTCCTCCGGTCTTGCTCGCTTTGCTCTTGCTCCCTTCCTTGTGCTTCAGCTTGCTATGCTGATGAGCAACCCAATCCTCCACTTTTGTGACATCTACATAATATTTATTGGGAGCCTCTTACATGTTTTGAATCTCATTTTGACAATCCTGGCCCATTTCCTTGATTCCTTGACACGGGCCCTCTCGAACTCCTCAAGTAGATCACTTTCCTCTCTTGAACATCGCTAGAACGATAATATAACATGATGAATGGCCATCATAGAAATTTGCGCACATCATAGGGGATGTAGTTATCTAATTAAAGGTCCTGTAAAAGCGTGATAATAAGAAAAAAATTCATTTATTTAATATAACATTGCAGTAATACAAGCATTGAAACAACATGTAGTACTCATGTTTGGGACACCACAAAATTTGGCTAACAAAGAGAAGAGCATTGAGACACGTTTTCCAATTGTAGTTGTAGTTATCAACTTGTGTGGGCACTGTGGCCCATTGGTGTTGAGTGGGCTCTAATAATATGTGCTCTACACAACATACAAACTTTCTCCCGACACTATAATACATAAGCACTTTCTTGAGTAAGACATTACAAACAGACACTACTAGAAAATGCATAAATATGAGCTTTACATCTTTACATGCCTATAAAACCCCCTTCTTTGCTCAGAGTTTCCATAGTAGACAATCTTCTGTTCAATGTCAAAGAACAAGAGACTCCAATGTTCACTACACAAAAAAAACCAGACCCATCTAAGATGTGAAAAAAGATCCTTAATCTAACATTGTTTTTGCTTAGCAAGACAAAAATCATGATTCATTGTAGGTAGTGACCAAAAAGAATGCAAGGTCCCACTTCACTCTACTGAACCAGTTCATCAATGCCAAAAAGGAAACTTTGTTGTTTTGAAGTATCTAAGCTAAGCAGATCTACTATGAATATTTTGTCATGGATGTCCATGGGAGTAGCAAGATCGCATGCCTAACATGAATAAATGCTAGTGGTTATATTCTTTAGTGGATATGGGTCAGTAGTAAGCGAATCAAGGTCTAGGAAAATTTTCTAGGGTCCCTATTTGCTTGGTTATATGGCCCTCATCGCTGCAAAGATATGGGTCAAAACCAAGAAAATCGAGGCCTTGGAAAATTTCCCAAGGTCCCTATTCGCTTGATTAACCCACATTGCCGCAAAGATATGGGTCAAAACCAAGAAAATTGGGGCCCTATTAATTTCCCAAGGTCCCTAATTGCTTGGTTCTGACCCTCCATTGCCGCAAAGACATGGGTTAGAACCAAACAAATCGGGGGTGATCTCAATTAACGAGCAATGAAAAACAAGCGAGGGACAAAAGATGAGCAAGCAACAACAATGGATAAGCAGGCTAGCCATATTTTTATGTGATTCTTGAGATCTTTCTCATTACCTATACATGGCCGCTAAATTTTATCCTTATACATGAACTACCAGTGACAATTTGAAGAAACTCATACTGCATGGAATTTAATGTTTGTGTATGTATTACATGGGGTTGTTATCTTTGGTACCATACTCATAACCAAACTTGCTCATGCATATTCACTATCATAAACAAAATGAAACTTTGGTAGAATCATGTTTGCTGTGACACACTTAGGATTATAGTAACTAAAAGCAAGGCCAAGAATCCTAAATCTTTGTAACTATATTTCTTAGACGGAATGCCAAGTCTACCAATCAATGATAAATTTATTGAAGATTCTAAGTATATAAATGTATTCAAGATTATAAAATTATGTATTAGAGGTCACTGATGGTCATAACAAAGACTAGACAAACTCATGGTAAAGGAATTCACTACAATCTAATACAATAGCAAAGTAAAACAAGAAATGCAATGAAAAACCAAGAGTTTGTAACAAGGTTCACTTCATCACAAACATTCATTATAGGTCTAGAGAGTTAACACCAATTCCTTGGTAAAGGGAGGTAAAGAGATGAAGAAAGCACATGTTTTTTCATAGGAAACAATTCCTTAGGGAAGGATGAAAACAAAGTAAGCACTTTCTACATACAAAACCATACATATATTTACTTTCTCTCATTTAAATCTATCTAGAAATAAAAAACACTCTTTGATAGATAAGGAAGGATAGAGAACTTTGATAAGGTTTTATTAAAATTGCTTCTTTACAAGATAATGGGGTGCTCATAAGTATATTGTCTATTGGCTTATACTTAAATTTTATGAAATGATTGATAAACCACTGTATTATGAGTTTTTTCTAGTAAGCAAAAAATGGATGGCAAGTAAGCTAGATATTTATTGAGCATCCCAACACACCTGCAACTCTTTAGCAATGCATGATGGGAAATGGATCCACTTTGAGGTGTAGCATGTGTCTAAAATTACATGAAATTATTCAAAATTTTATTAAAAAATGGGTCATGGTATCAACATGATGAGAACATTCAGCTCGCTAGTAGTTCATTCAATTGGTCTTATGAGATTGTTTATTCATAGAGTTAATCATTTTGAGGTCATCTCTGTCTAAGTAATTTTGAAGTGTCTCTCCATAGATCTCTAGACGTGCAACAAGATCATGGGCACCAAACGAGTAGCATATGTGACATACTCTATTGATCTAATACCATACAAAAGCTTTTATCAATATGCGAATGCATCAAGCACTCAAGAATTATCGTAAAAAAATCAGGTTGTCCTTGGTTAGCCTTGCTTAACCTCTACACAAAGTTTTTGTAACCTTTATAATTCTCTCTCTCTCTCTCTCTCTCTCTCTCTCTCTCTCTCTCTCTCTCTCTCTCTCTCTCTCCCAAAACATAGAGGGAACTAGAAGGGTCCTTTATGTGCCAGATTAAGTATCCCCTTCCCCTATACCAAGTTGTGTTGCAAATGCGATAGATTAATCATCCCAGTTTACTTGAGTATGCTTAGGTCTTGAGTATAGCTAGATTGTTTGGAACGAGCTTTAGGGTCTCTTGACATTATTCCTACCATGTTAAAATTTATTTTCTTCTTCTTAATCTATGTGATTTAGCTCTCTCCACCCCGGCCCCCATGCATATTTCAAATAGCATTTTAAAAAGAGGCTTGCGACACAATAATACACCGTTGGTGATAGAGACACCCATGTCCTCTCAGTGTTGTAATAACTCATGAGGGTGCTCATCAGGGTGGTGCTTTTCCCCTTCTTTCACCATTTATGGTTTTCACCGTTTACCCCGCATTGTTGTCGCAACTAGCAATCAAGATTATAGGGTGGTTCTCGTGAGGCTCTCGTCCTTTCACCATTCATGTCTTCCATAGTTTACCTTGAACCATTGTTGCAACTAGGTGCAGTCGAGATCATATTATATAGCTTATTTACTTGGAGAAGGTTTATCAAGAGCATTGCATGGAGCTTGTGATGTGGCCCTAGGCTCACCTACTCGCAGCTGCAAGAGGAAGCCATCAGCTTGCACACGTGGTCGCAAACACTACAAAAGGCCTAGGACAATCTGGCATTGCGGATGGGGGGAGCTCAAACAACATCAATGAGTCGGAAGGCACCTAAAAAGAACTATTAAAGCTTGTCAAAGGCACCTAAAAAACCTATTAAAGCTAGTCCTCCTCCATTCTTTAAAAATTTGGTGACCGTACACGTACGTCTCATGACTGTCCATCTTGTATACAGATATGGAGGTGCAGGAGCTGTTGATAAATCATCATCACTTTGCACGTTGCCTTCGTTCTCTATCTCCCCCATGCATCTGCATGCATTTCTCTAAACTACCTTCTCTCTCTCTCTTGGGGTCTCTTCTCTCACATGTAGCTTCCTCTCTCTCACATGGTATCGTCGTAGCACCCTACTGATCCTGGCTAATCCCCTGTGAGGAGTCAACCATGCCTCCTATGCATCACATGCGCATAGATCAGAATCATTGTCGGCTCTCCTTGATGCCCTTCTGCAGGCCCACCATGCCTCTTGCACTGCAATCCTTGTTGTGGCAAAGAAGCCAACATCAGGCAGGCCTTGAGGGACTTGGAGGTGGTGAAGGAGAGTCCAAGCATGTAGCTACTGAAGCAAAGGTAGCTCAGCCACAAGGGAGATAGCCCTGTATACGTTGGCTTGGATGATCTCCTGCAAGCCGCTGATCTTCCCTTGTCAGACCACACAAAATTTTAATTGTCTCGTTTGTTGCAACCAAATTTTCAACCCACTGGCAAAACCTATTGTCGTCACTAGGCATTTTCAACTTGCATTTCCAAACGCAAGTTCAAAGGGCCTGGTGAGTGCTTCTACTAGCTGCTCCCTCCTCCACCCTTATATATAGCCCTATATACCTTGGCTTGGATGATCTACTGGAAGCCGCTGATCTTCCCTTGTTAGACCACACCAAATTGTAACTGCCTCGGGTGTGCTGCAACCAAATTTTCAACCCACTGGCAAAACCTATTGTCATCACTAGGAATTTTCAACTTGCACTTCCAAACGCATGTTCAAAGGGCCTCGTGAGTGCTTCTACCTTCTGCTCCCTCCGTCACTCCTATAAAAGCTATCTCAGTTTCCTCCGTAGAGTATGAGCTGACAATGCCCACCTTGATCGCCCACTCCAGGTGCTCTAATATTCTCACATCAATATGTATAGCAAGCACAATCTACTATCGCTCCTTCACACACCATCAAGTTCATCATTCAGTCAAGCTCTTCTCTCTTTCTCTGAAATAGCAAGCACAAGCAGCCTCGGGGAGACGAGATGCAGCTTCCGCATCTTGCATAATGAAACATGATAGGTGATTGAATTGGGAACAAGCCCTTGACGCTCATTCTTTGAGAAGAACTAAGAGCATCCAAGCAAACTGCAAAAAATTCTAATAGGTATTCAAATTCTCACTTTGACAAGTCTTATATCCTTGCAAACAAAATCTTCCTATGTCGTGCTTGCGTTTGGATAACATAGCCACTAGATAAGATGTGGCTCCTCTGCGTTTTGTTCTTGTTATCAGCGATGGAATCCCCTCCAAGTTCTACAATGATCCAATACGTTTGTAGCCTACAAAAATCACCTTTTTCCATTTATCTTCACCATTCCCATTTAGGTTGTGTTTTAAAATGCATGTTGGATGGTCCCTGTGTTGACAACATCCTCTTTGTGTTCACCAGTCCCTTTTAGGTTGCGTTTTGAAACGCAGGCTGGAAGGACCCCGTTTTGAACTTGATGTGGTAGCGTGGTTGTTGAACCAGTGAGAGGGGACACATAGGAATTCCTCCCAGTCTATGTAAAGTACCGGTTAGTCTTCAGACTATATGATATAAAATTTTCCTTGTTTTCTCAATATGAATGTGAAATCTATCCAGTAATCTTTTTTTGGTGAGCTAATTGGAATAAAATGCTTTGCTTTTGGGTTTTGTTCTAAACTCAATAGAATCCAAAGGTCATGAAAGCTCGCATGAAAAGTACTTGACTTGCTAACATCCTCATGTAGTGCGGAAGTGTTTATACTTCAAGTTGAGAAAATGTGAGAAAATACCTAGCTTAACCAATTTGCAGAGGATTGAGTTCATGTTTGGTCGGCATATGGCATTTGGAATATGACAAGAAACTACCATTTAGCTAGGCCTTTCCAACTTCCATCCTCAAAACTATCGAACAAGGCCATGTCCAACTAAACACAAAATCAATATCCACCCTCATCATGTCATGACACATTGTAAGAGAGTTGTGTGAGCCATCAAGAAAAAAGACATTTAAAAAAAAAGCCATTTTTTGGCACTCAAATCATCAAGAATACCAGTATGTACAAGCAAGCATTCACTCCAATAGAAACTTTTTATAGCCATATTCGAATTTTGTCATGCTTTTTTTAGCCTTAACCATCTTGCCATTTTTTCTAAAAAACATGCCCTGATATTCACAACTAGATATCAACATTTCCTCTGCAATAAAATATTTTAAAATTACCACACTTAAACGTTCCATTCATAGATTCTTACAAGTTTCAACCATCTTTTCCATATCTTTATCTTTCCACTTGCCTTATTGCAACTTGAGAAGTTAAGACAAAATTTTCAAGGATGGTGCCAATAGGGGGTCTCAAAACTCTCAACCTTCGGTAAAAATCTTTATAATGTTCTTAATATCCAATCAAAATTTTCAAAAATATAAAACTCCAAGAATTAAAAAAGGCATCCATGTAAACAATGATGGACCTTTTTGTTAAGGAATTTGAAGACCATGATCAATATGGTGCAAAGGAGAATGGCTCTACAAGACAAACTTTGCACCAAACTAGGAGAGACTTTACATTAATACTGATGAAAAAGTGGGCTCAACTGGATTTCTTGTTGGGTATATATAGTCTTCCAACCAAAAAAACATGGGATAAGGGCCAAGCCATGGTTTATGAGTTTTGTGTTCTCTGTCCAACGTGTAAATTGAAGTATCTTTTCATGAACTCCTGTAGAATCTTTATCAAGAAGCATTTTCAATGCATAGTTTGAAAGTTAAACAAACTCAAGCTCACTTGGCAAAATATATAATGCACACTATAACACTTGCTAAGCAATAGCATGCTACTTAGATTGTAGTACTTATTGCTAGTGGTTTGGAAGGCCCTCAAGTGCTATTATGAAGCATCTTACCTAGTGATAATGATATATCTTTGATTAGAAACCCTAGTACCTTGGAAAAGTATTACTAATTTCATTAGTACCATATCTAAACAATCTAGAAATGCTAACTTTCTTTGCGTACAACATTGAGAAGGAAGTGCATATGTGTGTTACACATAAAAGGGTTGTGACACTATTGTGTACATGTAAATAGATATCAAAACTCAAAAAATCTTTGAAGACTTGTATTTTGAGTCAATAACTCTAGATTATCCAATGAGGATAGTTAAATCATATAAGGGTGTCACATCAAACATGATTTTTTAGGCACGAGCAAGTTTCATTTTGTTTTATGATAGTAAATACCAAAGTTTCATTCTGTTTATGATAGTGAATAACAAAGTTCATTCTTTTTATGCATGAGCAAATTTGGTTATGTTTATGGTACCAAAGATAGCAACCCCATGTAATACATATACAAACAAGAACATATATGAGTTTCTTCAAATTGTCATTGGGGGTTCATGTATAAGGATAAAATTTGTACATGCCGGCCATGTATAGTAATGAAAAACATCTCAAGAATCATATAAAAATATAGCTAGCCTAATTATCCATTGTTGTTGTTTTCTTGTCTTTTGTCCCTCGCTCGTTTCATTGCTCGTTAATTGATAGCACCCACAAATCGGGGCCCTGGAAAATTTTCATGGGTCCCTATTTGCTTGGTTCTGACCCCCAATACAACAAAGACACGGGTGAAAACCAAGCAATTAGGAGCGTTGAAAAATTTCCCAGGGTCCCTATTTGCTTGGATTTCATCCCCATTGCCGCAAAGAGAAGATCAAAACCAAGAAAATTGGGGCCTTAGTAAATTTCCCAAGGTCCCTATTTGCTTGGTTCATACCCCAATGGTGTGACCTATAATGACCTCAAAACATACCACATAGAAAGATTGATGATTTCATCCGTTGCGTGGATGTTGGAAAAATCATGCATGCACATGAAATCTTGTTGGGCGACTCTCTCTTGGAAACTAACCCAAAATGACAAAGAAAACCTCGTGTATCCTTGCAAAAAATCACTCTGACCTCGTTTGTGGCGCTATCAAACACACAAATTTTTGTAAGAGAGGTCCGTAGAGCCTTGCAACCCTAAATTCCCTTGAATTTACCAGAGCTCAACAGTCAACAAGAGACACCTCTTCAGTCTCCTAATTTTAGGAGATGCATAAAATAGGGCGTTTGCTTAGAAACCTAACCCTAAGTCTAATCTTGGAAAGTCTCCCAATGGCTGATTCAAAATCTCCTTTCATTGTGAGAACCCTACTCGACCCTAGTTGCCATGCTAGCTCTAATACCATGTTAAAAACAAGGGTCAATCTAAGCTAAGGTGGATGAATCCTAAGCTCTACCATGATACATGCATGTGAGATATGTGTAAACAAGGAGTGTGTAGACAATAATGTGACTCAAGCGAATTAGGTTCCAAGATGAACTAACTTGGACTCATAAACACGATCTTGAGTGCTAGGTGCAAGCAATCACAAGTTCATCAAAAGTATTGCACTTCATATAGACAAACTTGGATGGTTTCTCATTGAGCTTTAGGCCTCTTTTATACTTGGCGAGCATAAGTACATTGCATGTGGGATTCATTCCCCTTCACGTCCTTCACATTTTACCAAACTAGACACCAAAACTTCAACAATATCTTAGAGATGGATTGTGAAAAGGCCAAGCCTAGAAGAGAAACATGTGAGTCCTTGCATGCTCAAGCAAGAAGGTGCCAATACAAGGGGCACAGATGCGTCCTACAGGATCTGCAAAGGATTGAACGACACGTGTAGTTGAGCATCCCATGGATTTCATGGCAACAACGGCACTATTGTTGCCCTCTCTTACTCGTTTATATTTAACCCTCAAAGTTCCCAAAGTCCAAAAGTCCCCCTTGACTAGCAATCTTCTTGTTAATGCTCTCACCCATGTCAATGGCTTTTGTAAGGCCACTTGCCTCCAAGATGCAAGCCTAGGTGAATATATTGGAGAATGGATTTCCCTTTGCATCCAATTGAAATAGCTCAAAACTTCCCTACCACAACATTGTTGAGCATAATCCACTATCTTCGCACTCCAAGAGATAAAATTCCACTTGCAAAACTCCTCAAACAATTTTTGTGATGTATGAAGTATCTACCATTTAGCTTAATTTTGGACCACAGCATTGCCAAACTCAACTCTTGCCTCACATACCAATGAAAAGAGTGTTGAGCACAACGTTAACTACATTCACTTCAATTTTCCTTACTCAAGGAAGCCCAAAATTGTAGAGTGAACTGAACTGGCCATAACTTGAGCAGTTAATGCCCAATTTGAGCACTGTAAAGCACGTGCTCTGGCCCATGCTAGACACATCAGGAGAACCCCCATAAAATTGAAAGCATTCACTTGGCATGCATATCAAAACCAGTACAAAGACAAAAAATCAGCCCTAATAAATACTATATTGCCCATATCAAGCCCATATCTTTCTCGTCTATTGACGAGTTGCAAAGATAAGCATGGAAAGCACTTAGAGCACTATACAATCAGCCCGTAAACCTGCACTTTGGAGACCTCTAAGCTTCTTGACATACATGCATCACACCTCACTTAATAGCCCCAAAACCCAAAACCCACAATCATATATTCCAATCAACCTAATTTCATAACAGAATATGGCATAAATCATAAGATATTCAAAACTCCACAATGCAAACAAATTCTTATCTTTCATCTTGTGCTTTCAAAATGGAACAAAAGCAAGCAAGCGATTACACTTTTGTAACAACTATGTATCTATTGTTGGCTAGATGGGTGCAGATTATGGGGGTTGGAAAGATAGTAGGAGATCTATGTTTGGCTACATTTTCATATTTGCGGGAGGAGCAATTTCTTGGAGATCATCTCTCCAAGATTCTATGTCTTCTTTCACTACAGAGGCTAAGTACATTGCATCTTTAGATGCCAGCAAGGAACTATATGGTTTACATGTTTAGTGAGAGATTTGGACATTCAACAGGTTGCAATTTGCATTATGATAGTCAGAGTACCATTGCTTTGGCAAGAAGTCATGTGTTTCACTCCATGTCAAAACACATTGAGGTGATGTATCATCTCATTGGATATGCACTGATTGATAAGGATTGGAGCTTGTCAAGGTCCACACTTGAAAACCTAGTGGATGCTCTTGCAAAGAGCCTACACATGGAGTGGTTTGAACATTGCATTGAGTAAATGGGTGTAGGGTGAATGGATTTGTGCAAGGGTGAAGTTTTAATGCTTCACAAATGTACATATTAGCTATGGTCATAGCCACTTACTACCACATTGGCCTTTAAGTGGGAGATTTTTGGGGTGGCCTATGGCCACCCGCCCATGACATACAACCTCCACCTACTAACTCATTAGCACTATTACTTTTCTCATATGTACAAAAATGCAACACACACTCTCTCCTTTAGTATGCTATTTTTCCCAATTGCTCTTTGCTTCTTCTTCCCCTTGCTGCACGCACGTGCACACAGGAACACTACCTTTCTCATATTGGACAAAAAAATCATTTATGTGTTTAAACAACATGAGGCAAACATGCTACCTCCTTATAGATTCAGAGTGAAATATAACAATGCATTCTTGATGACGTTTGAAACAAAAATAAAAAAGACAACCTACATGGGCTATTTTTGTATACAATACATGCCAAACAAATTGAAAGTAGTTCCTCAACCAACTCAACAATCTTTCAAGATCATGAACAACGAGCATTGATATATACAAAACAACACAAGATTGGACGAGATTGGGAATTTTTTCCCTAAATACTAGATCAATGGGGGAAGTAATACTTCTAATCTAAATAGAATCGATGAAAATCAGGCCAAAAAGGGGCCAACGGGGTCACAATGAAACTATTGGGGTAAAGGCACGTTAGCCTGCTCAACACCACTAACACTCATCTTTGACTTGCGAACCTTATTCGTTGGATATAGTAGATGAATAAGGGGTCATACATTATTCATGATGTAGTGACTCCATCAAGAAATCATCTCCCACTTCTCATCTCTTTTCTCACTGCTGCACACACATATGAACGCTTTTGCAATGTGCACTCACAACTAGTATTAGAGAGCTTGGTTTAGCTTGAAGAGCCAATTTTAGAGAGCTTTTACTTTGTGGTGTGCGAGCATTGATGCATTGGCATACATGAACATTGTTCTCCTTTATGGTTTAGGCATATCTATGAATTGAGAAGTTTTAATTGCATTGAGCTCTTTTGAGAGCAATTTACATTGTAGAACTTTCAATGATTGTTTATTCTTGCATTTCAATTGGTGCTTGTTTATGTGCAAATCTTGTTCACATAGTAGTGACTTACTTTGTTCATGTATGTTGAGTTGTAGATACTACCAGTGTACATGGTTTGTGGAGCCTCATTGGCATCTACAATAGTTCTTGATCATTTTTTGATGAGGTCAAAAACATGGTACTGTGTGTTGCATTTACGTGTCTTTTGAAAAGACAATTTTACTTTTGTAGGCAAGTTGTCATCTACTAAATTGTGGTATATCTAGGTAAGGCACATGTGCTAAAAGGGAATGAAAACTCTAGCATGTTTAAGTTATTTGCAAGTGTTGAGTTTTGATTATTTTTCTATGTGTGAACATTGTGTTTAGTATTTATGGCAAGAAAATTAGGAGTTTTCATTTGACATTGAATAGAAGGCGTGTTGAGCCACTAGAGCTTGTACATAGTGACATATGTGATTCTATACCGACCAATCTCTAGGGGGACTATGTACTTTGTAACATTTGTAGATGATTCTACTTAGAAGGTGAGGATTTACCCTTTGAAACATAAGGATGAGGTATTCTCTATGTTTCAAAATTTCCTTACACTTGTTGAGAATTAGTCAAGCAAAAAGCTTAAGGGCTTGAGGACTGATAACCGTGGGGAAGATGTCTCAAAAGACATGATAGACTTCTATGTGAAGAGAGGGATTCTATAGCACTTTATTTGCCATACACAACTGCCTAAAATGGAGTAGTTATGGATATGAATTGCACAATGTAGGAGAGTGTTATAGCTATGCATTTTATTGCAAATTTGACATAAGGCTTTTGGGCTGAATCTATCTTGATAGACGTTCAAATCATCAAGACATCACCTAGTATGCCATTGAGTTACAAGACCTTAATGGAGTTCTGGTCCTGCACTATGATCATTTATGTATCTTTGTTTTTGAGGCATATGGTCAAGTGCCAATAGAGCTTAGAGAGAAGTTTGATCCAAATTGTTGGAAGGATTAGAAAATTTACTTGATTTTTCAAGTCAGCATCATATAGATGTCAACAAAGGTATCTCATAAAAAAAGAAAAGGGAGCAGTCAAAGCCAAGAAAAACTTAATTCTTGATGATGATAGATGCATCGGATTGCATCAAGGACAAAATAATGGGAAGATATCAAACCAGGAAAAACACAAAGAGACGAACCAAAACAAAACAAAAATCGAGCAAGCCTAACAAGACCAAGGAAAAAGAACCTTCAATGATCAAAACCAAGCGCAAAGTGAAGTATAAAGAGTTGAAATGGACCTTGAAAGAGGTCTAAAGTATTGAAATGGATTCAGATTGGTGACAAATCAGGGGCAATTAGTGGTCCTTTGCACTACACAAAATAAACTTTGCAAGATCGACGAATCATTATAGAGAAACCATTGTGATAGCCAAAAGAACAAAAAACTTTGCAAGATCGACGAATCATTATAGAGAAACCATTGTGATAGCCAAAAGAACAAAAAACAAATCCTATGAGGGATCGAAAAATGCCAAAGAAATTGACCTAGCATAGCCAAGAGAAGACTCAAAGCGAGCATACATAGCTATAGATTTTACTCTAGAGGAGGAAGAAATTCTCATTTAGACATTAAAGGAGTATACAATGTTTTTTCTTGGTCCTACAAAGATATCAAGGGAGTGGATCCTGAAATATGTCAGCATACTATCTTTATGAGAGATGATATATGCTAAACCGAGAAGACAATGACCATACACCTACAATGAGACCTTTGCTAAAAATATCAAGCAAGAGATTGACAAGTTTACAAAATCTAAATTCATCTATGAAATAGAACACACTGATTGGGTATCACCTATAGTGGTAGTGCCAAAAATGAATGGCAAACTCAGAATGTGTGTGAACCTCAAGAATGTGAATGCAGCTACCATACAAGATAGCTATCCTCTTCCAATCACGGATCATGTTTTAGAACCCAAGTAGCTGGGAAAGAGGCTTATAGATTTTTGGGTTGCAATCAGTTAGCCATAGAGCCCAAAGATCAACACAAAATGGCTTTTGCCACTGAATGGGAAATTTTTACTTTTAGGGTCATTCCTTTTGGATTGACCAATGCACCAAAAACATTCCAATGTCTAATGAGTCATTCTTTAAGAAATATCTATGAAATTTCCTAGAAGTTTACATGGATGATCTTTGTGTGCATTCTACAAAAAGAGAAAGCCAATTTGAACACTTACGCTGTGCCTTTGAGAAATGTCGTCTATATAGGAATTTTTAAAATCTAGAGGAATACGTGTTTATGGTTAGATAGGGAAAAATTCTTGGGCATATTGTATTGAAAAATGGTATTGCCACATATATGGAGAAAGTAACAGTAATTGTAGAGATGTCTAGACCAGCAAATATCAAGGAAGTTCAGGCATTTATGGGGCATTGTGGCTATTATCGTAGATTCATCTACATGTATGCAGTCATTGCAAAACCCATTTAGGGACTTATCACTCATTTTGAATGGATAGGTGAATGTGAGGAGTCACTCCACAAGCTTAAGAAATCTTGACATCAACATCAGTACTAAAGGCTTCAGATTGGGCAAAGTTTTCTATGTGCATGTTGATGCTTCAAATTTTGTTATTGGCAGCATATTTTCTCAACCAAGAGAGGGGACAGTGGATTTTCCTATCTTCTATGCCAATAGATAGCTAAAACTAGTGGAAATCACTACAATATCACCAAAAGGGAGGGCCTTGTAATGGTGTATGCAGTTAAGAAATTTTGACACTATTTGTTAGCTAGCAAGTTTGTCTTTTTGTTAGACCACCAAGCCTTGCTCTATTTAGTGAATAAGCCATGCAATAGTGGAAGAATAGTAAGATGGTTTATCATCCTACTCAAATTTGATTTCATAGTGGTAGTCAAGAAGGTCACCAAGCACCAAAGAGCGGATCACCTGTGTCTGGTCACTTTGGGGAAAGCACCTAAAAGGGTTGATGATGATTTGCGAGATGCTTATCTGTTCTCCATGGAAATGGTTCCTAGATGGTCAAAGGACCTTGTATCCCTAATGATCATAGATCAAGTATACTTGAAGATACCACTTTCCATCACCACACGATTGATAGAGAAATCTACCTATAGCAGATATTGGCTGGAAGATTGTATTGGAAAAACAAAGATGTGATTCTTGTGCATTAGCCCTGAGGAACAAGCAAAATATTTAAGTCAAGCTCATATAAGAGTTTTGGGACTCTACTTTGAATATGACCAAACCTTACAATGATTAATCTAATTAGGGGTCTATTGGCCTACTATGAGAAAAGATGTTCATAATTACGTGAACAAGTGTTCTTAGTGTAAGGAAAAGAATGCTATACCCTATACCACATTATTCCATGTCTCTATGACACCACAATGGAGTAGATACCCTGCGCATCTGGCCAATAGGACGCTCCCTGAAGATATGAGTAAACAAGGAAAAAGAGAAATTGAGACAGAAGCACTCAACTACTTGATGATTGGACATTAACACTATCGACAAGCAAAGGACCAACAACTTAGACTATGTGCCAATGAAGATGAATATCTTCCTATTTTGGAACAAGTGCACATTGGTCTTGCAGGAGGTCATTTCTCTCATGAAACTACAGCTAGAGCTATATTAATGGCTGTCATCTGGTGGCCAACTCTATTTGCTGATGCAAAAGAATTTGTTCAACAATGTGACTCATGTCAACGAGCAAAGATGCCAACAAGAATTGACAGTATGCCATTGTGACCTACGCTGAGAGCATGCGCATTTTCTAAGTATAGACTTTTTTTGTCCAATACAACCACCAACATATAAGGCTCACATGTAATATATTATTGTGGTCATCGATTACTTAACCAGATGGACTGAGGCAAGAGCCACTAGGAAGAATAATGCTCAAACCACTGCAACATTCCTATGTGAGTGAATATTCACGTGGTACAAACTTCCTATTGAGCTTGTAAGTGATTGAGGATTGCATTTTCTTAACGAGGTGATAGAACAACTGTTGAACCATTTTATGTGATCCATAACAAATCTTCACCCAATCAACCTCAAGCAAATGGTCAAGCCAAACATACAAACAAGATCTTAAGCTCAGTACTTACCAAGATTGTTAGCTCGAGAAGAACTGATTGGGAAATGCATCTTCATTCAGCCTTGTGGACTAATAGAGTGTCATTCAAACCAACTTTGAACATTACTCCCTTTATCTTGGTCTATGGACTAGACGTAATATTTCCCATGGGATTCTTATTACCCACTCTTAGAGTTGCACACAAGTCGGAATGGAAAGGGCATGAATTGTCAAAATGACTAGAGGACTTAGAGCGATTAGATGAACAGAGACTAGCGGCCATAGCACATATATATGCGCAAAAATGGAAACAAAAACCGTTCTTTCACTCACATTTGTTAACAAAGGTCTTCAAACAATAGGATCTGGTACTAGTTTACGCCTTGAAATAACACACTCCCAAATTCAAAAAGAAGGGACATGGTCCTTTTGTCATTGAGAATGTTTCGTTGAGTGGGGCTATTAAAGCAGCTACCTTAGATGGAGAGGTTATGGAAAATTGGATTAGTGGATGTTATTTTTGGAAATACCATCTATCATTGACTAATGTGCATGTGGATTCTAAAGCGCAAAGCAACAATGCAACCAATCCCTAAAGTTTTTCCACTCAATGTCCTCCAGATACAACATTCCTACTTTACTCAACCCCTAGCCAATGATGAAGTGGAGACAGATGATGACTGGTTGGATGGATTAGATATGAGAATAATAATGACAATGAAAGATGCATTCAAATTCAAATCACTAGCCGACATAGGTGAACGACTCAATGCTGTCAACTATTTGACGTACAAAAGAGCTGCAACCCAACCAGAACACTGTCGAGCTAAAGTCAAGGGCTTTCATCAAAATACACACCAACATTGGGTCTATTAATCTCAACATCTTTGTGCATGGATTTCTATGCCCACACACATTTATTTGCATTCCTGATGAGCATATGAACAAAGATAGTGTACTAGGAGCTCCATAAATGAAAACTTATAGAGTTGTCCAAGAATGGGATGCTAAAGTTCTTGAGCTAACACTTAAAGGTGGACATTTACGTGTACCAGTTTCTCATAGCCATGAAGAGTGGAAAGTTGCTCTCAAAAATCCACAACTACCAAAAACCACGAGTAGCTCAAACCGAATATCCACTAGTTGACATCAAATACATCCTCCTAATACCAGCATGCAAGGAACCATGAAATTTTACCCAAAACCCAACTCACCAATACTCCTAACCAGATTTGGG
Source organism: Adiantum capillus-veneris (assembly GCF_014529385.1). Taxonomy (NCBI): domain Eukaryota; kingdom Viridiplantae; phylum Streptophyta; class Polypodiopsida; order Polypodiales; family Pteridaceae; genus Adiantum; species Adiantum capillus-veneris. The sequence goes on along the minus strand of NC_140955.1, from coordinate 108,239,591 downwards.
TTCCTAAACAATTTTTGAACACTCAAAAGAAGTCCTCAATTACACCTCCCTATCAAACGCAACAATGGACACCAAAGTGACAACCAGCTCAATGGCTATAGAAACCCAAGCAACAACCAAACACTAGGACCAAACCAAGGACTGTAGGCAAATGAAAAATCACGGCAAAGCCATGTGCAATCGTGTATCAATGGGTACCAAAGTTATTGCCATTAGCAAGAAAATCATCATCTACAATGCCACATGATTTTGGAGCCATTGATACCAATTGTATGTATTGTACAATCAAGGAAAGAGTGCAATTACTTTATGATCTACTCTTCAAGAGAGGCAACCAATAAGATGATTCGCCATCGGCAATCCTTGAGTATACCGCTCAAGACCCACCTCTTACAACACATAATGGTTCAAATTGCATTGACCTCAATAGAATAGGGCCATTGTTGGCCATGCATAGACATGCCTTTGTAACCCATGCACTGCACAACCCGGGTTACACTCTATCATCCTAGAGGACTCGGGCAAGGAGGGAGGGAGACATTCTCAATGCAAACCCAGATACTTGAAGCAGATTCGAAAAAGAGCAATGTTTTGAAGTGTCTGAATATTAATGTGTGTATTTTTTGTTACTCAAAAGTGAAACCCCTTTATAAGCAAACAGAATAGGGACTATGTAATATGATAATCCCTAGGTGTGCGTATATGTAGTGTAAATATCGCCAAAAAAGGCCAAAAAATATTGCAATTTTAACTCTTGCATGATTTTTGGCCAGAAAAGTAATCAAAATGGAGCAATCCGCTGAAACATGGCCAAGTACTAAAATTAGGTGTGAATTCAGGTTTGGAATTCTATTTTTTGGAGTGAGTTTAAAATTTTTCTTTAATTTTCTTAATAATAAGGTAAAAAATAATAAATAAATATCAAACAAATCTAGATGGAAAACAAAAGGAACCATTATGATCGGGCAGTAAAGATGGACAACCAAGTCAAATCTTGAATGATTCTGAGGATGGTAACGGAAAGCCTAAATTAGGCCCACAATGCGTGATTCTGCAAAACCTTAAGAAATGAAGCAATCAGAATCCAAATGAAGAAATTTTTGAAGGGAAAGTATATTTCAAAACCTAGTAGGACTCACATCTCTTACACACACACACACACACACACACACATCTCTTACACACACCTCCTCTCCAAGAGAAGCCATGGCCAAATACGATAATCATTCTTCCTATAACTTGATCTTCTTCTTCCCATTACACTCTCTCATAACCCCTAATCTTTTCATAGCTTGAATCTCTCTTGCCTCTTTCCATTGTCTCCTTCCAAGTAACGCAATTGGTGGTCTTGATGAGGAGGAAAGTCAACTATATCAACAAGCTTCTTCAATCACCCAAAGCAAGGACAAGACTCTTACCATACACACACCAAGGTAATGTTTTCTTGTCATCTTCATGGGCCCATTGCACACCTTAAACATTGGGTTACTCTTCATTCTACATTAACTCATACTTAAAAGCTCTCACGTTTACATAAGCAAACTTTCCTCTTTCTTAGAAGGAAAAATTGCTAATTTTCTCTTATCAACTAACAACGTTGCTAACCACTAACTATGATATTTCAAGTTCCATTGTTTCAAGTTTTCTAGATTACCAGACTAATATGGCATAGAGAGAGTAGAAAGCACTCTCTTTAAGCATAAGTGACGGGAGATCATACTTATATTTCAAGTTTCGTTCTCCAAATTACCAGACTAATATGGTATTGAGAGATTAGAAAGCACTCTCTTTAACCATAGGTGATTGGAGATCATACTAAAATAGCATGTATGTTGGATGATGATTAATATCTATGCGTACCCTTAAATAACGCCAATGTTAAAAAAAAAAAAAAAAAGATGCACGAGATAAATGCCACATATTCACGAGCAATTAAGTATTGGAAATTTTTGGAATTAACCATTCTATTCAAAGTGGCATTATAATTTACTCTAAAAAGAATGCTCCTATGAAAGGCTCACAAGTTTTTCTTTAAATTTAAGAAATAGGAATTTTCTTATTTCAAACAAAAAAAGAGAATGCATGTAAGATTTATTTAGTGATACAATAAGTTAATACTAATTAGTGGACTGCTTACTGTACAAGAGACAGCTCTCACACCAGCTGTCAGTGTTAGGTCAAAGGCCACAAACCCAACACTTACATAGTACCTTACCATTGCATAGCACCTTGTCTTCGTGGCGGACGATGTGCTTGGGTTGCAATATTTCTTTGGCCCCTACAAATTCTAAGGATCTTCTCCTATTGGCTCCTTTGGTGGATCACCCTTGTAGCCCTTAATTAGACTTTACATGGAATGCATTATGGCTTTACCAATGAGAGGGTAGCTTAAGTTGATAAGCCGTTTCATTGATTGGCCATAGAATTTGGAATGGTCCATAATACCTACATGCTAATTTTGCACAGTAATGTTAATGACATGTGAGTTCTCCATGCCAACTTTTTCTCATAGTGTGCCCTAAGTGAGCTTTGGAAAACTTTAAGAGGACCCAACCATTCTTTTTGAACTAAATAATTCTTCTATGCTTATCAACACTTGCCTTGTGCTTTTGCTGTGCAATAGAGATAGCTTCTTTGATTTTAGGGAAAGCATTGCATAGGCCATGACTAAACTCATAAGCAATGAATATTTGCCCATGAATTTTTAAAATAGGGGGAATTTTTTACCTTCCTGCAATTACCTCAAAAGGTGCTTAACTTGTAGAAGAATGCACAATATTGTTGAATGTATATTCTACTAAAGGTAGATACTTCTCCCATTGGTTGCATTGGCCTACTTCTGTTACATAGGCTTCAAGTAGATCAAGCACAATGGAGCTCACAATTCCATTTTTCCCATCCATTTTAGAATGATAGACTAACAAGAAATTGAGCTTTTTTCGAAGATTCTCAAACAGTTCCTTCTAGAACGTATTGGTCATTCTAGGATCTCTATGGGAAAAACAATACTTGTTGGAAAACCATGATACTTTAATATTTGAGAGATGAATAGTTGTGCCATATGTGGAGTCTTAATAGTCTTTTTGACAAGTATAAAATGAGCTTGCTTGCTTAACTTGTCTACTATTGTCCATATCCACTTAATCCATCTCAAACAGTTCCTTCTAGAACGTATTGGTCATTCTAGGATCTCTATGGGAAAAACAATACTTGTTGGAAAACCACGATACTTAAATATTTGAGAGATGAATAGTTGTGCCATATGTGGAGTCTTAATAGTCTTTTTGACAGGTATAAAATGAGCTTGCTTGCTAAACTTGTCTACTATTGTCCATATCCACTTAATCCCATGAATAGACTTTGGTAAGCCAGTAGCTTGGGTGTCATTGATGCATCCACATCGTGTTATTTCAAGTATGAATTTGGTAAGTTGGCCTATTAGGCAGCTCACATTTGAGAATGGTGAACCCTTGATAAAAGACACAGGATCTTCTTATGCCATTGAGGGTATTCAAGATCCCCTCATGGAAGAAATGGGAGATTCCCTCAATAGATTATATGCTTCTAGTGATGATTATGAAGATGATGGCATTGATAACAACATTGAAAGTAGCTTTGAAGAAGGTGTCACCAATATAGAACTAGGTCTTCTTCTTCATACTCAAAATGATAGAGAGTAGGATGACATGGCCGGTGACTATGATATTAGAGATGGGACAGCTAGGAAAAGGATTTATGTACATAGAGTTAGGCCTAGAAAAAAGGTAGGCAATTCTCATGCATTCCACAAACAATGTGATGCTGCAAACATTCACAAAGTTGCACCAATTGATTGCTATGAGATGCGATGTTGTCAGATTGGAGACAGATCCAAAATCATGCAAGCGAGGGCAGGCTTTTGGGTACAAAGCTACATTAGCCGATGCACATTTGTATTGGATTGTATGAGCATGGCTTATAGAAAAGATCAAGACGAGGAATGCTTTGAGTTTACGTTTGATGAAAAGAAGGTATGTAATAAAGCATGGTATATAATACATGGAATAGGAAAGTCAACATTTTATAGGTTGTGCAAGAAATCCTTGGATGGAGCATGCAATGGAAATCATGGAAACACTGGAATAATAAGGAAGAGCTTGTCACATGTTGAGATGGAAAAAGCACTCATACAGGGCTCCATAGATAATAATGTAGATCAAATGCCACATGCATGGCACTCGTGAAACTCAACGTGTTCTACCAACGATGTACAAACAAGTGGACATTTTGTGGGAAGTAAATGACACACTTGTCACAATGAAATACAAAATGTTGTCATGGCCAACATTCTCAATGTTGTGAAACATAGTCTTCAAGACAGTCACTTTATCAAAATCAAGCACGTTCTCTAAATGTGACATTTACAAATCAAGTGAGAGTCTACCAAAAATCAAGTGGAGCGTGCTAGATACATGGAACAGAGGAGTACATGTTCAAGTTGTAGAAATATGTACTATGCTTGGAGGAGCTCTTGAGAAATGAATTCAACCAAGTTCTTAGCATTATACATGACAAGATGGACCAGAGTAGGACTACTATACCACAAATTAAACCAGTTCCAAAATCTCTCAATGGATTTGAGAGGCTTCTAGTATCCTTGATAGGAATTTTCACTCATGGACATGGACAAACAAATTATGGTCACTTTGCATTGGGATTACAGCGGAGTGATCCCCAATTCACAATTGCATCTCTCTAAAAATGTCTAAGAAACTTAGAAAGAGGAGATAAACACATGTTTGGTAACTTGAGCTTAGAAAACTCAAGTGTAGAACCATAAATTTTTTTTTTATATTGTGTTTTGTCTATTACTTCTCTCTATCACCATATAAAAGTGCTTAAGAAGAAAAACGAGTACTGCAAGGAATAGAGTGCTCAGAATGAAGAGGAAGATACTGATCTAATCACAAATGTGGACACTGAGAATATTGCTTCTAGTCAGGGAAATGATTGTCCAACGTGTTGGGGTGTGTGGTCAAGAGACGTGGTTAGCAAGAACGCTTATCAGGAAGACAACGAGAGAGAGAGAGAGAGAGAGAGAGAGAGAGAGAGAGAGAGAGAGAGAGAGAGAGAGAGAGAGAGAGAGAGAGAGAGAGAGAGAGAGAGAGAGAGAGAGAGAGAGAGAAACGAACACTAACTTCTTCTCATTCACATTACTCCCTCTCATTTACACTAATGCTCTACTTTTATAAGTTTCTCAAGCCTCTTGGCACTCCCCTCAATGTAACTCTTCATGACTCCCATAAAATAGTGTAAAGCTTAGGGAGTGGTGCACTTTATGGCTCAACACCTGGCACAGTCCGGTGCTAAGATTTTTGGCACAAAAATATGACTCGAATCCCACAATTCCCTTGATCCAAAAACTCAATGATCATAGAATACCATGATGCAAAGTGCAGTGCTTGGAGTTCCGGGGGATTCACTCTATATACAAAATGAGACGTCACCTGGGAGCAAAAAACTTTGATAAAACCCCTATATATGACTCATATTAGAAAATATGACCCCCCTTTCTACACTTATATGACAATCTATGAAGAAAACTATCATACCCCTATCTTACATATAAAATTTAGGTCTCACATGATCTAATTGAGAAAAGTTAGTCAAAGAGTGTGTAGCATAGTGACTTGCAACGTACTAAGGAACCACTACTATTGATAACTAGATTTACCACAATGTGTCTTAGTTTGACTTTCAAATTATGTGTCCGATCAACCTGCACTCTGGCTGCTTGTCCAATTCTGAGCCATCCAAAGCTGGTATAAATCAACCCTTGACCTCCTCTAAATTAACCCTTATCTATGATCGGCTTGATGCAAAATTTAATGTATGACCTGATAAAAAACTTCCCCAAAATTCATACTAGTTCTAGTGCACACTGGTGACCAATTGCTACAAGTAATCAACCCGGGTCAGTCCCCCCCCCCCCCCCCCCCCTTCCCGTAAATATGATACCCCCTCCCTTATTTTTAAACTTGGGAGATAAATTATTGGGGGCCTATCCCTTACTTATACGCTTATATAACTTGTAAAAAAAACCCCCTCCCCTACACTTACGTGGTGCGGTAAGTTTTTCATGGTGAATCCCCCGGGGCTTGGAGTCTACTCCAAGGTACACATATACACCACGATAGACCATGAAACACCACCCTTTTCCCCCCAAGCATTTAGAAAATGCAAAGTACAATGCTTGGAACTTAATCCAAGATGCACAAATACACTTCCTAAAGCTATATATTGCATTACAATCACCAAACCAGGTATAGTGTGCCTTCTCACCAAAAGTGTGAATACAAGTGCACCATTTATTGGCAACATGCCAGGGCTGGGAATCCATCAAGTAAATCAACATCCATGAGAGCTCATACAAAAAAAACTTGTAGAACCATAAAGTAATGAGAAAATCTCCACTCCATTGAGTAGATTCTATCTTTGAGCCAATCACTTCAAAATAAGATTCATTGTTTTGCAAACAAGAACAAAATTCTTCAACAAAAAATCCTTTGCTTTGACAAACACTTCTTCAAAAAGATTGTGAGCTTTGGCTACAATTGTAAAGCTATTCTTTCAACAAGCACATTGAAATTCAAAAACATTAGCTCCATGTTATTTGTGCAAAGAGAAACTTCATTCCTTGATGAAATTTGGAATTCAAAACACCAAACATGATCTCCTTCTAGACTTACATCTAGGCTTACAATGAGAAAAAGGCATAAGACCTTTGCATCATCATGCACAAAAATAAGCATTAGTTTGCCCAAAACCACAACATCATCACCTTTCCTAGCATGGATAAGCATACAAGCCCCATCATTCTTTATAAAGACACGAATTGTGTGGATAAATAGACATATCCCATCACACAACATTGCCTCAAGAAAACATTCATTTAACATACCATCAATTTGTGAAATAGGTTGCTTCACACATGCCAAACTTTGTTTTTGATGTTTGGAAATTTCCTCAACAAAAACATCATTTTGGTTAGTCACCATCTCAGCATCATGTAAGCCACCAAAATCTTCTTCCAATGTGAGAGAATTCACAAAAGCATCAATGACATCATTTTCGTCATCAACAAGAAATGAGAGATCATTTTCATCTTGATTTTTCTTCAATGTTTCTTCACCAATTTCAACAAAGCATTCATTTTTAGAGTTGCAATCATTAATTTCTTGAGCCACCTCATGATACTCAATAAACAAATCCGTGTTGTCGTCATCATTTAAAACATCAAAATTATGCAATTCTCCATCAAAAAAAGATGGAATTTGACCCACAATGCTTTGGTTGATGGTGCAAGATGTGAGTATGGGGCTACTCGGGGACTCTCCTTGGCTCTCTTGGCTCATAGGGTCCTCTCTCTTCACTCCAATCTCCATCCCATTCCTACCATTCCCATGTTCATCATGGTCGCCATCATTTTCATCCCCTTCTTCGGCTACAACATGCCAGACTCTCTACAATTTCTTTAGAAACCTTTTTTCCTCAAGCAACTCGTGCAACTGATTTGATTTTTCTTGCAACTCCTTGATTAAATTCAAATGTTTATATGTTTCCCATGTGTTCTCTCCATGATTACAAAACCACTTAAGCCCTTTATTCAATGCATCAACAAAATCATCCACCCATTTCTTGGGTTTATGCAAATTGTTGTGTATAATGTCATGTTTAAGAATATAATAATGCTCCAAAAGAGTTAATGAGCAAAACCGGGCTCTATGATCATCGTGAGCGCATTGTGTCCATGGCTTAAATTGCGACACTTTTCCCATTTGTGATCACTTCGCCCGCAAAAAATACAAGGCGACTTCCATTTTTTTCCCCATGCTATCATTTTATATCAATGGCATAGTACAAATCACGTAACATGCTTAAAAATATCTTCTATCATCATGTCGATGATAAGATTTGGAACAAAAAACTTTTCGATGATAAGCTTTGCAACCGCTTTCACACACACCTAGTGTATATATTTGTCATTCATGAGCTTTTTATTAAGAGGGTGGGAATTGGCTCTTGAACGTAAAGAATAAAAAATTAAAAAAGAAATATAATCTTCTAAGCTTGCATAAGCGACACACTGGTTACGATGCATCAAAGGAGTTCAGTATCATGCAAGTACTCAAATGGTTGCGCTACTAGGGTCTAGCCGTCAAGTTGAATGCTATGTATGTACTCGCTTCATGCAGAAATTTGAGTGAACGTTGGTTCATCCACTGCACCATTTCCTCATGCAGTTACAAATGGCAGCAAGATTTCAAATCTTGCCTGCGTAGAATTTGTCTGAAACGGCAGAGGTTTTGACCTCATGCTATGTGCGACGACAGTATTCAGTTACCCTCGCCGGTTGTCCTTCCTAGCACCCAAAAAATCCTTTTTCTCTCCTTGATATACTACAGCCAAGTTGGTTGCAATTCCAACTGGTTGCTCATCCGCATTGCATTTCCTGCTTTTGGCCTGCACAAAAGTGTGAACTGCAGAGGTATCAAACCAATGTCATGCACCACAGACTTCAACCCAATCTTCTAACCAAGTCGCCATTCCCCTTGAAATTTCTAGAGGTCGCTCCCATCTCTATAGCGAGACGAACAACGGGATCGCCATGTGTTGGGGTGTGTGGTCGAGAGACGTGGTTAGCAAGAACGCTTGTCAGGAAGACAACGAGAGAGAGAGAGAGAGAGAGAGAGAGAGAGAGAGAGAGAGAGAGAGAGAGAGAGAGAGAGAGAGAGAGAGAGAGAGAGAGAGAGAGAGAGAGAGAGAGAGAGAGAGACACTAACTTCTTCTCATTCACATTACTCCCTCTCATTTACAATAAAACTCTACTTTTATAAGTTTCTCATGCCTCTTGGCACTCCCCTCAATGTAACCCTTCATGACTCCCATAAAATAGTGTAAAGCTTAGGGAGTGGTTCACTTTATGGCTCAATACAAGGATGCAATCAATCTTTGCTACTAATGCACATGTACAGGAGGATGGCAATGTATTTGGGTTCAAGAGATTGTCAAGAACATTTTTGTTGCAACTTGACAATTGTGGTTAAAAAAAAAAGAATCGATATCTGTTTGCATACCTATCACTATTGGTTGCAAAAGGAGTATTTGACACAGTGCAGCTTGGCTTTCTTATGGTTGGTCACACTCATAAAGACATTGATGCAGTGTTCAGTCGCTTTTCTGAGAAGCTTAGAAAAAAGACATTTTTACATTTCCACATTTGATGAAGATCTTCAATGAGTGTGTTAGCATGCATCCAACACATTTTCTTCTACAAAAGGTGGTAGACTTTAAAGGTGTTGTAAACAGGTTCTTACATGATAGATCTGATAGCTTAGTGGGTCATTCAAAGCCATTGTAATTTAGGTTCTATAAGAGTGATGGAATACCTTTGATGCAGTACAAAGTACACCCTAAAAATGGTGATTGATTACCCAAAAATGGTATAGAGTTATGGAAGAGAAATGAACAAGGAGGAGCTAAGCTTCCTGAAGGTGTTCCAAAAGTATTATCACCTTTTGATTATATTAAATATAGTGAGAAAGTTATGGAAGGATTAGATAAGTATGTTCGTTGGTGGAAAGAGCACATGCAAGAGAAAGGAAACAAAAGTGAGTATGCTAGGTGGATCAACCCATTTCTCATGTAATGGGAGAATATCATGCAAGCTATACAAAACCCTAGTGCAAGTGAAAATGCTTTATTTGATGACTTCTGGTCAAGGAGGATAAGATCATCCACTTGAAGTTCCATCGGAAGATAGTCTAGATGAAGTACTAAATGTAATTGAGGGCCACTATTGTGGTCCAATGCGTAGGAAACATGTTGAGGACTTCAACCCAAATCTTGATGTGGCAAAGGGAGACTTTGTACTTGTGCAATCTTGTGATGAAAATTACCCAATTTGGTTAGGAGTGACAACGAAAGATATTGATCATAACAATGAGTCAACATCCTACCTTCAAGTCAAGATACAATACTGGGCACCAATTTCAAAGAAGAAGAATGCAAGTGATGGGGAGGTTTACAAGGATTGTTGGAACAAGTATTTGAGAGAGAACATCAATGATCCTCAATGCTGGGAAGACACTAGTTGCATCATATGGGCATGGAAGCCCAAGGGTGGACAAACTCCTAATATTCCAAAGGAAATAATCCTCAAGGCCAAAGAGAGTTAGTTGAAACTTGATGACATAAGTCACCATCAAATGTTAATGCAATTGAGGAGAAATGATTGCTTAGCATTGGCCTTTCACCTTTGTAATCTTCTAGCAATGATTCAAATTAGTCAACCCATAGCTAGAATCATTATCAACATTGATATTGGCATCCCACATTTGTAATCTTATAGAAATATCATTTAATATTAATGGTGTTCTTCAATCAATGATTCAAATTAGTCGACCCATAGCTAGAGTCATTAACAACATTGATATTGGCATCCCACCTTTGTAATATTCAAGAAATCTCATTTAATATGAATGGTGTTCTTTCCAATTTAGTTACCTAAGTTTGTTTTGCAACTTACATTTTAATTGTTTTGTCAATGAAGCATGTGTGGGAAGAAAATTTTCTTTTGGGTGTGTGTGTGTGTATTTGTAAACTATCATTTGCAAATACACTCTACTGTATAGTATGGTTGTTGAAAACGCACAATATTAGATCTTGCAGACTCATAAGCATCCACTAAACATTGTATCACGGTTTTCTTGTGCAACAACCTAGCACAATAGAACCTTACCTCAAGTCCATGAGACACAAGGAATCGTCTCAAATTTGTGAATTTTTTCCTATTTTTTTAAATATGTGCTCTATATTAATGTTTTTGACATTTTGGAGGGATGATTTTACTCATTTGAGCACTTCTCTTATGATTTTGAAGACTTGTAAAGTTGCTAGTGTTCCAACTAATCCATATCAACCTACAAAGTGTATTTGCAACAAAATGTTTTGACCAATCTAAGATGTTGTTTTCACATTATAAACATATAAAATAATAGGCAAATTATGACTTGAGAAGAGTGCCACAACAAGAGAGGGGAGGCAGGGAGTGCTAGATCCTTCCCCCTCGCATTGTGTTGCAACCACCATTTTGTGTTACTTTCGCTTGAGTCATAACTTGAGCTCTAGGGCTAGGTAGTAGGTTTCTCTTTTCACAATCTCAAACAAGCTACAAATGCAAAGCAAAGAGTAGGTAGGTAGCAAGCAATTGGATTGCAAAAAATGTTTGTAACATTAAAAAACAATAGAGCGTCGAAATTTTAGTGCAAAAAAGAAAGTGAAAGAGAAATATACAAGTATTTCAATATATGAGCCAATGTGCTAATCCAAACACATTAGTTTTCAAATATGAGCCAATGTGCTAATATTTCAATATAGTAGAAAGACAAAGGGTTGGAAACTTTGAAATGTTATTTTTAGCCCTCAATATGGCATTTTTTGTAACCCATGTAGCAAGACAAGCCAACATTGAAATTGAAATCAAGAAAAACACTTTGAAAGATGCAAGTTCGAGAGAGAGTCAAACTAAGCTACAATTTTCAAAAAAGCTTCACACAAATTAATAAGTGAAAATAAGCGCAGCCTCAATATTCAAACTTTTGAAGTCTTTTTCGTGCCTTTTTTTGAGAAAAAAGAAAATAAGAAGAAATGAAAAAGTTATGAACCTTCATTGTGGTGACTTGTCTCTCATTGGTCCAACAACATTCTCTCTAGAACTAAAAGGCCCAATTTTGTGTCCAAGCTTTTCCTAATGTGTATTCATGATGTATAGGATAACCAAAATTCTATTTCATTATGATCATATTGTACAAAAGTGAGTCAACTACAGAATCATTTTTGTGTAACCACCTTCCTACTATCTAAAGCTAATTGTTTTTTGAACAGTTTGTTTTTTTGTGTATAAGTATTATCTTAATACAACAACACACACATCCTAAACAAAAGTGTTCTTTTGTGTATAAGTATTATCTTAATATAACAACATAAACACAAGGCCTTAGAAAGCTGGGTTGGTTGAAATGCTAGCTTCAGCTTATGGTATTGTCTTTGGTTTATGACAGACCCACTATTGATAATTCCTTTTTGGTTGACAAGTGTTAGGTGGTTTGGACAATGGCCTCAGACAAGGATTCCTATTGACAACGTCTTTGGTCCTTTGACTTGGTTGGTTTCACAAAACTAGGAACTACCAATTATACTTCCTCTTGTTAGATTTTGTACCTAATAATGAAGTCTTTTGGTTGCCTTATCTTCCAAGCTCTCTTGTCTTGTTCCTCTTCAAAAGGCCTACTTGTAAGCAGCTATTATGGCTCATAATTTCTAGAAAACACCTAGAATGACTTCCTTATGCAATCCTACATGGCCCTACTATTCTATGGCTCTATGGCTAGTGAATCTGTCTTAACCTCATCCCTTGGGCTTTTTTTGAAACCCCTCTTTAAAAGACCTCCCTAAGGCAAGCCATTAATGTTGGCCCTCCATGCAATATGAGAGTACTCTAAAGTCCCCATGGAGCATCTTTGAAGATTGTCCTTAATACATAAAACCCTTTTAAAAACTCCTCTCTCTAGGATAATGGACTTTTTATGGAGCTCATAATGGACCTACTTGCTCATGAAGCGTCGGTGAACAGCCCCCCATTGCTTGCCCGGATTCCACCATTCCCACTTTTTGCCTATCATGCCTTGTATTGTGCTCTCCTTTTCCTGTCAATTGATGCATTGATTCCATCTTTTGGCTTGCCAACTAGTTCTCTGCTTGGTGTTCCATGTAAGGAAGTGTACTCCTAATCTTTGTCAGGCCAAGGGTCTTCCTGGAGGTCAACGATCGGTGCCAAGGGCCCGCTGCTAATGGAGACGGGATCCTAGGGGCAAGGCCTATAAAGGGAGGTTGGGCGGAGGATCAAGGCAAGGCAGTCCCAGGGTCTTATATTGGTATCAAAGCTCGGTGGAAGCGGGAGCTATGGAGGAGGGGGGAAAGTATTGCAAGTATTGCATGTTCATGCATGGCATGGCGGTAGGGGCTCTTCTCTCTCTCTCTCTCTCTCTCTCTCTCTCTCTCTCTCTCTCTCTCTCTCTCTCTCTCTCTCGTTTTTTTGAGCGGGCTTGAGCCATGAAGAACAAGGTTGTGGATAAGCTCTCTGGCAAGGAAGGAGGGAATACCGTGGGCACAACCCCTTTGGTGAGCATGGCGCAACCAATAGAGGACAGAGATGCTGCAGGAAACTACCCCTCGGAAGGGCTCGACAGTGAAGCGACTAGTACGCGGGCATGAGCCCTTACACCCACAAGCGGTCAAAATTGACCTGCACAAAACTGTTCTCTCTCTCTTGCTCTGCATTCTCCATGGCCCAAGGGGCAGTTTTCGTCACAGACCCGCCTTGAGAGGAGTACCCGCTCGAGCTACATCCTGCATGGTCTACACGCAGGCAGCCACCTAGACCATCACTGCAGCAGGTTGAAATTTTCTTTTTTTAAAAAAAAATCTCCCAAACTTTGCATGGTGTGGTTCCCATAGGTAGCAGTGCAACTTCCCTCGCATGCATGGCCAACACAAGCCCTGCACATGTTATCAGATGCTTTCGTGGCACTACATCCAAGGCATGTATCTCTACATAACTTGCACGGGCAAGGCATGTATAGCTACATAGCCTACAATGTGGGCATGTCTACAAGCCCCATGCAACGACATTGGCCACATATTGCCTTTCAGTACAACTGATGGTATTCACTTCAAAAGTGGGATCTCGTAAGTATGTTGAGGCCACGGAAACACATCAATCCATGAAAGGGAATCGAGCCTAACCATTAGCACATCGCATTCGTCTTTCCACCTTGATATGGATGATCGACACACAAATAGTGCCACGCTTTTATGAGTTTGCACATCCCAGTGATCGGGTTGAGCAAGTTACGCACGACTTGCGCTTAAACGGGCAAATTGGCACAACTGCAAGCAATAGGAATGGGTGGTTTTTCCGGTATGTCTCTTATCACTTTCTTGAGTATGCATGCTATTTTTGTTGACAGTTGCGTCTATCCATAGTGGTAGTCCTCAAGCATTCAACAAAAAGAAAACAAGGTCAATAGACAGGTATCCTCAGGTGTGGTACAAGCAACCATAGCCAATTTACCAGCCAACACGCCATATTCATGCCAGCTTTCAACCACATGGGTAGGTCGACAAGGTCGTTTTATTTAACGACTTTTTTTTTTAAATTTCTTTTGCAGCAATTTTTGCATGGGTACAAACACACTGGAGAGGGGGAATGGGAAGCACACCCAGCGCGCCAACACGGAATGCCTCCTATAGCCCAGGGCACACACTGCACCCCAACCCACTTTGCGAGCACCTTCGACTCGCTCTTTTCACCAAACCACGCGTGCACACGCGCTCACATAGACACACACTAACTCACACAACCCGCGCACCTCAATGCAGTAGCTTTTACGCTCTCCCACACGCTCAAAACACCACACGCACTCTCTCTCTGCAACACTTCGTTGGGGCGGCACACACTTGCCGACACGCTGCACGCACACACACGAGAGCAGAAGAGAAGGGGGAAAAGGGGGGACGAGATTACGCAAGAGACTCAATGCAATGGGATAAACTCTGCTTTACTAGCATCAATCACAAGTGCAGGATCAACGTTGCAACTAGCGCGCATCAAAAAGTACACAAGGGCGATACCCACTCGAGCCCGGCTTCAAGGACTCCATGGCTTATGCTCCTTGTGAGCTCCCTGTGGTTCCAAACAAGCGAACAACCCAAGACCAAAAAGACCCGTCGAAGAAGTTCTCTCCCCTTCTTTTTCTTTCTCTCTTTCAAGCCTAGAAGGAAAACCCTCTTCTTCTAAAAAAAACCTGCTCCTCTTCCTTTCTCTCAGCTCCAAAGCCAAGGCCCACAAAAACTCCAACCCTCTGTCCTTCTCTCTCTCCCTCTTTTCCAAGGCCAAAGAAAAAATTAAAACATGCTTTTTTTGGGCAATGAAGCCCGGAGCTACTGCTCCTTGGGCTTTCCCTCTACCTTTCCTCTTTTTTTTTAGCCTTTGAGTTTCCTTCCCTTTCTTTTTTTCCAACTCCAGCCAAACTTTGCTACTTTTATTTATTACAACCAAAGAGGCTCATGTGTTTGTTTCCCACATGGTCGGTGCTTCTGTGTGCATGGATTCTCCAAATAAGATTTTGCGAGCATGCCGCATGGAAACTCCATCTTACCGATTCCGAATCCCATCTCTCCTCCATCGCTTGATGTCACCCTGGCCTCAGGTACCACATCCCAAAACGGGGAAAACCATCTGACCCCTTTCCGCCATCCGCTTGCCAACTTAGATTCGGCCCATCTCGATGCACACGAATTCGATCAACAAGCCGCAAGTCTTGACTGACCCCCCATGTTACATGCAATTTTCCAGAATCTTGGCGAGCCCTAAAGACATGCCTGTCGAGATGAGCCTACCAACGTGGCCCGGTGAGCACGTACCCGACTCTCGACAAATATTCCACAGGCCATAACTTGTCCGTTTGAGCTCCGAATGGCAAACCGAAAAGACCGGCATGCTCCACAGCTTGAGCTTTACGCGCGTTTCCAATGATACCAGTTTTCGCCACCTGTCTGTACCTGCGAAGCCTTCTAACTTCGGACCGGCATATCTTTCACACCAAAGCCCTGTTTGACGAGCCGTCTGGACGAGCTTCTAGAGAATCTTGAACACCACATTTCGGGGCACATTCCACGCATCTCGAACACTTGACATGCCGTCCCAATTAGCCCACTTCAGAGGTCCGCTGGCCTTAAAAAAACACTTTAAGCATGCATTTTCGTTGCCACTGTCCTGTTGAGGTCTCCCACACTGGCTTCAGCCCTCTACCATGCACCTGTTGACACCCTTTGCACTGCACAACACAGTTTATCGCGCGGACCGACTTTGGATGCACCATCATTGCCCACCTCCCTGTTGAACATTCATGTTCAACCAAAAGTAGCTTTATTGAACTTGAAACTTGCAACACTCTGCAAACACCCAAGCCCGCTGAAAAACACACCACCATATGTACAATATGTACAAAAGTGTATGTCCGTTACTCTTGAATCCCTTCAAGTGGGTTGCCCAACCCCCCTTGTCACCATTTGATGCACATCGGGCACCACTCCCCTATCAAAGTACAGCTTGAGCCGTACACCATTTACCCTGTGCCTGAGAAGCTTACCATTGGCTCTCACCAGCTGATAGGTCCCATTCGGAAAGGCCTTTTGCACTTTGTACGGACCCGTCCACTTCTTTTTGAACTTCTTCTGGAAGGTGAAGTCCAAGTAGCTCTCATATTTCATTACTAGGTCCCCTTCTTCTATCTTTTTCTCTGGCAGACTCTCATTGACTTTGGCCATTCTCCTTTTCCGCTGCTTTATGTAGTAGTCTGCTGTTGCCTCTCTATCCATCTGCAATGCCTCAAGGCCGACAATCCTATCTTGTAAGACAGCTTGGGGAGTGGCATTGATGCGCCACATACCTTTCAAAGCACCCAACTGTGCATGCACTGGCAGCACTGCCTCCTTACCATAAACCAACTCAAATGGAGTAAAGCTGGTTGCCACTTTGTAGGACGTCCTGTAGGCCCATAGACACTTTTCTAGATTGATCTCCCATTCTGTCTCCTGCTTATACACATACTTCGTGAGCATTTTGATGATTTGTCCGTTGGCACTCTCCACCAAACCATTGCATTGGGGATGATAAGGCGAGGAAAACCGATGCTGAATCTTTAGTTTTTCCACCAATGCCTGCATAAGCTTGCTTCTGAACCCTTGCCCTCTATCTGAAACGAGTACCCATGGCACTCCGAAACGGCAACAAATGTTATCGAAAACAAAGTGGGCCACAACTTGTGCATTTACCTCCTTTACAGCTTTGGCCTCGACCCACCTGGTGAGGTAGTCGATGGCAACCACGACATACTTCTTACCACTTGTAGACTTAGGGAGTGGACCGATGGCATCCAAACCCCACTTCTCAAAAGCATTCTGAGCAATAATGGCTCCCTGTGACTTAGCTACTAAACGCCTCTCTCCTATAGTCTGGCATTCATGGCAGGTCTTGCACCAATAGTGCACATCCTTCACTATTGAAGGCCACCAAAACCCCGCTCTCAACAGTCGAAACAATACTTGACCTTTCCCCTGGTGTCCGCTCTCCTCATGACATTGCTCCAGCACCAAGTTAATCTCTTCTTTATAGAGCACTCTCCTCAGCACCCCGTCTCTGTCGTAGGTCATTAGGTCTTCACCTACTAATGTAAATCTGCAAGCTTTTTGAACTATCCTCCTCCTTTGCAGTTTAGACAAACCTTGAGGACACTGCCTTGTATCCAAGAAATCTTCCACCTCCTTCAATGACTCCCTGCCTGTGTATGTGGCCGGGGTCACATATATACCTGCGACATGTACCTGCACCTTACTGCTTGCCAGCTGGTCTGCCTCTTGGTTGTACTCTCTCTTCACATGCTTGAATTGGATCTCTCTAAAGAACTTCAACAACTTCTTGATGGCAAAGAACCAATGTTTTAAGGAATCACATTTTACTTGCCATTGGCCTAGCAGTTGCTTGATGACCAATAACGCATCACCTTTGACCACCAACCTGGAAATTCCGAACTCGACGCATTGTTTCAAACCTAGATGGAGGCGAGATATTCTGCTTCATTGTTGGTATGAACATCCTCCAAATCATAGGCTTTTGAGAAGATTACCTTGCCGTGTGGATCGTGTATCACCACACCTCCACCAGATTTCTTTAACACCCTCCTATATCCACCATCAAACCACATGGTAAAAGCTCCCATAAGGTCGGGCTCCTCTTTGGCTTCATCTCGCACCACTCTTGGATAAATTGGCAAATCTACCGCTTTGCTGACCAAAATGTCTGTCAAATGGGACCGACTTGTATGGTCAATTCTGAACTCGAACTCGAATTCCTGCAACTCTATCACCTACTTCATGATCCGCTTCCCTGGCTTCAAGTGTAGTACTATTTTAGGCAATAGATTATTAGCCGTTAACACATAAAACTTACGCACAATGAGGTGCACTTTGAACTTTCTACAAGCAAAAACCAATGCCATGACCCACTGCTCCGCTTCAGTGTAAGACACTTCTCCAGGACTTATCACCCTGCTTTCAAAGTAGATAGGCTTATAGCTCCTTCCTACCTTCTGCAGCAACATCGCCCCAATAGCCACGGTACCTACCGTCATTGACACATAGAAATCATCCTCTTGGCTTGGAGGGCACACAGATGGCAGCTGACACAAAATTTCTTTCACTCTGTCAAAAGCTTCTTGAGCATCTTCATCCCATTCAAAGCCATGTACCTACTGAGCCCTCTTTTGGAGAGGATACACATAGTGTGACAGCATCCAGAAAAAATGCGACAAGTACTTTAGTTTATGTACAAAGGATGCCAAGCCTTGCGCACTAGAGGGAGGCTCCATCAAGACTAGCGCCTTGACCTTCTCTGGATCTGCTTCAATTCCATTTTGTGACACCACATGACCTAGCAACTGTGCTCGAGGTTGTGCTAGCTTGCACTTCTTAGGGTTTAATTGACCTCCTTCTTCGTCAAGCCTTTGAAAACATAGCCGGAGCTTCGACAAATGATCCGTCCTTGAGCTATAGCACCCAATGTCATCCATGAAAACTCTAATGAACCTTCCCAAGTAGGGACCAAACACCCTATTCATCCAGTCTTGGAAGGTGGCGTAGGCATTCACTAAACCAAACGGCATCCTGCGATAGGCAAACCATCCCCATGGAGAGATAAATGTCATCTTCAGCTGGTCTTCAAGTGCAATCCCTATCTGAAAGTACCCTGAAAATCCATCCATAATTGAGTACCTCTCATGACCTGCCACCTGATTTAAGATTTCATCTTGGAACGGCGCAGCGGGAAGTGGTTTCTCTTGGTCACCGCATTCAATGGCTTGTAATCAACACACACCCGCCATTTTCCATTCTTCTTAGGGGTGATAACCACTGGAGAAACCCACTCCGACTCCTTCACAGGGTATATGATACCTGCATCTAACAACTGGTTAATCTCCTGCCAAAGAGCCTCCTTCTGAATCTCCCCTAACCTCCTTAGCTTCTGTGCCTTTGGTATGCACCCTTCTTTAAGAACTATCTTGTGCTCTGCCCCCTTTGCTCCTCGTAAATCCTCGTACTTCATCGCAAATAAATTCAGAAAAGAGGCACACAACTCAACATATCCTTCTCTCTCTTTCTTGGTCAAATCCTCGCTTAGCATAGCAGTTACCTCCTCCACACCTATGCCATGAACCTATGGATGCACCTCCCCTTTTACATGGGAGCCTTCAACAGTGACCCCAAACAAGTCGGCATCTATCTTTAGCATATCATCCTCACTTTCCTCTTCCTCAGTATTTGTGTAGCCCTCATCATAGCCTGTCTCGGTCTCATACTCATAGCTTGTCGTATCATCTTTGTCTTTTTCTGCCACACGGTGAAAATGGCCCTCTTTGGTCTTCAAATCAAGCACCACCTGTCTCCCTCTTTCCTTGTCAGGCAAGGTGAACACCCTACTCCCCCAATCCTGCTTAGCCCCTATTGCAAGTAGACATGGCCTACCTAAGATGATTGGATAAGCATTGTCACCCGCTTTCATCACAAAGAAATCGATTAGGCACTCAATGCCCATCACTTTCACTCTTACATCTTGAGCCACACCCAAACACCTGGCTTTGGTATGGTTAGCCATCCTCATGCGTACATTTGATTTAGCTACGGCTTTGACCCCTGTTTCTTTCATTGCAGCCTCCGTCATGACGCAAACTTGTGCTCCACCATCTATATAGGCCTGAACTTGCATCCTCTTTTCAATGACTGCATCCACTAGAGGAAGGACATCCGTCGGGCTATCCACCCTCAATGCATGTTTTGTATTGCATGCACATTCCCCTTGGCCTTTGGCAGCCTCGTGCTGACACTTGTAGACCACTGTCTTCGTAGCTTGGGATTTAAAGCCAACAACTGACCAAAGGTTATGTTAGCCTTTTGATTTTGAACATCGCTTACCAAGTCATATTCCGGGTAGCCGCGCCCTAGCTGAAAGTCTGCTTGCTTGATTTTGCGACGCCTCCTCTTCTTGCTAGTTTCCGGCTGCTCCTTGCCTTCATACACTTTTCCTTACCTTTACGGGCCCTCGTCTCCCACTCGATTTCTGTCTCTCTTTCCCTCCTTGCTCTTTTGTTGGACAAAACTTCAACATCCTGCTTATCCACTCCAATGATATTCACCCTAGGGACTTCACCACCATCTTGAGGAGTTGGCTGCACCTGATTCTCGACTACTTGCTCTCTCGGGCCATTGAGTTGTGCTTGGCCTCTACCTCTGCCAAACAGTGGATAAATACTGCCTCTTTCTCTTAGCGGATGAGGGAAATCCGGTGCGTAGTGTCCTTCTTCACCGCAATTGTAACACCGGCCAGGCAGTGGCCTTGCCCTGCCCCTTGCGTCATGACGGAGGCACGCGCTTGACCTCTATCCATCACGCTTAGCCGCAATTCTTGCATTTGCTCAGACAAATCCCACACGGTTCGCACCCAATTTTGTCGCACAACGGCTACACCTCGATTTGCAGGGTTCTCATCATGAACAACATCCCTCGGACCCTGAGGTTGGACCACCACTTCATAGCCCGACACGCCTTGTTCAATCTTCTTTTTGATTTTTCTGCTTTTTGCCTTTGCGATGGCCACTGCACCATTATAGTTTTCTGGGCTCTCAAAATCCACTTTCTCCCTCACTTTAGGATGTAGGCATGTCATGAATTTATCAAGCTTGAAATAGTCTCCATTGGCCAATTGCATGGCACCCGCTAACTCTTCCCAACACACTTCAAAACGATCCAAAAAAAAACTGAACTCTTTACTTACATCTTGTTTGAGTGCCTTTAGTTTGACATCCATCTCCACTGCGGACGCCTCTTTACGGAAGTCATGTAGGAAACGTGCCCGCAAAGCCGGCCAAGCATGCCTCGGCTCACCTTCTAAAGCTTCATACCATATCTTTGAATTCCCGCGCATCACCAAAGGAAATGTCTGCATCTTGCTGTCTTCGTTCGATGCGCATCGACAGCATATACAACTCAAAGTTTCCAACCCACTCATCAGGATTCTCTTCACCTGTAAAAATCGGCCCATAGCTTCAAGACGCCATGTCGACCAACACCCAAAACTGCTTCTCTTCACTTAACTAGGAGCAATCAGTGCGCTCCTCCGTGGGGGACACCAGAAGATGGAGAGGGGGAATGGGGAGCACGCCCAGCGCACCAACACGGAATGCCTCCTATAGCCCAGGGCACACACTACACCCCAACCCACTTTGCGGGCACCTTCGACTCGCTCTTTTCACCAAACCACGCGCGCACACGCGCTCACATAGACACATACTAACTCACACAACCCGCACACCTCAATGCAGTAGCTTTTACGCTCTCCCACATGCTCAAAACTCCACACGCACTCTCTCTCTCTCTCTCTCTCTCTCTCTCTCTCTCTCTCTCTCTCTCTCTCTCTCTCTCTCTCTCTCTCTCTCTCTCTGTGCAACACTTCGTCGGGGCGGCGCACACTTGCCGACACGCCCGCACGCACACACACGAGAGCAGAAGAGAAGGGGGGAAAAGGGGGACGAGATTACGCAAGAGACTCAATGCAATGGGGTAAACTCTGCTTTACTAGCATCAATCACAAGTGCAGGATCAACGCCGCAACCGGCGCGCATCAAAAAGTACACAAGGGTGAGACCCACTCGAGCCCGACTTCAAGGACTCCATGGCTTGTACTCCTCGTGAGCTCCCTGTGGTTCCAAACGAGCGAACAACCCAAGACCAAAAAGACCCGTCGAAGAAGTTCTCTCCCCTTATTTTTCTTTCTCTCTTTCAAGCCTAAAGGGAAAACCCTCTTCTTCGAAAAAAAACCAGCTCCTCTTCCTTTCTCTCAGCTCCAAAGCCAAGGCCTACAAAAACTCGAACCCGCTGTCCTTCTCTCTCTCACTCTTTTCCAAGGCCAAAGAAAAAATTGAAACATGCTTTTTTTGGGCAATGAAGCCCGGCGCTACTGCTCCTTGGGCTTTCCCTCTACCTTTCCTCTTTTTACTAACTCACACAACCCGCGCACCTCAATCCAGTAGCTTTTACGCTCTCCCACATGCTCAAAACGCCACACACACACTCTCTCTCTCTCTGCAACACTTCGTCGGGGTGGCGCACACTTGCCGACACACCCGCACGCACACACACGAGAGCAGAAGAGAAGGGGGAAAAAGGGGGATGAGATTACGCAAGAAACTCAATGCAATGGGGTAAACTCTGCTTTACTAGCATCAATCACAAGTGTAGGATCAACGCCGCAACCGACGCGCATCAAAAAGTACACAAGGGTGAGACCCACTCGAGCCCGGCTTTCAAGGACTCCATGGCTTGTACTCCTGGTGAGCTCCCTGTGGTTCCAAACGAGCGAACAACTCAAGACCAAAAAGACCCGTCGAAGAAGTTCTCTCCCCTTATTTTTCTTTCTCACTTTCAAGCCTAAAGGGAAAACCATCTTCTTCGAAAAAAAACCTGCTCCTCTTCCTTTCTCTCAGCTCCAAAGCCAAGGCCCACAAAAACTCGAACCCGCTGTCCTTCTCTCTCTCACTCTTTTCCAAGGCCAAAGAAAAAATCAAAACATGCTTTTTTTGGGCAATGAAGCCCGGAGCTACTGCTCCTTGGGCTTTCCCTCTACCTTTCCTCTTTTTTTTTAGCCTTTGAGTTTCCTTCCCTTTCTTTTTTTCCAACTCCAACCAAACTTTGCTACTTTTATTTATTACAACCAAGGAGGCTCATGTGTTTGTTTCCCACATGGTTGGTGCTTCTATGTGCACGGATTCTCCAAATAAGATTTTTCGAGCATGTTGTATGGAAACTCCATCTTACTGATTCTGAATCCCATATCTCCTCCATCGATTGGTGTCACCCTGGCCTTAGGTACCACATCCTAAAACGGGAAAAACCATCTGACCCCTTCTCGCCATCCGCTTGCCAACTTAGATTCGGCCCATCTCGATGCACACGAATTCGATCAGCAAGCCGCAAGTCTTGACTGACCCCCACGTTACATGCAATTTTCCTGAATCTTGGCGAGCCCTAAAAACCTGCCTGTCGACGAGCCTACCAACGTGGCCCGGTGAGCACGTACCCGACCCCCGACAAATATTCCACAGGCCATAACTTGTCCGTTTGAGCTCCGAATGGCGAACCGAAAAGACCGGCATGGTCCACAGCTTGAGCTTTACGCACATATCCAATGATACCAGTTTTTGCCACCTATGTGTACCTGCCTGCCCGTCGGGACCTGCGAAGCCTTCTAGCTTCGGACTGGCATATCTTTCACATCGAAGCCCCGTTTGAGGAGCCGTCTGGACGAGCTTCTAGAGCATCTTGAACATCGCATTTCGGGGCACATTCCACGCATCTCGAACACTTGACGTGCCGTCCCAATTAGTTCACTTCAAAGGCCCGCTGGCCTAAAAAAAAGACTTTAAGCATGCATTTTCATTGCCACTGTCCTGTTGAGGTCTCCCACACTAGCTTCAGCCCTCTACCATGCACTTGTTGACACCCTTTGCAATGCACAACACACTTTATAGCGCGGACCGACTTTGGCTGCACCAACGCTTTGAAACCATGAGTTATGGTGGAAGGGAGCTTGTTCCAAGGGATGTTTGTCACGGACAAATGTCACAGTGTTGTGGCAAGGCCTATTGCATATATGATGCAGGGTACCGGTCACAATCTGGTAGTACTTACGCATCTCATGGAGATCGGCATGGCCTATTACTACCCTTGATCGAGAAGGCTCAGGGACCTTGACATGGCCGACCATTCCCTCCACTTCACCAAGGAGAAGCAAAGCTTCCCTTTTGGCATTTTGCATAATGGTTTCTAGGGTTTGGAATAATCTATTAGCATACAAACTGGGGAAACCTTGCCAAGATGTTTGCGGGATATTACATCCCAAGCAGGCATGTATATGATACATACGCTACCTCACTCAAGGCGTACATATGGCTATACGTCAGATTCGATCGAAAATTAAAAAAACTGGCCAAGTGGATGACAAGGTTAGTCAATTTTCACGTTATGTTTGTTTTTGTCTAGGAAAGGATATCTTTGCTGTGCAAAGAAAAGTGCTTGGGCAAACTCCCTAAGAAGCCACTGTATAAAGCAACGTGCCTTGCCTATCTTCATGTGAAGTATGACTTCTCTTATGTGCCAAGGTATTATCCATTGATTTTAGATCAATGATAAATATTTGGCACTATGTGGATATAAGCTCATAATACGTAACGGTGCATTGTGATGTATCCATGCCAGTGTAATCGTGTAAGTCACGTATACCAGCGACTCACATGTTGAGCATGTCATTGAAGCCAAGGGATTATCATTCTATTTTTTGATATGTATGCATGGCATACTAGTATGATGGACGTACAACACCCATCATTCCTTATGCTTCCGCTATAGCACTAGCTACTCTGCCAAGGACGAGCTAAGTCATTCATGTTTTCAAACATTTTGTGTTTATGTGTATTCACAGGCAAAGTGCCATCCATATGAACCTTGCTACAATCACGATCACATACACGATAAGTGAGTCAAGATGTTATTCTTGGTACCTCTCTCTCTGAGAGCGTGGTACCAGTACACTGCTATATGCTTATATAATAAGCTAAGATACATACATGGTTTGCACGGCATCATGTGCAAGGGGCATAAAACAGATTCAAATACGAGATTTTCCTCAGCTCAACATTCTCTCTCTCTCTCTCTCCCCTTCCTACTTCTTTGTGGGAAAGGTGAAGCTAGGCATGATTTAACGATAAAAGAACAGGATATGAGCCCACATGAAGGGCTACGAGCCATCTATTACCACCTATTTGGCATGGCTAAAAGCCATCTGCTTGTAGTCCATCCCTGAGGGATTCACTCTATATACAAAACAGGATGCCACCTACGAGCGGACAACTTTGATAAAACCCCTATATACGACTCATACTAGGGAGTATGACCCCCCTTTCTACGCTTATACAACAATCAATGAAGAAAACTATCATACCCCTATCTTACATATAAAACTTATGCCTCACATGATCTAACTGAGTAAAACTAGTCAAAGAGTGTATAGCATAGTGACCTCAAGGGATTCACTATTAGTAATGGGAGGATGTCACATGTGTGCATCCAAATTAGAGAAACCCCCTTATGTATGGTATCTAAAATTCTAACATACTCCCCTACATATAGACAAGATATGGACATTCTTGTAATGAGTCATTTCCCCATATGGATTCCGTACAAAATGTAATGGCCCACTATTTTATGTATACTAGTAACATGACACATGCTTTGCAAAAATTCATGTTGAATTGTAAATGATCAGAAGTGTAAAGTGTAGTGTGCTTTCATTTGAGGAAAAAAACCACCATGAAAAGCAAGAAATAAAATTAATACTAGATTAAAATAAACCAATTGATTCAATGTAATTTGTCAAAAAATGAACAACATTTCCTTTGTAAATTGATACAAATCTTAATCTCAAAACACATGATACTAGCTACCTACTCAGTAGGCTTCCCAGTAGGCTTCCTAAATGGGATATAAAGCACACATAAAATGGATTGTTCTCTATATAACAAATAATGGTAGGTCAAGAGCAAGGGAATTATGTTGACGTAGTCTAACATTGTGGCATGCCATCATGCATGAAAACCTCATGCAGCTTGAGTGTAAGAAGCCCTGATTATGCCATCCACTTCACCATTTCATTATCGTTGATTAGTTGAAAGCTTGTTGTAAGGTTTGCATACATGTGTTGTCGTCGCCTTATGTGAACAATAAGGTGGGAGAAAAGTTTTTGTACCTCTTTTACCAACGAGCTCATCTGAACCCGCCCCGAGACTCCACTCTCTTCCTTCTTTTAGGTGTGCCTTGAAAATTACAAGTACTAAAAGGCTCATGCTTCTTACTGCTCAAAAGAAATGCAAGGATAAGAGAGAGAGAGAGAGAGAGAGAGAGAGAGAGAGAGAGAGAGAGAGAGAGAGAGAGAGAGAGAGAGAGAGAGAGAGAGAGAGAGAGAGTCTTTGAGCATGTGGGGAAAGGGATGGGCATCGATAATTAATGTAGACCCACCCCCTCCCTCTTTTGGAGTTTTCCACATGGCTATTGCTCTTAAATTTAAGCCTTTGTACTACACCTTTCAAGAGTCCACCTTTCTTCTATAAACATGCTAAGTCTCGTTACTCATCCAAGTGTCTGTGTATTGGCTTGGGTTCAAAGTGTTGCACATAATGTAACTTCTTGCTAGGCTTCCACAAACAAGAAATTGGCCAAGTGTGAAAGCACAATTTTTGTTCTAATTTCTATCCGAACGCATTTAACAGGATAGCTTATGAGGACATACGAGATGTTCTCTACATCATCACATATGCTAAAGGTTCATAGATATAGCCAAGTGTCCACATATCCTACTCGCAATGGCCTCCTTTAGACTTACCCATGGCCAATGTCACGAGTTTACAGATCAACTATCTTAGAGCCTGCTATACCAGCTAAACAACCTCTACTTTACAATCCAAGACTTTTGATTACAAGGAATCCTATGCATATCACACAAAATGAAAATGATTACACCTAAAGTGTACCAAGCAAATGTGAATCTTGACAGGCTTGACTAAGAATTCCACCATTGTCATAGAACTTCCAAAAAGAAACATACAAACAAACTTCTAGAAAAATAACATACAAACACTATGTAATAATTGTACATCCGTTGAGAAATAAACAGAGCGCTTCTTAGCTTTTGGGGGCTTTAACAGACACCATAGCTAGCAAGCTTGTACTGTCATGGCTCCGTTCCCATGTATATATTCTTTGCCTAAAGTAGGTTGTGAAAATTTACTCACTTGAAACTCATTGACATGTCAATCCTTATGAAAGTCACTCAACATCTGTACACACTTCCCTCAACTTCAACCAAAAAATTATGATCCAAATGATGAGATCCATCACAATTTAAATTCCTCCAATTCTATCCATTAGAATCTACTATTGTCTTGCTGTTTAATAATCTTAGCTCAAAGGCGAGTCCCGTATGTTAAAGATCTCCCAACTGCTTGCTAGACCCGAGGCCTATGATGTTAATTAAAGTATAGCCACAATGCAGATCCAAAAGTATCTCCACTTGTAATAATGGTACTTGGAGAAATAAAGACGTACAAACTGCTACTTTACCATATAGGAAAGAGCTATTTTACCATGTAGAAAAGAAAATCTACCATCCCATCACATGACAATTATATAAAATCTAACGAGGATTTTATGATTTTAGCTTATTAGAATACATTGTACCCCTGTTTTTTTCTAACACTGATTGGAAATGCTTTGGTCGATATGTAAGCCAAGTGTGGTGCCCTTACAAAAGCATAAGAATTCATTCATGAGCTTTCTATATGTAATGTCGACTCTGGAAGCACCTTGATTGCAGGGTATGCCCAACATGACTATTGCAAGCAGCTCTACGTCTCCTCTGTGCTTTGGCAAGGCTACAACAGCCTCACACACATGGAGGAAATTGCACTCGTGTGGCTCCCGTTGTGCCCGTAACCCATAGCTCCATGATGGCTCCAACAGGTTTAAGGTAGAGTTAGTGCACCGCTCTCATAGTTCAAGGGTATGCCCACAATCCAAGACAACTCCTAGAATAGTTTATGAGTGTAGCAATCTTTTTGTCTACAATCCCCAAACTGCTAGCTTAGAACTGAGCTTGCATTGAGCACAAGGGATACCAAAGAAAGAATGATGCAATAAAGCTCAGTGGCATGACCATAAAATGCAAGTATACAATAGTTCAATTTGCTGAGACTTATATAAGTGACATAAATGGAATTATTAGATAGAAACATCACCATAATATATCACCAAGGAAGATATTATTTAATATCTTTATAATAATGTACATGCTCTTTGGGGAAACCTTCAGCTTAATATCTTTTTAGCATTGTCTATGATCTTTGGGGAAAACTTCACGTTTGACTTTAAATGCGAGGCTATCAAAAGCAATAAAGAAAATTACATTTTCTTAGAATGTGCTCAAACAAAAGGATATCTTACAGATTGCCACTTAGGGGGGAGAGAGAGAGAGAGAGAGAGAGAGAGAGAGAGAGAGAGAAGGGCCCCCAGAGAGAGATCCTAAGGTAGAATGACAGATGAACTAGAGAGAAATAGAGAACACTAAATATAAGAGACCTCCAACAATAACTTGTGTGCTTATTGACACTTATTGCACTGATTAAAACCCTCTCAATCAATAACCCATTACACCCAAGACCAATTGCTACATCACAAAAGCTGATCAAAGGCGCTCCCATAATAGCAAAGTGAAAAAGGCATCAAACGTGCACAAGGTTCTAAAACCGCACCCGAAGCTTCAGTAAAACCTTAATAGAGCTACCCCACATAGGAGCATTGTTTACAATAAATCATCTCTCCAAACATACAAAATTCTTTTCCTTGAATTGGCTAAGGGGAAAGTTAGGTTTACTTTTCAGGCACGTGTAGCAACCCGCTTTGCAATTCCAACTTATTATCAAGATGTGCACGTAAATGCCAACAGAGCACCCACCAACTCTATGATTAATAGAGCACCCACCAACTCTATGATTAACAAAGCACCTGTTAGTTGCCTTTCGGCCTTTGTGTGGCATGATTCAAGGCACGCCATCTTGTGAGGGGTGCTAATACAACCCTGTTAGTTTAACAAGTAGGCCGAGTTAAGAAAACAGACACTTAATACAATGAAAACACACTTAATACAATAAGCTGACAAAGTGCAAGTTGTGGATTTCTAAAAATGTTATGTTTTTAAATACAACCAACACATTGCTCAATATGCACTGCTCGCAGATGCCATGGCGGGACATCAATGCCACTAGAGATCTTGGGTGAATTTGTTCCCGAGATGCGAAGTTGGGGCTTCAAGCCCATCACGGGTGACAACCACGACCTCAAGCTCGTCACTTCCATCCCTTCACCGCCGCCAATTGCTAACTTTTCCGCATCTTGCAAATTTGATGCTCCACTAACCTTAAAGCTCCTCAAATGCAAAACACTACAGACACCAAAGCCCTTCAAACAGGGCTCGCATGACAGATCCAACACGCGAAAGCCACGCTAGTGAAAATATGACGAAGCGACAGAATTATTGCCTTCCGAGGGGTTGAAAAGAGCTCCACAAGAAAAGAAAGAGCGTGCAAGATCAGTATGTGAAGGGACGAGAGCTTCTAGCATGGGGTTGTTAGCGCATGAGGAGAAAAGAGAGGGGAAGGACTGAAAAATGGCTTGAGATGCTCCTTTGCAAGAAGCTGAGCACAACTAAGCCACAACCTCCAAAGAGGCTCATGCAAGCACTAGGTGGAGAGCGGTCGAGGGCTTGAAAACCCGATATATATATGTATAGGATTGTTCAAAAAAGCGTAGAGCAAGAAAGAGAAAGTGAGCAAAAGATAGAAAGTGAGGGAAGGGACCTAGGGTTTTAGGGGACTAGCCTAGTCACTACCCTCATCTAACGAGGAAGCGAGAACATCAAAAAATGAACCTCCACAATGATGCCATTTCGGTAACTGCACCTTGAGAGCCTTTTAAGTTTTCATCCACCAACACAGGTTCCCTCCGGCCTCCATGCTGGCAACATCGTTAAACGCATTCAAGAACCCACTACCCTTAGTCATAACTTTCTTTTGAGCACTCATTGCAACACTCACCAATAAAACAAGTGATAAAATCACGAGGCCTACAAAATAACCTCTAATAATAACAAGGGTGTTGTCAGTAGGGAGTACAATTTTGGAAACAAAAGCTATGCAAAACTAGAGTTTCGTTGTTAGGTTTTGTCAGTTTTATGCAAGCATCCATGGGAGCTGTGGCGCATAACAAAAACAGACAAGGAACAAGATAAACAGACGAAACAACCTCAACAGACTTGAATTTAGGAGCTTTACATCATTTCAAAGGTACTTAACTGAATATTTTGTTATGGACTCCTTGCATGCCTGCAGTATCAAGATCTATATGATTAAAACATTGTCAAGAAGATATGCATTATCATGTGCCCCTAGAGCACAAATTTACAATGTCAAGTACAACTATATTCAAGTCTGCATGCAAGGAGTCCAGAGAAAATTGGGGCTTATTTGACCTCAGTTCTGCGTGCAAAAAGCCTGAAATGGGAAAACGTGAAATTGTGATATTCATGAGGATAACTAAATCGATAATAACAAAGGCATTTTTTGAGTGTAAGTGACAGAAAGAACCTTCCTTGAGAGACAAACCCCTAGCTGCTCAACATCGTTCTCTGCCAAGTCAAGATGCAAACAAATGTAGATACTTCCCAGCAAACATATCCAAAAGAACTAGATGCTTTGATTTTTTGTAAACTAGCCACTAGAAAGCTGGCTATAAAGGTAAGTTTGGATAGTGGAGTAGTGACAGAGAAGGGGTGGTGGACTAAGTAGCATTGGCGAAGCTGTAGCTTAAGGTGTCGAGGCAGGAAGTACAGGGCTAAAATGGCTAAAAGGGTCCTTTCACAGGGGGACAAGCGTGGCGGCGATGAAGGATGAAAAAGCGATTTGTGGCATTGATGAGGGAGATAGAGGTGAGAGAGGGGGGCAGGGGTCGAAGCTCCAGCAAAGAGATGAAGGGCGCGTCGCCGTCAAGGCTGCTGCGGGCCAAGCAGACGTCAATGCCTCCACATCGCGCCACTTGTCCGCATCCACTATGGTGCTTGAACCGAAACAGGTTATCGGCACCTTTGGGCATGTGGGGTGGCGCAATCCCCTCCCACATCCCCACTCTCACCAGAAAGAAGGTCCTCGCGTGCACATATTCTGTGCTCAAGCGATAGTAGTACTTCTTTATGGCGCTACTCGACCCATTGTCACCGTCGTCCTCATCAAACAAGCGCATCGTTTTCAGCATGCGATGCACCGGATTGCTCAATTCGATCTTACTGCGCTCATTGATAAGATTGGTGTCAGGTATCTAGTGGATTTCGTAATGATCGGTGTACTCTTCTGTGTTAGTGAAGTGCAATCAATACTGAGGAAGCCTGCATGCAGTCTTTAAATGAATTGATTAGTAAGAGACCAAGGTGATTAATGTGTTAAATTGGACTTGCAAGTGGAGCTGCAGAAAATGATGATTAATTATCACCTGGTCGTTGCAATGTTGTAGAGAACCAGAGCAGTGTGGCCTGCAAAAGCACAATGCCAACTTTACTATAATATGTAAGGCGGAAGACTGTACTGCATGATACTGACTCCTGAGCTGTGATCCTCCATGGCTCATGCAGTTGCTCTCTACCACGCTGGGCAGTTTAGCAGTAGTAGTCATCCTGCTGTGCAACAAGGAGTACTCAGGTTCATGCGACATGCGACCTGGCGCTCTCAGTCAAGCACTGCAGAGTCCCCCATGATAAGGACGAGCTCCCACGCAGCAAGTACTCCCCGCCTCAAAGCTAGATCAAGAATTATCCATTTGTGTCTGTGTGTAATGGCGGCCAGGGAATGGATCTCTCTCTCACACATCCTTGCTAGCAGCTCGGTTGGCTTCATATGCGTCGCAAAGGGAATGGATCTCTCTTCTATGTTCAATATTTCTATGAGATTACTTTTGGGTCTATGGAACTCACCAATAGAGGTCGTGGCTCGGTTTGGGTGCTTGTGGATTTTACAAGTTAACCATGATGGTTATTCAGGACATTGTTGATTCCTTTGCAATGTTGTATGATATTGTGATCCCCGTTTACCAGTCATCTCGGAGAACTGTGTGTAAACCGTGCGGGAGAAACACCTCAATACTGTCAGTTATCCAAGGGAATAGACATGTTACAAAGTATAATCTTGTGCTAAAGGATATGCAAATTGCACACATTAGCACCCAACAATCCAATTAGTAAGAATTTATTGCTCTAGTTGGATTTTGTTTACCATAAGTTACAACATGTTTGCGACTAGGTTTAGTCTCTTCATGTATAAGTCAGGTTCTCAACCTTGCACACTAGTTATGGTGGGATTGTTTACTAATGAAATTTGAGAACAATTCAAGGACTTAAACTTGGCTGATGAGTTATGTCAGCAAGTTACTTACATTGAAAGTGACAAGAGGTACTCTTTCCAGTACATCTTTGTTGTGATAACTCGTTTAGCATGCTCATGTGCGTTCTAAATGGAGTCTACACACTATGCTTGCATAGGAACCGTTACAATCATATGGTTGCAAATGGACAACGATGTGGAAAATCAAGATATTACTCTTGGTTTCATTGAACATCCTATTGAACCGTGTTCCAGTCAAGCAAACAGCTAGATCCATGTAGGATTCCACTGTGGAAAACATTAGCGTATCATTACTCTTGTTTTCGAGGACGCCGCAAAGCCCCTATTGGATAGAAATGGCCAGGAATGTGAATAATAAGGGGCTCGTTCGACTAGAGCAATTCTAGGATGGCAACAAGATGTGCTGGAAAACTACTGACTCTTTAGCCATCCAATTTCAACTGAATGGCTTTGAGATCTTACTAGTCTACATGGTGATGAAAGAGCTTGATAAGGTGGTGATGCCAATTTGTGAATCCAACTTTGAATGGGACGCTTGGAGATGGCCCGGGAGTAGCTTCGTGCATTAATGCATTTACCATGCATTAATGCACGAAGCTAATTGGTGTAGCTCACTCAACAAATTATGGAAGAGGCACTGGACGAAAAAACGGTGGGAGGGAGTCATGGAGAACATCTGGAAGCCAAGGTGGCCTCAATATATGAATATATTTCTCTGAAAAGTGATGTGGGGAGCTCTGCTGAGACGGGCGTAAAGATACAAGAAAGAGGAATTGGGTCCGATCGTTGCTCAGGGTGCAGAATAGCTAGTGAAGACCTAGCCCACCTTTTCATGGGATGCCATGCAATCAGTGGCATGGCTGGGAGAATATGCAAGTGGATTCAAAGGCCATGGCAAATTAAGTTCTTCAAGAATGATCTGTTCTTTGCTGGTAAGAGGTTGGGAAGTCCTGCTCTTCTTGTCTGCACTCAAATAATCAGGTACTACTTCTTTTACCATATTTGGCAAGCAAGGAACTGCCGCGTGTTTGAGGGGGATCTGGCTATGGCAAGCTTCTGTGAAATTGTACAAGAGAGTAGAGTGACGATCCACAGGATCAGAGGAAAACAAGGCTCATAGGAATGGTCTAGAACAATATATGTCATGATGACATCTTGTAATAAGTAAAGCCTAGGAGTGGTTTCTCTGTCAAGCAGAAAACTTGTAATCCTTTGACTGTCAAGGCTCGGTCTGAGCTTGAGGTTGGTGTATATTTATGATGTTCTTAGTACTATCCACTCACAATTGTGAGTTTTGCAAAAAAAAAAAGACTCAAGCCTGGGCAGGCCAAAAATTGTCCAGTTTTTAAAACTACCTCCCTTTTTCATTAAATTTTTTTTTGTAAAACCACTGATGCCCACTACCACCTGGAATTGGAAACAATAAAATCAACTGGCTACTTTGATTGTGCAACCGGCTCAAGGCTTGAGACACACTTTTCCATAACACTAATTCTCTCTCTAGATTTATTGGCTATAAGCATTTATAAGATAGTATGTATCTGTGCATAGTATCCTATCCCATCATACTTAGTAATGACTATCCACTATCCTATTCATTTATAAAAAAATTGTCCATTTACAAATCAAACAAATCTTATCATTGTACATAATGGTGGGAAAATGGAAATTCACTTTTTTTTTGGGTATTTTTCAACATAAAAAAGGAAACCCATCTCTATAGCCTTTGTCTTTGTGAAGGCCAAAAAAACAAGGGAAAAAAAGTGATGAAATCATGAGGCCTGCAAAATGACCATTAGGAGATGTACATAATTAAAAACAAGACAAAGAGATAGAGAGTGGGACCCGGTCGACCCTGATGCCCTTCTGCGCCTGGGGCTACCTGACCATTGAGGGCTACTGTGCTAACTTCTGTGAGCTGTTGGCATACGATACCCCAAGCGGCAAGCCATTGAGAGAGGGCATTACTAAGTAACTAAGGGCAAACCACACTAAGCAACTTTTTTTTGTTAACACTAGTTCTGTAATCGGACACTCAAATGTCCTGAGACACTAAAATGTCCTGAGACACTAAAGTGTCTTGTTTTTCTAGCAATTTGTCATAATTATTTTGTGAATCTAAGAAAAAATTCATAGGTCGCGTTCATATCTTAGGTCACATATGAGGTGGAGAACATAGCCAAATTTTACTTTTGCCAAAATTAATACCAAATTAAGATTATAATGAGAAGTTTTAAGATGAAAAAATCATAAAAATCTAGTGTAGTTTTAACAAAATTTTTATAAATTGAATATAACTTCTCATCAAAATAAGATTTTGCGTAGATTTCATTGTGTATGGATAGGAAAAAACTTATTTTAGCAAGAAATTGAGCTTCAGTTATTGGAGTAAATTTTTGTTATAATCAAAAGACCAAGATCTTGAAAATGTTGACAAAGAGGAAAATTTTGGTCTTTCAAGGTCTCTTTCATTAATGTGATAAGGTTATGGGACAAAACCTAAGGTGTATAATGTATCTATAGGTCAATACCCATCAACTAAGCATTTTTAGAGGGTTCAAACTCATAGGAATATTGTAATTTTAGCTCATTTTAAAAAATTTGTAGTGCGTAATTTCTTGCAAAAATAAACATTGCTATGAAAAGCTAATGAAAGTGTGTATATAAATCTCCCAATTGTGTTCATATGAGGTATTTGTATACAAATAAATGCGATGAACAAAAAAATCCAAAGGTGGACTTTATTTTAAGGCTTATCTTTGATAAGCAAATAATCATAATTACAACATGCACAATTTTTTGGATATGCCATAAATCACCAAATGTGGCTTGCATAACCATTAAAAATTATCACCTTATGTAATGGAGTGACAGATCTAGTATATATGCATCATAAGACATTGTAGATTTAGATGAACTAAATGTTTTTTGTGATTGTTAATTGAATTTGTGAACGTTGCATATTTGACCCACAGGACTTTCTATATTTTATTTTAGTCACAAAGAATTTTTTTCTCACATGACAATTGCAAAAATATCAAACACATATATAAGTAGTTACCACGGATAATTGCATGCACTTTGCTCATTTTTTTCTTAGGCTAGAGTACGAATTTTAATGAACCATTGAATGCTATTTTGCGTAGGTTCTTTTCATGAGTGTAGTTACTATTGAGGTTATGATCAAAAGTGAGGATTTATAATTTCTTTGAGTACTTTGAACAACATTTTATAAGTTTGCAAAACCATTTCTTGCGATGTGTTTTGGATTTCATGTACCATTTTATTTAAATTCGCAAATAAAGTGTCCTTTTTGGTACCAAACTAATGTTAATGAGCAGAGTAGGTGGTACCCATTTTGTTTTGAAGGGAATCTCACCAAATCCCTCTATTTTGCACTTTCCATTTGGATGATAGAGGGGATAGAGATCAGGGTTGTTGGAGGATGTGAGAATAGGTGACATCTTGCACGTGGGCCGATGCAAGTGCTGACAACTGCCGAGGGTGGAGCTGGTGAGAGCTGTGGGAGGGTGCTCCTCTCTCTCTATATCTCTCTCTCTCTCTCTATTTTTTGTGGGGGGATGGGGCTACTCTGAGCCTCTCTCTCTCTCTCTCTCTCTCTCTCTCTCTCTCTCTCTCTCTCTCTCTCTTGTGTGTGTGGACTGGACTGGAGAGTGACGAGACCCTCACATGCAGAAGCAAGGCAAGGCACGGGCGGGCTCCGTGCTATGCAGTGCATCTCTCTCTCTCTAGAGCTCTCTCTCTCTCTCTCTCTCTCTCTCTCTCGTGAGTTTTTCAACATTTAAGGACAACAAGGTGTAGCTTGGCTAGAAATGGAAATCAATGTGCGGCTACAGAAGCTAGAGAGTTGTACTCAATTGCATAGACTTCATAATGTTGACTTGTGGGTTTACGCCTTCTAGCAACACACTCTTATTGAACATATAAAGGGGTTGCATGCCTTATTGTTGTCATCCTCCCTCCCTCAGCTCCAAGTCACTGGAGGGCTTGGTGAGAAGGCCAAACATGAGGAGGATGCTTTCAAGACAGCCAAGCACAGCTAGGGGTTGAAAGGGCCTTACATGAGAGAATGACGTGAGAGACGGTGAGAACAAGATGATAGGGAATGCAAAGGATGGCAGGAAGAGCAAGCAATATCAATCTGTAGACTGGGACAGGGTTGGCAAGGCATCAAATGGGGTGCTATAAAATTTTTTATTTTCCCTTACATTTATCTTATCCTTGTATATTCAAAAGGTAGTTTCCTCTTCCTTTGCATACACTTAAAAAAACCTAATAGGTTTTCTTCTTTTAAAGTTGTCAAAACCCACATAATTAATTTCAAGAGGTAAATTTCAAAATTGTAGGTGGGAATACACTAAACCGAGGTTTGTTTTGAGCACTGACATGTGGCCTTCAGTTTTGGTTCAAGATAGTATAAAAGCTATAGGCTAGATCTTCAAGCATCCAGAACATGATAAAACAAAGAAAAGTATAGGGAATAGTATGTGTGCCCCCCCCCCCCACCTCCCCCCCCCCCCAAAAAAGAAAAAGTGATACTCCCCTCCCTTATTATTAAGTTTGAGAGATAAATTGTTGGGGGCCTACCCCTAACTTATACGCTTATGTAACTTGTAAAAAAAATCCCCTCCCTTGCACTTACGTGGTGCGGTAAGTTTTCCATGGTGAATTCCCCGGGAGTCCATCAGTGATGTTCAAACACTTCTCTCTAGTTGAGTACCCATCGATTATAATGGA
Source organism: Adiantum capillus-veneris (assembly GCF_014529385.1). NCBI lineage: Eukaryota > Viridiplantae > Streptophyta > Polypodiopsida > Polypodiales > Pteridaceae > Adiantum > Adiantum capillus-veneris. The sequence continues at coordinate 108,202,569 of NC_140955.1, read as the reverse complement.
CAAGCAAGTGTCTCACTATTAGTGCTTTTTGGGGAATTATTTTAGCACTCCACACTTTATGTGTGTAAGTCAAGTTGAGTTTTTGAAGTCTTAAACTCGTAAGGGCTTATCTCTACCACAGTGTATGGATGACGCCCCCAAGGTTATGGATTTTTGGGTGTAAAATAGCTCTTGTTGTGCATACGACTCCACCTTCAGTGGAGCTCTTCGTATTCAGAGTTCCTATATGAGTACAGTATTTTGGATACGACCCGATACGTGATTACTAAATCACTTAGTAAGAGTGGATGATCCATTCTTGGAACCTTCGTACTTGCATTTTCAAGGAAAGAAGTTTACCGACTGCAACGGGGTAGTGTAATACCACGGGCAAACCCAAGGGGGGTTAGGAACATAGGCCAAGGACCGGCTGCTCGTTGAGCAATTTTCTTGCAAGATTTAACCAAGGGGTTTTGATTTTTGCAAAGGCAACACCCAAGGTTACATGTGCAATACTACTTGCATTTTACTAATTTTCAATTAGTGTTCCTAGGCCTTTGCAGGCAAGAAATTTGGGCAGGTGCTCTTTTATTACGGATTAGTGAACACTAGTTCAACCTTCAGGTACGCATCGAATTTGGTTTTGTTTTGTTTTTTGTTTGCTTTTTCCACGTCGGATGCACAAACTATGTTATCATCCATTTTTTGCTCTGAAGCACAATGACAAGGTCATGTAAGAGCCAAGCCATTTGGGTTGTACTATCCAACATAAGTTTTTTCATTATGCAGTTATAGAACCACTTGTAGGGTTTATTTGGAACATGTTGTCACATGGGATGCAACATGGTCTAGGATCTCAATGAGTTCGATTGAGCCAGTGTGGAGCATGGATAATGAGGGTCTCTCTCACGCACATCGCATGCGTTGTGAGCGGGATGGAAACACACACAACGTCTCTATAATCACCCGACACATACTCTTGGGATGATACACACACACACACACACACACACACACACACACACACACACACACACACACACACACACACACACACACACACACTATATGGCACCACTCCGCTTACACAACCCACATGGCCGAGACAGGGAACACACCGATCGAGTGAGAGGAGAGAGACTATCCATTTGCCCACTCCACACAGACAGACCCACACATACACACACCCAAAAAACTCAGCTCAAAAGAGGAGAATTTCTGATGTTTAGATACAATTGATCTTGGGCCAACACCAATGAGGCAAATAGCTCACACAATATGGGTAAAACATGCCAGATACAATCACAAATTGGAGCAGAGGCTTCACTCATAAGAGAAACTTACACAGCCAAAAAAGTAGAAAAACATTGATTAATTTGCAAAAATGGACAGCACCATCGCATCCAAAACAGCCCAAAACCCCAATCTACAATGTCAAAGTGCTCAAATCCGACCTCAGATGAGCAGTTTATGGCCAAAACAGGCTCCAAAAATAGCAAAAACTCACTTGCGGCTGTTCCTCCTCTTATCTCCATGTTTTTTCTGGTCTTCTCTCAGGGTTTTTAGTTCCCACACTTAGCTTTATTACTTGGGCACCTTTGGCCTTTTAGTTGACCTCAAACGGACTCCGAACATGCCAAAAAGTGGCCTCGCAGTGCATAGTTGTCACCCTGCTGCATCCATCCGCACACCTGGCGCTGAAATTTTTCCATTAGTGCATCCCACAATCACGTGAAGTGGCCCCAAAATATGGTCCTCGTGATGAAGTTTCTGTATAATCATCGCAAGAAAACACCCACGTTGTGTTTGTACTTATCCACGTGCAAGAAAACACCCACATTGTGTCTGTACTTATCCACGTGCAAGTATTGACCCCATTCGACCTCCTGACGCCACTAGATGCCATTTGATGCGCCTGCTTACCTCATGTCTTCGGCCTGCGGATATCTTTCTTGAGAAGTTTTACGTGCTACCAAATCCTCATTATTATAGGAAAAACACACTGGTACTGGTGATAGTGAAAATCAATGCAATATGTACATAATGTCCTACCTGTACACATAAGGGCCCCACGTAACCACCTGGCTCTGGAAAATGGGCAATTCTTTATTTGATGCACCATGCATGTGTATATACATATGCACAATCACTTCTTCCAAAAAACTCCTAACATAATTTGTCCATCCCCTACCCTGCTAGATCATTCATGATCAGCAGCAGCAAAAAGAGATATGAGACTCGTCGCGTCACAAGACTCCTCATCCCTCTCCAACATTACTTTCTCCACAGACAGCTCGTCTTGCTCCACCATCATTAACCTGGCATGATATAATTCAAGACGCAATCCATTTACCCTTGACTTATGTAGAATCCCATCCAGGTTAGCCAGCTGATATGTACCATTCGGAAAACACTCCACTACCTTGAACGGGCCTTCCCACTTAACTTGAAACTTCTTTTGGAAGGTGTTTTCCAACTTACTGTTGTAGCGCAAAACCAAATCATGCTTCTTGATACCCTTACTTTTGACCTTTTCATTTATCTTTGCCAAAGGCTTTGTTGGAATTAGGGTTGCAGAGAAACGTACACAGCTTGGTGAAGACGAAGGAAGCTCAAGGCACACAATAGAGAGTGTGTTACTTAGTATGCAAGGGAAAGATAGATAGCCCTAGAGTGATGGGCGTATATACAATGCTCGGGGGGAAAAAACTCCTAAAGAGGGAAAAAATGCCCCGACGGTCCTAGTGTGTTCACACACATCACTACCACATGTATATAGTAACAAATCCCCCTTGGAGTGATGCGGTGAACGAGAGCTGGCACATGAGTAAAGGGAAGTGCCATGCCCTGAGGACATGATCAGTTCACAAAGGGGAGTAAGTCCAAAGCTTTGCGGAAAGCTTCAAGCTTCTCACAAGATAATGCCTTTGTGAAAAGTTCTGCAAGGTTGTCCTGTGTTGGCACATAAGCCAAGCTGATCTCTCCTGCTGAGAGCCTCTCCCTGACATAGTGGTAATGCACCTCAATGTACTTTGTGCGAGCATGAAAAAATGGGTTTCTCGCAACCACCAATGCACTTTGACTATCAGTGTAGATAGTGTTGGCAGTGTCCTGTCCAATACCCAAATCAACCATAAGGCGTTTGAGCCATACACACTCAACCGTAGCTGTGAAGACTGACCTGTACTCAACCTCACAACTCGAAGTGGCCACAGTAGATATACATGAACTACCAAGCATGAAACAAAAACCACTTGCGGACACTTGCATGTCAAAATAACCAGCCCAATCTGAGTCCGAAAAAGCATGTAAGTCTGGAGGCATTGATCCCCCCTTGGGATAAAACTAGCCAAGATTTAAACTGCCACTAAGGTAGTGGAAAATCAGCACTAGGATGTGGCCCATCTACTTTGCTAGTAGGGCCATGAATGCCTTGGAGAGAGGCTACACAGAGGCAAAACTCATGATGCTTTATATCATGTTTGTGGTGAGAAATTTTAGATCCTACTTGCTACCAAAACCTTTTGTAATTCTCACTACAGAAAATTTGTTCCCTTGGGTGTCCTCTCAAATGAATCTTAGTACTAGGATCTCAAAGTGGATTATGGAGTTGCAAGAGTTCCAATACTCTTTCAAGGTAGAAGATAGTGTGCGTGCACAATTGGCAGGGATTGTCACTTATAGGGTACATGATAAGGAGATTAAGGTGCTTGAAGTAAAGACCCTACCATTGCCTCCATCAAAAAGTATCCCTAATGCATTTACCTTGTTCTTTGATGGAGGTTTTCGACGAGCCACAGGAAAAGCAGGGGGAGGGCTAGTGTTGCTTAACCCAAGAGGAGAGGTGGTCATAAAAGAGAAGGTCAATCTACCAGGTTCAACTAGCAACAATGAAGCAGAACTTCACATTCTACATCGCCATAGTACACCCTACTACCCACAGTCAAATGGTTTGGTAGAGAAGGCTAATGGTGTCATTGCAGGCATCATTAGAAAGGTGTGAAAAACAAGACAAAGTTGTGGGATGACTTCTTGGATGGTACCTTGTGGGCGTATCAAACCACATATAGGGAAGCCATGGAGTTCACAACATTTCACTTGGTCTATGGTCAAGAGGCTTTGTAGCCTATCGAGATCAACATTCCAACAAGAGGTGCACAAGATGATCAAGAGGTATGTATGCATCGACTTCTTACATTAGTGGAGTTTGAGTGGAAAAGAGAAGCAGCATACGAGTGTTGCAACAGGAAATCTACACAAGCAAGTAAGAAGCTTGACAAGAAACTCAAGGTCAAAGGCATCAAAGAAGGAGAGCTTGTGCTAAGGTATGACAATCAACTTGACAATCGTTTTGATGCCAAGTTTGAAACTAGATGACAGAGAACATACGTAGTCAAGTTGGCTTTCAATTAAAGTTACTACCAACTCATGGACTTGGATGGTAAAGAGCACTCCAAGAAGGTAAATGGGTATCGGCTAAAGCGTTATTTGAGTCGCCTTCTACCAGAGGATCTACCAAAGATCTGTAAAAAGGAAACTATCTCATGTAAGTTTTGTTGCATGAAGCATGAGTGTAACTCGAGCCAAAATTCCAAGGAGCCAAACAATGAAAATCTTGTTAAGGACTCTGAAGCACTCTCTTTGGAAAAGATGCTTTATGATGGTACATGAATATACCATCATCCTGGGGGAGGGCTAATGATAGCCATTTTTTGGCTATTCAAAATTTTCATAGTGAGCTACCTCACCCTATCAAATCACTTGAACACTATGGTTATCCTCACCCTTTCACTATACATAGGTGTGTGTGAGTTAGGGGACTTTTCCCATATCTCCTTAAAATCCTTAGTTAGATAGTCACTGGGTTAGTTGAGACAAAAAAAAAGGAAAAAAAAGAAAAGTATATTATGGCCTCTTTGTGTATAAATATTTCATTTTATATAGTGCCTAAATATAAAGATTTTGCATAGTTATTTTAATATTTATTTAAATATTTCTATTTAGGTGTGTGTTATTTGCCTATGTATGCTATGTACATTGCCTCACCATTACCACAATTTTTATTACCATTTTGCATACCCTTTATTCCATGTAGAAGTATTTTCATGCAATCTTCTCTTATTTTTGGTGTAACTCCCACCCAAACACAAATCCAAAAACACTAGCTTAATTTGTGTGTATATATTTTCACTATTGTGATTTTTCCCTTCCTACAATTATTCTCTTTCACTCTTATAAATAAAAACACCAACAATATTTATCTTTTTATGGTGGCCTCATAATGAGAAATATTTATTTCTAAGTTGACCCCTTTATATTTTTTCCACCTATATTATTTATATTTGACATGCACATATTTTTTAGACCCCTCAATATTTGATTTTCTTAGTTGTATTATTCACTTATATCATGAGCTTATCAATATCTTTAATTATAGACCCACAAAATAAGGTCAATGATATATGGCATGCATGCATGCATTATGGAGGGCTTACTCTTGGAGGCATTCAAAAGAATCATCCAAAGAGGGATCCCACAAGGACTTTGTGCAATGGAAAAAGACGATCAATTTTGGAAAATTTTTAAAGGTCACCTGCTCTCCGAATTTGAAAATGTGATACAAACAAAAGTCGTAGCTCGTAAGCTAAACTTTAGTGTCAAATGTTTTCATATGTTTTTGAGCTACGAGCTGTGAGCTATGCTTTTATTTGTGGATCCCATTTTTTTCCATTCCATGCAACCACACTCCCTCTTCCACTTTATCATTTCCCTCTTTCACACAAACTTCTCCACTCATCATCCCCATCTCTCTCACCTTTCCTCTCTGCACCCTACTCACCTTCTTCTCAACCTTGAAGAATAAGAGAAACCATGGTGAACTCATGCCTCCTAAACACACTTCCACTCCAAATTGACCACCTATTTTCATTTTTCCTCATCCAAATCATCCATATCTATAAAAAAAACCACAAAATTTAGTTTCTTCTCTTGAAGAACAACGTCATGGTGATTAATTACCCATCTTCAATTACCTTGGCTTCCAAGGAAGGTCAAGATGGGAGAAAAAAACGTACCATCAAAGCTAGTGGGCCGTTGGAGAGGGGGAATGGGGGAACATGCCCGGCACAAACACAAGGGCCTCTCTATGGATCAGGGTATCCACAACACCCCCGTCCTCTTGGAAAACACCTTCAAAGAAACACTTTACACTAGCAGATCACCGCCTGATCAATTTTCACTGCTCACACACTCCATAAACCCACCACACAACGCATACATGTTGCCACGGTACGTCTCACCCTTACACACACACACAGCCGCTCAATCTCACTCTCTCACACAAAACACCGTAGGTCCGGGGGGGGGCACACACTTCCATAAAACCAACACCAAGGGGAAACACCAGAGAAGGAAAAAGAGAATTTGGGAAGGGGAGACAACAACAAGACGGGGCAACAGTGGCTTGATTGCACTTCACAAAAAATGTACACATGCTTACATTGCCATCACCATGGCCCTTTTCACCAGAAAATACAAAGGGCTTTGACAGGCACACTCCTCTGTCAGAGAGCTCCACTTTGCAGGCTTCAAAATGGCACAAAAAGACAAGAAAAAAGCCCATAATTTGATTAATTTTTGACTTTTATGGGGGGGTCTTCAATTTGGGAAATTGCCCTCTTATTGGTCCATCTGGTACCTTCATTTGGCATTTTTGGAAGGGGGAAACCGCCTTACTCCATCTGCTCTCTTCCTTCCTCTTTTGCACTTGGGGGGGTGCAATAGCAATTGTCGCTCAACATGAGGCAAGGAAGATGGATTGAACTCTTACAAGAGTATGACTTTGAAATAGAGTATAAACCAAGTAAGGAGAATGTGGTTGCTGATGCCCTTAGCTGCAAGGTTTTTCTTGGGGCCATTTCCACAATCAACAACCCAATTCTAGACAAGGTTAAGGAAGCCTCCCTGGAAGATGAGGTTTATTTACAATTCCTTTAGGTTATCAATCAAAAGGACCTAAAGGAGAAAGAGAAGGACATAATCAAAGATTATTCACTTGAAGATGGGCTTCTCTCTTACTAGCACCGACTTTACATTCCTAGGAGTTCAACCTTGAAGCAGTTAATCCTTTATAAAGGACACAACGCTCCAACAGTAGGACATCCTTGCTATGCAAAGACCCTTAACGCCATAAGGAAAAGCTATTTTTGGCCAGGTATGAAAGGAGATATACTTCTCTACATCAAACAATGCCTTTCCTGTCAAAGGATTAAGGTTGAATGGGTAATGATGCCAGGACAACTTCAACCCCTTGATATTTCTCAAATGAAGTGGGAACTCATTAGCATGGACTTCGTAACAGGCCTTCCTACTGTTCAAGGAGGTTACGATTCCATTATGGTAGTAGTGGACATGCTGACCAACGTATCTCATTTGATGCCTGTGAAAACAACTTACACTACATCAGACATAAGCCATCTTTTTGTCAAGGAGATCTTTAGATTACACGGACTTCGAAAAAGAATAGTTAGTGACAGAGATGCAAAGTTTACTTCAAAATTTTGGAAAGCTCTATTTGAAACTTTCGGTACCTAGCTATGTTTCAGTTCAGCCTATCACCTGCAGACTAATGGTCAGACAAAAAGAGTGAATCAGGTTATTGAAGACATCCTTAGAGCTTAATGTAGTAGAGAACCCTGGAAATTAATACAATTTCTTCCTTTAGTGGAATGCGCCTATAATTTGTCATTTCATAAAAGCATTGGGATGTCACCTCTTAGTGCACTCTATGGGCATGAATGTATATCACCCCTAAATTTTTTTGACCCCACTACAAGAGTAGAAGCTTCAAAACAAATGCAGAAAGAGATGGACGCCCAAACTAGGGCCACACGACAAGGCATTCAAGCTGCTAAGGACCGCCAAAAACATTATGCTGATAAAAACGGTGTGACCGGTTTTTCAAACAAGGGGATAAAGTATTCCTTCGAGTTTGGCCAAAGAGAAGCAATCTATCTTTGGGAAAATTCAAAAAACTTAGCCCTAGATATTGTGGACCTTATGAAGTGGTAAAGGTAATCAGTGATCAAGATTACAAACTAAAGCTGCCTGAAACACCAAGGTTCATAATGTATTCCATATCAATCTTCTAAAACCTTATATCCCAAACCCCAATCACACTCTAGACGACGAACAGATTGTGATGCAAAAACAAGAAATTCTTGAACTCCAACCAGATTGTATTCTTGATACTAGGAAAAGAAGTCTGCGAAATAGAGTAATCAAAGAGCATCTAGTAAAATAAAAGAACTACCCCACTGAAGATGCCACATGGGAGGACGAAGTATCACTTCTCAAATATTTTTCCAATTTCGGTTGACATAAGGACATCTCAATTTCTTAAGTTGGGGTGATTGTAAGGTTTCCAGTTCCTGAAACCCTAGAAATTGTATAAATCCTAATCAAATTGATATGCTGGTTAAGAAAGAAACGTAGAATTGTCTGACCATGGCAAATATTGGTATTTTTGGAAACATAGTCATGACTTTACTATGGTTAGAAATTTTCAAAACTGAATTTCGACAAAAACTGGCATAGTTATGGCCACTAGAAGTTTATACTATTAACTAAATTAACTAAGGAAATTGTGAAGTCTTGTTAATCATTGCTGCAAAAGAATTTTATCATAGAACTTTCTAGATAATTACAAATATTTATAGATATTTTGCAAATTAAGCTGTAATAGGTCTAATTTAGCAGAAATCAATTTGGTGTATTTGGGGGGCTGTGTGGGGCAGTAATGAACTTGCCTAGGCTAGAATTAGCAGCAAGTGGCGCTAGGGGAAGGTTCGGGGCTGCCTTGAAGTGCAAGTAACTGCCAAAAAAAGCCTATGAAGCCCTAAAAACCTATAAGTAGGCCCCCTCTCTTGACAATTGAACTCATACTCGGAGTCCTGCCAAAATTCTCTTGCGAATAAGAGAATACCTCATAGAAATTACTTAGAGAGCAAAAAATAATTGATGTAATTCGTTTGATTTTGGTTAATTAAGAAAATAGCTTAAGTTTTGACTAATTAAGCTATTAATTTAAAAGATTAAGCATTTTCTATTATTAACTACTCTCTAAATTATCATTAGGTTGCTGATCAATAATTTCTTGAGCTTGATCAATAATCTAATTAATTAATTACTGCATATTAAGGTGAAAATGATTAATTTTAGGTTGATTTGTAAGGAAAAATAGTTTTTAAGCCTAATAATTAAAATATAATTTTCAAAGCTTAGTTATGCTGTCTAAAAGCTAGAAAATTAGATCTTAATTTTTTGAATAATCTACCTAGTTAATTAGATAGAAATTAATTATTGTTAATAATTAAATAAAGGAAAAATTAGTTAACACACTAAGATAATTAAACAATAATTACTAGAGATAGAAAACACTATTAAGAAGCAAAGATAATTAGGTCATGCACAAAAATTAGTTTAGCTAATTAATAAGACTAAAATTGACCATTTTTTAGCATAAATTAAAGGGGGAAATTAGCTAAATTACTTAGATATTATACAATAATTATTAGAGCTAGAAATCATTGCTAGAAAGCCAAGATAATTAGGCCATACAGAGACAATTAGTTTAGCTAATTAATTAGGCTCAAATTGTCTATTTTTGAGCATCAATTGAAGGGTGAAATTAGCTAAATTACTTGGATAATTATACAAGAATTATCAGAGCTACAAATCACTATTAAGAAGCTGGCATAATTAGGCCATGCCCAAAATACTAGTTTAGCTAATTAACTAGGCTAATATTGCCTCATTTTGATTATAAATTGAGAAGCAAAATTCACTAATTAATTTATATAGTTATATAGTAATTACCAAACATAGAAAATAGCATTATAAAGTCGGGATAATTATATTAAGCAGAGATAATCAATTTAGCTAATTACCTTAGCTAGTACTAATTGATTTTGATTATAAATTGAGAAGGAAAATTAGCTAATTAGCTTATATAATTATATAGTAATTACTAGAGATGGAAAATAACATTAGGAAGTCAAGATAATTATCTTAAGTACAAATAATGAGTTTAGCTAACTACCTTAGTTAATATTGTCTCATTTTGACTAAAAATTAAAGGAGGAAATTAGTAAATCATGTTAGATTATTACATTCTATTTATCAAAGTTATATTACATGATTAAAGAGTGGTGACAATTATCTTAAGATTAGAAAATTAGTAGAGCTATTTATCTAAGTCAAATTATACTAATTGTAACTGAAAATTAAAGGGGGAAATTAGTAAATCATGTTAGATGATTACATTGTAGTTATCAGAGTTAGATCACATAATAAAGATGATGTGATAATTATATTAAGATTAGAAAATTAGTATAGATATTTATCTAAGTTAAATTATACTAATTTTAGTAGAAAATTAAAGGGAAAAATTAGTAAATCATGATAGATGATTACATGCTATTTATGACAGTTAGATGACATGATAAACAAGCCATGATAGTTATCTTAAGGTTAGAAAATTAGTATAGATATTTATCTAAGTTAAATTATACTAATTTTAGTTGAAAATTAGATAATTAATTTGAAAAAATAAAACATAATTACCAAAGCTCACAAATATGATTATCTACTTGTGGTAATTATACCATAGTTAATTAGTCAATTTAGAAAATTATAACTGACCAAAAGTCCTATTTTTAGAAAAAGACTAATTAAAATAAATAGACTTTGCGATGAAAAGTTTTTAGGAAAATTACAATAAATATAAATGAATGATATAAAGTCCAAAAAATATAAAATTTTTAATGGAAAATAAATAGAATAAATATTAATCTCAAAATAAGCAGATTCCAAGCTTAAAATTCGATAGGAAAATTAGGAAAAATATATATATAGAAAATTATAAGAAAATTACAAGAGCTTAGAAAACCCTTAGGGAAGCTTTGGAAAAAATTATCATATCTATAAAGGCAAATAAGAAACTACTAGGTTTAGAATTTACCAATCAAGACTACAAATTTAACCTTGAATACAAAGATTAAGTCTAGCTTCTGGATAATCTACCTAATGATTAGACGTCCTTTTTCAAAAGGATAAGAAGTTATGGCACCTAAAAGGACCAGAGAAAATCCTACATCTAATGATGAGGGCGAAGCTCCAGAAAGAACTAGAACGTCGCACGACGATGAAGCCGAGCCTAGTAGTAGGCCTACTACGGACGAAAGCATTCTGGTCTCGGCACTACAACAAATGCCTGATCAATCCCAAGTGGGTCTTTGTTATAATTAAGTTTGAATAATTCAAGTTTTTCTTTAGTAACATTGCATATGAAAAAGAGGAGTAGGGAATTAGGAAAGGTGAAATTGGTTTAAAAATGAATACATCTCCAAGAAACCAACGTGTATTTTCTTGTAAATTAGGTATGAATTATTTGGGTTAAAATTGGTTGAATTAGGAAAGATATGATTGATCATCCTTAAGACAGCTTCTCTCAAGACACCTCCGACTTCTTTGTATATTTTGATGAATAATGATGGCTTTCTAGCCACGGATAAGTTGGTTACCCCCATGAATGATGAGTTTCTACTCCATGTCATGTCTCGATGTTTCTATATAAGTTAGGATACCATTTTTATCCTAGGGGAGCCGCCCGGTTGTATGGAAAACTGGTTTGGTGTATGGGCACCCCGAACCTTGTATGGGGGTTTATCCACCCTAGATTGTAAATAAGGAATGGGTGCCGGTTTTTCACCCTTAGGTGGTCTTGAGACAAGAAGAGTATTAGTCATGGTTATTATGGTCAATGTTTTTTTTATTTGAGAGTAACTTGTCTTAAGTTTAAAGATGTCTGTTTGCTAAAAGAATGCTTTTCAATGTTGTCTTTAATACTTGATTGAAGGAATCAATGTGACAGAAAGTTAAAAGAAACCATTATTTTTAAGTGTTAAAATACAAGTGGTAGTAATTAGAAAACAAAAGAATCATGTGTGAGTACGGGGGTGGTAAGTGGGGATCGACTTTGGTTGTCGATCATAAACGGGTGGACTTGATTAGTCAGGTAACTATCCATTCTCACGCACTAAAAAAAAAAAGTATTTAGTAAACTTCTCCAATTGGAACAGGAGTTCACCAACAGCCATGCCCTCACATTTGTTAGGGGGGGAAAAGCGTTGGTTGAAGATACCTTAGCCCCCAATTTGTGTAAGTTATACGGCCAAAATAGTTTTTAGATTTTTAATATGTTGTCCCATTTCCGCTGTGAGACAAGACTACATCTTCTTCTAGGGCTATACACCCAAGCCATTGTCAATGATAAAGGTTTATTCCCTGGATTTTTTATTGTTTAGAGACTCTGATTTTTATTAGAGCTAGAGACCTGTCAAGGATCCCATCCCACTCTTTGGTGTCGGCGGGTTGGGGATCTTACATAGAGCACATCAACGTGGAAGAATAGTGTGGTATCCATCAGAGCTGAAGGTGTTACCTCGCTTTCTGTCTCTTTTATGACTACATGAGGAGCTCATGAAGGCGGAGGAAGAAGGGGTTCATGTCAACTTGGAAGAATGGGAATTTTATCATGGTTGTTGTGACAAGGTACTTAATTTAATATCCTACGTACTAAACAAACTAGTATTGACAAGGTAGTTAATTTAATATTGAGTGAAAATATCATTCTTTTGTAGTATAAGTCATATAGTGTTGAATGGTCTCGTGGATGTCACTTTCGAGTGGAGCACATCGATAAGAAGCATGTGACATTTGACTCTGGTGTGATGGCAAAGTTTGAGCAAGCTAGTCGACGCCGTGCAACAGATCAAAACATTATGATTGCAGAGATGCAATAATTTGGAATGTTGAAGGAGAACATAAATGCAGACTATCAAAGCTTCACAATTCTCATTTTTGATGTGCAGTGGTTTAAAGTGATTATGGAAGGATCAAATGCCACCGTTCAAAGAGATGTGTTGGGTTTTATTGAAGTAGACTCCAAAAAGCCTTGGAGTGACCTAAGGGATACATTTGTTCTTCTCGAACACTACAAGCAGGTACATTCATTAATTGAATGCAAACATTGATAAGATGAAAGCGGAGTTCACTGAATGAATGACATAAATATTACAAGTTGTTTTCTATCCAAATCCATCCAATGAGCATTGGTGGTATGTCATTGAAGTGGCTCTACGAGGTACTCAAATTTATGAGAATTGGAATCTAATTACTGTGATGCCAAACCCATTGAAACCAAAGTAGCGGAGCTGCCCGATGTAGACATGACATTGCGAGAGGATGATGCCGAACCCATTGAAACCGAAGTAGCGAAGTTGCCAGAGGATGATGTAGCTGACTTAGATGATGTTGATTTCTCCTTAGGCAAAGAGCTAACCATAGACCTAGTAGTTTGCATTGAGTTGTGCCAAGATACTGTAGAGAATACTTGATATAATCTTTTGTACTATGGTTATAATATATGCATCTTTTGTACTATGGGTGCAAGGACATGTCTTTTGTGTCTTTCTTTAGATTTTTTACATATTTTTTCATAGTTTTGATCAAAGAGAGAGATACTAAGAGAGACACATATACACATTTTTTTAATGTATGAAATAGGTACATTTATAATTGCATGATCGGTTTGCACAGTTCTCTATATGATGAGTGACGACAACACAAGTAGCAGCAGGAGCAGGAGCCCGAGCATCAACGATCTGGAGGTCAGTAGATTTCTATGGTGTCTCACGCCAAAGTAGTTAGCAGGTCTAGTCGGTAGAGCTTAAGAGAATTTGAGTAGCCTCTCTTCTCCCACGCGCTGAGATCATTCTGTTCCATCAACCTTGAGCAAACGAAGTGGTCGTAGTAGGCGCTCTCGAGCATCTGACCCTAAGAGAGGCAGTAGTGGTAGTGGTTGTTGTGGTGATCGGGATGACGTCAACACTAGTGCCATGGAGCCCATTCACTCTATAAGAGGCACACCTTTGACTGCTTCCCATTCTAGTAGTCATATACAGGAGACACCCCAGGACACACCTGAGGGCACACCGATCTCCTCCCATTGTTGCAAGGTGCTAGAGGGATATTCATATCTTATGGATCCCTTAGGGGCAATTATCATGACCCTGCAGGGGAAGGAGTCCTACCAAATGTCGAGCGAACATTTTCGAGCAAATCAATAATCGAGCAGATTAATCCCATTTGAACCTGCCCATGCCTAGAGCTGATGATACAATGTGATGACATGTTCAATCCATTTTTACAATAGGACGAGACTCCCTTACCCTCCCCTTACTTTAGACTTGGAGTAAAAGTATCTTTGCATCGTTATTTCACAAGGTCCAAGCAATACTCACTACAACTAGAAAGATGAAAATTTAGTATATTTGAATTCAATGTATTAATGCATGCCAGGATTACAAACCTTTAAGCTTGTGATAAAAAGAAAGCGTTGTTTTAGCAAAAGCTTGGTAGCTCCATAAATGTTTCGGGCAATAGAGTGTCCACACACAGTGCGCTCATCTTTGAGACTTTTTAAATAGACAAAAAACCACATGTTTTGAATAAGAATTTTTGCAAAATAAACATGTTTTGCATTTTATACATTTTTTTTTGAACTTTCAAGGGAATTTTTTTCCTTTTGCCTCTCTTCTCATTTTTTTGCATTGAGGGGATGAATCAACTCAAGGCTAAGCTGATACACACTTTTTTAGAACATTGACTCCCGTCCAAAGTAAAAAAGGAGCACCTAAGATATTGAATTTCTCCACGCCCCACCAATAGAAAATCTCACAACGACAGATAAGCCTAAGGATTAATTGCCTAGTGGGTCGATCGGCTCAGAAAAAATCTAAAAAGTTGGATAACTAGCATGTGAGAAATTCTAGAAGTAGCTTGACTGTAGTTGACTGTTGAAGGCTCATCTTCAAACTTAAAGTTTAGGGATGGAATTGCAGTAAACCTAGGAGCATCAAAGGTGGTCTACTTTAGCACAATAGAAATAGAGCAAATGGATAGTGTGTAAGCCCGTTCCTGCCCATCTCTTGCATTTGCACACAGCTTGGATGTAGAAAGCGTCTCTCTCTCTCTCTCTCTCTCGCTCGCGCGCGCGCGTGTGCATCTCGTTTTACTTAAGCAGCCTAAGCTCTTGCGGATGCTTGCAATACAAGATTTGCGTGCATCTTTGATGTAGAAAGCGACTTCGCTCTCTCTCTCTCTCTCTCTCTCTCTCTCTCTCTCTCTCGTGCGCATGTCATCTTACTTAATGCGGCATGTTGTATGTTTAAACCATCCGCATGCACTCTTTTAGATTCACAAGCTCCCTTGTGTGGATGCCACAGCTGACAAAACCTCAAACTTGAAACCTACCTGTGGCCATCCACGCGGGCGCGGATGGCTGCAGGTAGATTTTAAGCATGACTATAGACTAGATATATTCACATGGAAACAATCAATTAGCAAGTCAAGGATGGAGTTGAATACAATGGTAGCGGGCGGCTAGAAAACCCATATGTGCCGATATAGGTGGCTGCAAATAGCAGCTTGCTCGGGCAAAAATCTTCAAAGAAAAACTTATTTCTGACAACTTGAACTTTTTCCACTACACCTTTAATTTTAAGGGCAAAATCACAACATTGGAGTTTTAAATTCCAATAATAACTTATATTTTTAATTTGAACGTTTGCACTACAAATCGTTAGGTTATCCATTAGGTTATTTTATATATTCAGGAGGATGATATGATTAGGTGTGAGTGATGTACATGAGAAGGCGCGGCATTGGCGTCCGCTTTGAGAGCCGCCTTGGAGCCATTGTTGATGAGGGCGAACATTGGATTGCTTGCTTGGTCCTCCGTAAATCTCCACCAATCGTCCTTGTACCACACCTACAATATGTGAGTACTCTAGCATAATTGTGACAAAAAGCCATCATGGTTTTGACATGTTGAGAGCCATAGAGGAATGTTGTAGGCACTTCTAAACCGATGGGTATGTAAGCTCTTTGATAAATCCACCATAAATCTTAAAATCTTTAGGCGTAGCACAAGAGTTCATTGGCAAAGGTTCTTAAGTTTCAAAGAGATAGAGACTTACATCTACAAGAGGGGCTAAAAACGGAAGTTTGTCATGGCAAGGATGTCATAAGGGGATGTAAACATATCTCCTTCGATAAACTAAAATTTTGAGTAAATTGTCGATCATATAAAAAAATTGTTTCTCTACCTCCATAACTATCTATTCCTAAGAGCTATCGCTCGGGTGGGCTTTAGCTCGGAAAGGTTCGCTCGGAGTTTGAAATTCCTCCAGGGGAAGGAGGTGATATTTGCTATGCATCGTTTGTGTCATCAAGTGTTTAAATACACAGTGATGAATCCATGGACCAAACAGTGTCAAGATCAAAAGGATTATGTTGTTGACACCTTGCATAGAGACTTTCCATTACCCACATCTGTTGAGAGATTCAGTCCAGAGTTCATGCTCTTGCTGCGCGTGCACGAGTACATGAAACATCGACATGATGACACTCGATCTGCTACACAACGCCCGGATTGGCTGGATAGGGAGGAGTGGAGGCAAATTAGAGAGTAGCATACTATGGCTCTAGATAGGTGGGAATAGCAGAGGAGGGCATCACAGGCAAGGATCGATGTTGAATCCTCACATCACCTTGGGAGTGGTGGCTAGGATAGCTTCGATGAGGATTTTGTAAGTTCTTGTACTTAAGCACTCTTTAAATTATGTGTAAGTTGATTGTGTTATAATAAAGCTAATATCTAATTTGAATTTGTATTTAATATAGCATGAGGTCACTAGTAGATCGCCTAGTAGGATGGAGAGGAGCTATGGAGCGTAGCATGAACTGGCATGGGTGATTGGGATCCTCAATCGTGGAGCTGGAGAGGTGAGAAAACACTTTTACTTATATATGTGTTTAAGTAGTTTATTGACGTGTATATGTTTAAGTACTTATATAATTAATCATTATTGTGTTCTTATAGTCCCCTTACACAGAGCCCTTGACAGCTGTGAGCTTAGTGGAGTTTTGTTGCAATCCCTTATATGGCGTGTTTTTTTTTGGGCAGTGCTACCAGATCTTCCACACAGCAGTGATGTCAGCCATTTTTTGTTATTGTCCTCGCATATAGTCATTTTTTGAATCGACGATCTTATTTATGTAGCATTGATCACTACCTCATGTACATATGTTTTGTATTTATATTTATTTTCAATTTGAGCCCATGCTTATGGTTACGACCATATTGACATACACTTGTATATTTTTGATGAGTTGTATCACACTTTATGGTTTACGTTATATACAATTATCTCTCTTCATATAAATTGGTGTCTTCCTGTTATTTCATGTTCAATTTGTAATTTAAAATTCATATCTACTCGAGTGCTTGTTTAAATTATATTTGAAATAGTTCAAGTTGTTATTTTTATCTTTTCTAGGCTATGGAATGATCAATGTGTGTAAATCACTCTTTATTTTATCAATGATGATATAGAATGACCAAGAGGCCATATCTTGGCCATGCCATCCAATTTTCTTTTTATGGTTGTCGCTATGAGCATCTCT
Organism: Adiantum capillus-veneris; assembly: GCF_014529385.1. Lineage (NCBI taxonomy): Eukaryota > Viridiplantae > Streptophyta > Polypodiopsida > Polypodiales > Pteridaceae > Adiantum > Adiantum capillus-veneris. The sequence continues at coordinate 108,185,001 of NC_140955.1, read as the reverse complement.
ATTGGCATTTATATAGGTGTCTCTATTGGCATTGGTATGGGTGTCTCTGTAAGCGTCGTTATAAACGTATTTATAAACATCTCTATCACTATCTCTATAAACATTGATATACCAACGCTCATACCGACGCATATACCAACGTTTATACTAACGTCCATAGCGACACTTATACCGATGTGCTCTTTGCGACACTAATAAGGACGACATATAATTTTTTTATTGCTTCATATAATGTCGGTATAGTTGTCATTAAGAGACATTTTTGCTATAGTGTACTGTGCAAATTAGAAAAGAGCCTTTATCGTCATAAACAGGCATCTAGGGAGTGCTATCACAAGTTCTATGCCTTTTCTAAGTTGAGACAAGGCCTTACCCTAGCAAATTTTTGTGAGATAGTGCCAATGTAAAAAATTCATAAAGATAAGGTAAAATCCTTCCTTTCTTTAAATTGGAAAGCAACCAAAATTTACAAGACTAGGGAAGGTACATAAGACTTTATATATACAAAGTTTTGTCACCATCCAAAACTGAAAATTTAAGACAGCGGCCTAATCCTAGTAAATTTTTACTAGATTGTGCCAATACTTAAAATTCATTGTGGTGTGTGTATATGTATATACCTATATATACATATCTATATGTATATATAGGTATGTGTATATGTATATATATATATACAACACATATATATATATATATATATATATATATATATATATATATATATATATATATATATATATATATATATATATACACACACACACACACACACACACACATATATATATATATATATATATATATATATATATATATATATATATATATATATATATATATATATATGTATGTACATATATAGAGAGAGAAGCTAGACAAAATTTGTAATTAAATAATTAATTCTAAAATAGGTCAATTAGTAGGGTATATTCTATTAGATTCTATATCTAAAAAAATTGTAAAGTTAGATGGTTTTTTTTTTTCAAAATAAAAATAAGGGGGGGAGGGTTGTTAGATTTGATATTTTAACAATGAAAAAGGAATGCTTCTTTAGATTTTAAAAAATATATAAGGTGTTCTCTCTCTCTCTCATGCTGCTTCCAGGTGATCGTCATTTCTATTGAGGACACACCATCGCCATTCTCTCTCTCTCTCTCTCTCTCTCTCTCTCTCTCTCTCTCTCTATTGAAGTGAAAATGTTGTTGTCCACCATTCAAGTAAAAACACTGTTGTCCCTATCGTACAAGCCCCTGCCCGTACACGTCAAGCTTGATCTCTGTTGTCCGTACACACGAAGCTTTCTCTCTTCTGTCTATGACAATTTCATGCCATGGTTGGGTATGGTTTAGTATGTGCCGGCGTGCGATGGAGAGAGAGCGTTTGAATTGCTCCAAACTGTAGAGAGAGAGTGAGAGAAAATGCTTAATAAGTAAATTAATAATGATATATTTTCCACCATTCGACTTTCATATTGGAAGCGCATGCTTTGTGAATTTTCCATGAGGGTGGTTTGATGTCGAAAGAGTCAACTGTGCAGCCTTGTGCACGATCAAAAAAGAATAATGAAATATCAGCTCTGTGGAGCTTTCCATCTCGAACATTCTGGTCGTTGTACTACAGTGATTGAACGTGGCTGGCCGCTACCAATTTATTAGGGCCAGAGAAGGGGAAAATTGGATTGATCTAGGAGCGGGGTGATCGCGAAAGAAAATCTGCCTCCATCACAATTTAGAGGATTTTAAATGCCACACTATTGTTTTTCTTGGATCCTTGTTGCGAGTTTCAATTTTAAGAGATTAATTAATCACGGAATTCCATAAGTAATACATATATATATATATATATATATATATATATATATATATATATATATATATATGCATATATATATGTATGTATGTATGTATGTATATATATATATATATATATATATATTATATATATATATATATATAGGGAAAAGAGTATAAATAAGGGATATAACTTTATGCATCTAGGCATATTATGATAGGCATAGTCCCATTACTAAAGAAAGATATCAATGCATCAGCCTTAGGTATTTTACTACACACTAGGCAAAACAATTTCCAGGACCAGATGATTACTGTGATTGAAAGTCCTTTATCCAATGGTCCCATTTATATGGAATATTATCCTAACTATGTTGTTTCTCTCACTGATCCCTATTTCCCAAAGGTTCTTACTTTCATGTTCAAAACACATGGTCTTGACATGAAGAGAGAATCTGATCATGTTCAATTGGCATATTGTCTCATTGTTTGTTTAGTCAATAATAAGATTCCTTCTGTGTATAATGGTTTATCTATTAGAGAAGGTCACAATGAGAAAGGCCAGAACACTGTTGTCCAGGTAGATGCTTTGTCCAACAAGCAAGTCCCTGTGACTATCCAATGGGATGAAGTCACCTATCCTTGCAATTAGGATTTGAATCTCCAAGCAACTCTAGTTATTGAGATCAGTATGCCCAGATATGTGGTTGCTCATAGAATAGGTCAAACTGAGCAATATAAGATTGTGTTTGCTCGTCCTTATGAGTAGTGTGCTAAGATCATTGATGATCTCAATGATTTCCTTGAGTCTTCTTATTTGGTGCACTCCCAACCATCAACATCTAGCCATCCTTTGGCTATTCCTTTGCATTGTGCACACACAAAGTATGTTATCATAGTAGATCGATATCACTTTAAGCATTGTAATAAAATATTACAAAATGTTTCTACTCTCTCTACTATTGCTATGCTTACTGTTGAAGCTGTAGCCGTTCGGCATGAGGTGCAATAGTCTTCTTCAAATTTTATTGTTGTTCATATTCGAGATCTAGAGCCCCTACATCGTTTCCTCAATTGGCAAACCAATGCCCTCAAGGATTTAGGTGAGCTCACCCTATTTCAACAACAATTGTTGTAGAACCTTCTGCATCATGTTCAGCCTTTAATCTACTATTGCTACCCTCTCCTCTTCTTCTTTGGGGGGCGACCTTTATCCTCATCACCACCTTCTCTTCCCATACATATGGATTTGGCTCAGCTTTCCATTACATAAGAAAGGGGAGATTCCCAAGATGTTCTTAAAGATTCATAAAGAACACCCTAAGTTTCCAGAGCCCATTCCTCTACAATTTGGCCCTACTTCTCCTTATCATCTAGCACCACAAGGTCTCTTTGATGATGATGATAATGATAAGAAGTGGGATCCAATTAAATATTGGACACAAGGTACTGAAGAGCGTGAGCAGGCAAACACCAATAGCATGGATGAATGCATCATCAATCTTGTCACTTTTGTGCGAGACCCTTGGGGAAGTCATCTCCATGAAGAAACACGTGCTATATGGGATTGGCCAGTTTACAAGTGCTATGCACAACCGCCCATGTTTGTTGCCACCATAGAGAATGAATGGAAAAATCACGGCAATTATGTGGCTCATCACTGGGTTACTCAACCTACTGTCATACAAGCTAGTAAGCCAAAAAATCACAATGAAGTTGAATCTAGCCACATAATAGAAGCTCGAAGATGCAATTTGACTAGCAGAGGCCCTAAGGTTGAGATTCCCTCAACCAACAATTCTAGTGCTTCCACAACAACCCTACAAACAATACAAAAGGTTGGTGATATGGTTCTCATCAACATTGATAACTCAAATGAGAAGGAGACATGGAGAACACTGGAATACCTGTTCAACTTCTGCTCGTATGGAGTCAAGTACAGAGACCTTACACAAGCTCAATCTGTAAGGCAAGTGAGTGGATTTACTGGCATCTCAAGGAAATGGTGGGATGCACTGTCCGACAAAATGAAAGCTTTGATTTTGCAAGGAGGTAGACATGAGAATTTTGAGAATGTTATCTCACTATAATTTCCAGTCCTTACCATGGAATTCATCAGTAAGACAACATCCATCAGCAATGTTGCTAAAGAAGCTTTCTTCCCCACCAGATGCTGTAATTTGAATTTGATCAAGGAATATCAGATGCATATGCATTCCTTGATGTTCACCATAGATGGAGGCTATCACCCAGCAAAATACAAGGTATACTATATTGAATCCTTCCCAGAATATTTTTCCAAGCTATTTAAAGAAAAAATGAAGGAGAAAGAAGTCACTGAGAATAGCTCCCTTGCCCATATAAATTAGTGCATTAATGAAGTCTTGGAATTGGAATGTGCTCTGAATATATTAAAACAGGAAAGCAAAACTACAATGTTTTTGAGGTCTTTTTGTGAGCACAAAACAATGGCTAAATCATTTGGATGTCATAAACAACAATGTTCGTGCAAGAGCAGAATTGCACATCAATGCAGCAAGTCTAGTAGGCCCAAAACCCACAGACAATGCTACATGGTTTAGAGTAAAAAACCTGGCATTGTGAAACCTGTTGATGCTATCTGTTTCATCTGTGGCAAAAATGGGCATTTTGCTTCCTCTTGTCCCAAAAAATCTAAATCCAAGAAATTTAACAATATTCTCATTGCATATGGGGATTACAAAGCTGTTTATTGTAACAGATTTAGAAGGATTATATTGTGCTACATGCATATGAAGATTCTGATTCTGATAGTGAATGTAGGTAAAAAACAAATGCGTCTGCTCCTACAGACTTTATGGATTTTGGATCCGAAGATGAAGATATGGATCATCCTCACATGGTTAACATGATCAGCCGGTCCTATCCTCTGAAGAAGGGTAAGAAGCCTATTCAGTCTTCCTCCTCTTCTGCCAGCATGGATCTTAGTGATCATACGTCTCACTACTCTCCACCCATTTTATCTTCCCTTCGTCTTCAACTCAATATGGCAGACCAACCCAAGGCAGTCCCTGTTCCTTTGTCCTTTGACCAATTGGTCGCTCAAGCTACCGAAATTCACCTTCATGCGTGCCTTTCTACTGTGAAGCGTGGTGAACCTTCGCAAACTCCTTTTCACCCTTTTCCTTCCTACAACTCTCCTCATCTTAGGCCCCCAATTCAGTCTGAATCCTCTCATCTTGCTTCAAGCAAGCTATCTGAATATGGGAAAAGAAAACTCCAACAGCTCAGAAGCAAGAGAGAACTAGCTGCTTCAAGATGTCTATGGGATGACACTCTTCAAACCTCCCTGCAAGATACATATGATCTCATAACTGAAGAGCAAAAATGGATAGAGCATGAAGAAGCAGAAAGAAAGTTCTAGGAGCACCTGGTGGTAGAAGTATAAAGCGTGCATGTGGAACACCAACAACAACAAGAGGACATACAACAAATCAAAGCCAATGTAGTGTGCATTAAGGATCTTGCTATGCAACTATCTCAAGTCCTCTTGGATGCTCCAATCTTAGCAACACGTCCTCAAGAGGAACCAGAAGAAGCACATAAAGAAATGCAAGCCTGCAATCAGGTGTGCAAACAGGAACAAATGTGCAATCACATTAATTCTCTTGATGACAATGACATGTTTGCCACTGAGGTTTGGATAAAAGCCCCTGGGTATAAACAATTTCTTATGGATGCATTACTAGAGATAGGCTCATCATCTTCTTATATTTCTAAGAAATTACTACCACCTGAGTGTATATTACCACTAGAGAAAAAGGTCAAAATATACTATGCTAATAATAAGGGTGGTACCATGACTCATTACTGCAAGCTAAAGATAGCTCTAGGTAAATAAATCCTGCTAGTAGCCTTTTTTTTCATGAGCAACAAAATAGTGATTTACTTATTGGCAATGATATTTCAATGAAATTACTCCCTATCATATTCCATAAGGATAGGTTAGTTACCTTTGAGTATAGTCAGTAGCAATATGCAATACATACTAAGACCCAGTTTAATATTTTAGTAGGCACTATTATTACCTCCTCCCTTACACCTTGCCTACCCCCAAACCAAATCGACAAAAGTTTCTTGATTGGTTCAATCAGTAGAAGCTACAGTGTAAAGATCAATTGCAAGAATGTGCTCAACTTTTATCTTCAGTATGTGCTGACAATCCCTTAGAATTTTTGGATAAGGATAAATACTTTATTTCTCTACCAACCATCCCCAATGCCTATCCTACAAAGGTCAGCCATGCAAGAAGGAATCTTGAGGACACTGAACTCTGTAAACAAGAAAATCAAGAGCTGCTCTTGAAAGGTTTGATTGAAAAAACCAATAGTCCCAGGGCCTATCATGCCTTCTATGTGAATAAACATAGCGAACAGAAAAGGGGAAAGAAGAGGCTCATCATTAATTATAAGCCTCTCAATAAGGTGTTAATTGACCAAAAATATCCCATCTCTTTAAAGGATGAATTGATCAGAAGTATTAAGGGAAAGTATGTCTTTTCCAATCTGATCTTAAGTCTGGCTTTTGGAAGTTTAAGATATGAGTTGTAGATAGATACAAGATAGCCTTTATTGTCCCACAGGGCATGTATCATGGATCACCATGCCTATAGGTCTTAAGATTGCCCCATCTAAATTTCAGGAAAGGATTGATATTGTCTTTGATCCCTGCAAGAAATTTGTTTTGTGTTACATTGATGATTTATTGGTCTACTCTGCAAATGTCCAACATCTAAAGCAGTTTTTTGAGCATCTACAGAATGTAGGATTAGCATTGTCCATCACCAAAAGTATTTTGTGCACCTCCAAAATGGAGTTCCTTGGAATTGAGATTGACAATGGAATGATCTCTTTACAACCTCATGTTCTACAAAAATTGGAGGAATTCCGTGAGCAATTCAAAGAAAGAGACAGCTACAATCCTTCACAGGATCTCTTAATTGGATTGCTCCATATTACCCATGGTAGCTAAGGATTTGATGATTTTCAAAGCATTAGACATATCTAAGGAGTTCTTTTAGAATGAACAGTTTAGCCAGACTGTTCAACGGATCAAAGGAATTTGCAAGCGTCTCTAGCCATTAAAGATTCCTGGAAATGATAAGCTAATTGTGTATACCAATGCATCCCAAGAAGCTTGGGGAGGCAGACTTTGTGAAGAAGAAGAAGGTAGCCAATGCGCATTTATTTTTTGAATTGCCTAAGGCCACTTCTCTGATGCTGCTACACGCTATCATTCAATTGAGCAAGAGGTTCTAGCATTAAAGAATAGTATTCTTGCTTTTAGACTGCTCCTCATAGGGAAGACTTTTGTGCTAAGAAGTGATCTCAAAAATTTTGAATCATTTCTAGACACCCGTCATATTGAAAGAATAGGCAACTACCGCATGATAAGGTGGTCCTACTCGTTTAGTCACTTCAACATTACATATGAACATGTGCACACTCAACGGAATCAAATAGATGAGATATTTTCATGTGCATATGAAAAGCATGACATCAGCACCCACTAAGAAAAGCAAGAAGGAATCCACTCAGGCATGTGGCCAACAAAGTCTCCTTCACTACAATAACTCCATTAAGCACTGTAGTTGTTGCCACGTACCCTTGTACACATCCAATAGTAATCCCACTAGCCACTAAAGGTGTCACACACTATTATGCCCGTCACCCAAACCTTATGCTTGAGCTAGCTTCCACTTTGACACCTCCACTACTCCTTTTCCTATATAAGCACACTAGCCTGCATTCAGTAGGGCATTGTAAAAAAATCTCTCATATAGTTTTTGAGCCTTTTGTACACGGGAAACCCTAAGCACTCTTTGCATTTATACTCATGCCCCATATAACCAATCCTCATATCTTTATTGCAATCCCAATTCTTGTAATTGTATGGCAAGTTTTCATTGCAACTATAATTGAGGTACGAGAGTTTCCATATCTTACTATTGATATTAATGTGCATCTCTTATAGTAGTGTTGTGCTGTCTGATTGTGGTCTTGTATTATTGTGCACTAGTGGCATAAACCGTGTGCGCATGTGTTATCCGCAACTTGGTATCGAAGCTGGTTCATCTCATTTTCTCTCACCTTGTTCATTAGCCTTTGGTTTATTATCACTTGGTCTTATATCTGTGTGGATCTAGTGTATGCTATAGTGTCTGAGTTGTAGTAACTGGCAAGAGGTTAGAAGCTAATAGACTTATAATCTTGTGCTATAGGGACAGTGACGTGCACATAGGCCAACCGTTAGCCACAGACAGGGGTCATGGTGTTAGGCATAGAGCCGCTAAGTCATAATTGATTCCGCCTAAGCATTGAAGATAGATCATTGATTGCCCTCATCCTCCTTTAGTCTCTACATCTTCTACATCAATGATATATATATATATATATATATATATATATATATATGGCATCCAAGCCCCACTTTTCAAATACATTATAAGTTAAAATGGTCTTCCATAGTCCTGGCCTTAAAAATCTGTTTCCCATAGATTGGCACAAGGCTTACACCAGTGGTACACATCCTTTTGTATAATGGGCCATACATAGCCTTCTTGTGAAAATTTCTAAAAGGTAATTTTCAAGGCACAATGCCCTTCATAAGAACCTTCATGATTCTCCTCTAGGATCTTATAAATTTCCTCTTTCCAAGGTACTCTCCTTAGCACCATGTCAGCACCTTTTACGAAATGGAGATCCTCAAGAATGATGTTCCTACTTGCTTTCCTTATGAAACCATATTTATTTGAAGGTTTCAAGTCTTTTGGTAACCTGCCAGTCATTAAAAATTCCTCCTTTTTGGAGAGGGTTTTTCTTCCAAGGTGCAAAGGTGTATCATCCTTCATCACATAGACCTCATTAATCATACTTTGAGCAGCATTTTGGGCTTCTCCATTACTCTTCCTATCAATATGCTTAATACTCCAAGCCTTGAATCCTTTGAGTAAACCTTTAATCTTGAAACACAGCTTTTGTAATGTTGGATTCTTGCTTTTCCAAACACCTAATACTTGTTTAATAACCAGAATGACATCCCCTTTAATTCTTAGCTTCTGGACTCCATATTGTAGGCAAACTTGTAATCTAATAACTAATGTATCATATTCTAATTCATTATTACTATGTGCTACCACCTGAAAACCCCTTTTACCTACTTGTTTGCCCTGAGGATCATAGATAAAAATTCCCCTAGATGCTGCATTATGGATTTTCCTGTAGGATCCATCAAAACATAAAACAAAGGAGTCAGGAATTTTAGGTACTTTCTCCTTAGGCTTTTGCACAATGCTTTCTTTAATGAGAAGCAGCCTCTCTTTATATGTGAGATGATCTTCCAATGTTTCCTTGGTACTTTCTTCAACTAGAAAGGAGAACTCAAATTCTTGTAGCTCAATAATCCATCTCTTTACTGCTTTGGAAATACTGACACCATTTATGAGTTAAGGAAGGAATAGCTTGTCAAAAAGACAAATGGTTTTGGCAAAAGATAATGCCTGAATCCTCGGCAAGCATAGACTACACTCACCATTAGTTGTTCCACTTCTGAATAGGTTCCTTCTACAACATATTTAACTCTAATTGCATAACAAACAAGCTTCATGTAGTGTGATTCTTCCCTTTTTGTAGTAGCATTGCCCCAATAGCATCTTCACCAATAGAGGGATTCACATAAAAAACTTCTTCGAAGCTCAAAGCTTGCATAGTCAGTAATGTTCCTAACACATCTTTTAAAACTTGAAAAACCTCCTCACAATCAAGATCCCAAACCAATGGATCCATCTTAGCATCTTGTTGGAATGGGTATAGCAGCTGTGAAGAAAAATTGATAAAGCGGGACATATACTTCACTTTCTAAATAAAGCTTGATAACTGCTTGGTGTCTTTTGGTGAAGGAAGAAGCAAAAGAGCAGTAACCTTATTTGGATTTTCTTCAATCTCGTTTTCACTGACCACATGGCCAAGAAGCTTAACCTTGGGTTGAGCCAGATGACGTTTGATTGGATTCAATTGACCTGTGAATTCCTCATATCTCCCTAACACTAATTCCAATTCTGAACAATGAAGAGCTCTTTCACTATATACACAGAAATCATCTATACTGTCCTTAACAAACTTACCCAACAAAGGAATGAGTACCTAGTTTTTTCTCTTTTGGTAGCATATAGTACCATTGGTGAGACCAAAAGGAAGAACTTTATAGCAAAAACATCCCCAAGGAGTGATGAAAGTGGTTTTTCTCTGATCCTCTAATGCTATTTGAAGTTGGAAATAACCAGAGAAACCATCACATACACTATATCTTTCATACCCTGCAAGTGTATCCAGTATTTCATCTATGAAAGGTAAGGGATAAGGATCTTTTTTAGTGGCAGCATTGATAGGCTTGAAATCAACACACACTCTCCACCTTCCATCTTCTTTTGGTGTGATTGTAGTAGGACTTACCCATTCTGATGTTTCCACAAGCTAGATAAAACCCGCTTTTAAAAGTTTATCCATTTCGTCCTTAAGAGCCTACATTTGATCCTTACCCATCCTTATTAGTTTATGTCTTACTGGTTGAGCTCCCTCCTTTAATTCTATATGAAGGTCTTTACCATGAAAGCCCCTAATTTCTTCATAAGATGTAATGAATAAATTAGGAAACTTGGAAAGCATATGGTTATACCTTCCTGCTTCATCTGGAGATAAGTCTATTTTCAACATTTTTGTTATCATCTCTTGCTTAACATGAGGCTCCACCTTAGGCTGTGTGAGCTCCTTAATTCCTCATAAGGATTGAGAACATCATCTATTTCCACATGTAGAATGTCCGCAAAACTCCCTTGGGTTCGCTCATCAATCAAGAGAAAAGACACATTTGCTTCGCTTTCACTCTCTGAGGTGGTGGTAGAGTCTTCCATGCTTGAAGTGTTTCTTGAATATTCATCTTCAATTCCCTCCTCTTTTGTCTCATCATCCGATGATTGGTTTCCTTAATTCCATACTAAATCTTTGAATGTCACCTTTTTCATTAGACAGGCCCAACTGCTCTAAGCCATGGTCTGCCCAGTATAAGGGAAAAAGCTCCAAATCCAACTAGCATTACATGACAGTTAACCAAAGCCTTGACCTTGAAAGCCTTTACCTCTAAGTCTTTAATTACACTTAGACATTTGACTCATTGATGATTGACCATTTGTATTCTAAAACTTGATATTTTAGTAATGGTAAGTCCTAGCCTTTCCACACAAGAGTGGGTAATGACACATATCTGTGCTCCTTCATCCACATAGGCTTGCCCCATGCTTTTTCCTTTGTGCCAAGCTTCCACTACTGGACAAATATCTAGGAGCTCTTCTATAGGCATAATCCTCACAGATCCCTTCTTAGGCTCCATTGTTGAAAAGCTAAATCCTTTGGTGCAATTGTTGCAATCGAGTGAAGGATGTACAAACACTGTTATAGACCATGTGGTTTGAAGCTTTTTACACATGCGTCATACTATCTTAGGGCTATAAAATGGACCCCTTATCATATTGCATTTTTTCTCTCATGTGAGCATATAACAAGGATGCTATGCAAGAACTCTCATCGGTAGGTATGGGTGCCTATTGGTCATCACAAGGTAGCTCTATCTGACTTTAGTTCTTTAGAGATGTATATCTTTTCCTCCTCCCATTTTTTCTTTGACTATTTTGACTATTTGTGTATTTTCTCAATGTTTGTTTATCACATGTTTGGACTATTAATTTTTTGATAAGTTACTTTACTGTGTGTTTTGGGAATTCTTTTGGAACATCAATCTGGCTCAGACGGCTTAACAAAATCCAGAGTATGATGAGAGGCATGTATAGTTGATTTTAGGACAATATAATGAACGTACCCAACAAACATCATGTCATTAGCTTAGTATATGCTTTTTGAGACAAACAAGAGACACTTACTCCTTGCGTTTGTATTCATGGTCCATAGATGCTATCATTGCTAGACGAGTACTGTACTACTCTATGAAGAGAGCTATTGAAAATGTTAAAATGTGACAAAAGTTTAGAAATTTTAATGTACTTTTTAATTCATACCAAATGTAGGCCAACTTAAATTTTTAAGTGATTGGGTACTATGTTCACAAGATTTGAAGCAATCTACCTTCATTAACATTATCACTAATTTGGTGGGTTTTCTAGTTTAAATAATGCCACGAGATTATTTACTTAGTCTATCTAAGTACTCATTTTAACTAACTTTATTGAAGAAAAAGTCACATCTCATGGACTTTGCATCATAAAATACGACCACAATGTATAGTTAATTAACAAGAAAGATACATAGATACATTATTTATTTTGATTACTATTTTATAAAGATTTTCCATAGTCATCTTGATATTTGGAAGCAAAGCAATTTATAATTCACTTCTCTTATGGCTCTCGCTTCTTATTAAATTCTTCGTGCCCATTCCTTATGCTCAATTGCCAATTCGGAACTACCAATATTTTTTAATTTTTCCCTTCTCAATAGCTATGGTTCCATTTTTTTTTAAAAAAAATTTCGAGACATCCACACCTTAACTATATAAAAAAGAAGCTAATACATTCTTGCAATTGAAGCTATACATGTAAAAGAAAGGGTTTCAATATTTAAACATATAAGCTTATATACCTATGAAATAAAAATTTGGGATTAAATTTCTTGAAAGACAACAAAGTTTGTAGCTTTTCATAAGAAGACTTGATTGTCTAGACATCAATACAAGATGCTAAAACTAGAATTTGAGTCTATTAAGTAGCCTCTCTAGATGAATTTATTCATTATTTTTAGACATAATATTCACACTTTTTTGCGAGGTAATTTTTGACTAATTATATGCTAAGCACTCAAAACCGGATCTTAATTGTCCATGCTATATTACATGCTAAGATCTCAAAACCGGATCTCAAATAAAAATAACATACTATATTCTAGTGTGTGTATATATATATATATATACACACACACACACACACTAAAATATGCAAATAAAACTAGCATAATATATATATATATATGTGTGTGTGTGTGTGTGTGTGTGTTAAAGTCCTTCTCTCTCTATCCATGCATCGATGCCTCCTCCCCTGAGTGTACCTCCTCCACGACTCATGGGGACATGCCTCTTGCATGGCCATTCCATCAAGCAGTGGAGCTGAGGCGACCCTAATAGTGCCTTTCCATCTAGTAGAGAGAGCCATTCACTCTCTCTCAAATCCAACGCGCGCGCGCACGCACACACACACATAGAGTGTCATTCAGTACCATTCACTCTCTCTCTCTCTCTCTCTCCCTCTCTCTCTGAAATCCAGTAGAGAGAACTAGTGTATAGACACACACACACACACACACAAATGATGAACCTGGTGTATGGGGGGGGGAGAGAGAGAGAGAGAGAGAGAGAGAGAGAGAGAGACAATGAGCCATCCAACAGAGAGACGATGAGCCTGGTGACGCGAGACACATGTCCATTGTGCTGAGAGAGAGAGAGAGAGAGAGAGAGAGAGAGAGAGAGAGAGAGAGGACACCACATTCTTTTTTTAAATTAAACTATATTGACCCTTCAAATTTTTTTCTATCAATTCAAAGCAAAGTTACTAGCTAATGAACTATTTTACATTAAATTTAACTATATCGACCCTTAAAGTTTTTTTCTATTGATTCAAAGCAATCTTACTAGCTAATGAGATATTTTACATTGAATTATTTATTTTAAAAATTTGATCCACCATCTTGAAGGATAGTCCAATGGATTTAAAAAGAATTATTTGGCTTGACAAAAAAGATTTATATTTTGAAATTCTTTATAGTCTTGATTATAGTAAAATTATCACACCCAAGATTAATTTTCCTTCAATATTTTAGACTATTACGAATTTCAAAATATTTCCTCATAACAATCTCTGTCAAAGGGCATGTACACACACAATCTTAAGAGGAAGGAAACTAGAGTAGGTGTTAAAAATATATTAGTATCATTATTAAAATTTATATATGATAACTATTTGTATTCATGGTGTATTATCATTAGGGAAAATTTGTACTCACAAAGGGACTCTATAAGGAGTTTGACTGTACCTCCCTCTAAAAATTGAGCGCATGGATAAACTTTTGCAAACAAACTCCAAACTTGTTGGAGATTATACAGCCACAATGTCCACTTCAAGATCTTTCTATTGACATATAGCACACCATGATAATTCTCCATTTTTTATTCTTTAATTGATGTGACAACTCTGTCAAAATCTTTAGAGAATCAAAAATGAAATCTTTTAATATATGAAGAATCTAAGAGTGCATTCTAGCTGCATAATCTTAGATAAATTTGGAGCTCATTTGCAAAAATTTATCCATGCACCCAAATTTTTAGAGAGAGAAACAATCAAAGTACTTATAGGACCCCTTTGTGAATCTAAATTTTCCTTAATGAATTTCTATAGTAAATTTAAATATTAGGTATATTCATTTTTTAAAAAATTAATCAAATTTTCTCATGTTAGTTTTTCTCAAGATAGATTGTATGAAAAAGAAAGACAATCTCATTATTAGAAAATGGCCAGCATCTTGTATTCATAGTCTGAAAAGTGTGGATTCTTACATTGACTAGTTATTGCATCAAAATGAGGACATCGTAAATCGAAGAGGTCACATAATTTTCTCCAAATCAAAGAGTGCTTAGTTTGGGTGAAAGGAATGGGAGAAAGGCGGGTCCCTATTGAAGATGACGGGGTGCCCATGATGAGCGCAGGTATGGCCATCTTGGCTAGGAGATCCATCCACTATAGCTGCGCTCTTGTCAAGGTGGATGCAACAGGAGAAGTGGCAAAAATGATGCAGAGCTGAAGGTTATAGCGCATGGAGTGACCCCAATTTAAGATTCTATTATTGATCTTGTGTTTCTCTCTCCGTGTCAGGGCTTTTTCTTCGCTCTCCAAGCTTATCCATGTGCTGCAACATGAGAAGATGGTCTCGGCTGTTGCCTTCCAGTGAACGATTCTCTTGCCATCGCAGATGGGAAGAGAGTGTGAGTGAAGTGCAAGGTGTAGTATATGAGATGCAAGCCTATATGATATGCATTGGGTAAATTAAAAGTATGCTTGAAGCTACCCAGGATCCAAATTAGCCTTATGTATGGTGAACCTCTTCATCTCACCCTTCATCCTGAACCTTGGCTTTTAGCTGGATATGTCGGAGTCGGTAGATGCCGCAATTTGTAGACATTGATTTCACGAGCTTGACCTCCATGATCTTTTAAGGGAGTGAAATCCATAGTCGGTGAAGAGAGTGGACTTCATCGAGTATAGTGTGGGAAATGCCCACATAAGGGACATTGTCAACAAGGTTGTTGTTCAATGTTGAGAGTTTCCTCTGGATGAAGTGGTGCAAGGGATTGCCTTACTCTGGGGAGAAGGAGGGAGCGAGATGAAGTCGAGGATGAAGCCAACATGCGCGTGAGAGGGATGTCGCCCAACGAGAGAGATGGGAGGGTGGGTTTACTGGGCTCACATCAAAGTAGAATTGTAGCTAATAAATTCCTTAATTGTAGTTCAGCATGCATTGTGTCCATTCTTGATCAATTTCAAGCAAACCTTACTAAACATACTATTTTGAATCACTACAATAGAATCAGGGTATTGTCAATATTGGCGTCGCTAAGTGCGTCAATATTTACTCTAATAACTACATCGATAACCACATCGGTAATATTATTTACGAGTATGGTTATCGATGCAATTTCTGGCACGATTTTCAATGTAGTTACTAGTGTCTTTTCCAGTGTCTAATTTTTTTTTAAAAAATTACATTGTCATGTACCCAATCGTTTTTAATGTTTTTGGCATTCTAAGCTCATTTATGATATTAAAAATATCAAAAAATGAATTCTTAATAAATTTTACATAAAATTTGTAAATATTTATTTTTTAGTAAACGATATGTGCTAATGTCTAGCGCCTAAATGCTATACAATAACATTATACTTAAATGTATATACATAAAAGCTACGACAAAACCCTGATCCCTAAATCATTAT
Source organism: Adiantum capillus-veneris (assembly GCF_014529385.1). NCBI lineage: Eukaryota > Viridiplantae > Streptophyta > Polypodiopsida > Polypodiales > Pteridaceae > Adiantum > Adiantum capillus-veneris. The sequence goes on along the minus strand of NC_140955.1, from coordinate 108,169,126 downwards.
GCTAAAATGATAATGCCTAAAGCTATGCCAAAATGTTAGAATGCTATGCCTAAATGCGCATGCATATAAGCTATGACAAAATACTGATGCTTAAGTTGTTGTGTCTTAAATACTAATGCCTCCAGGTGCATGTTTGTGAGTAGGTGAGGACCAATTATTCCTTAAAGGCCCCTGTATCTGTATCTATTTTTGACAATTGAGATCCGTTTTTGAGTGCTTAGGATGTAATTTTGTCACAAAATACCTAGAAAAAAAAAAAAGGCAATTATGTCTTAAAATAATTCGAGTTTTAGCATCTTTTATTGATAGACAAGCAATCTTCTCGGAGCCAAGGGTATTTTGGGAATTTTAGAAAATTTCAAGGAAAAAAAATATAGAGAGTGTGTTAGGAATTTTTAAAATTGGAGGGGAATTTTGGAAAATTTGAAGAACAAAATGTTTTTTTGGTTTTGGGGGGGGGGGGGGGGGGGGGGGGGGGGTGTTGGGTTGTGGGTGTTTCGTTTTGGTTTTGTCCGGGGTTGTTTACAGGTGGCGGGAGAGAAAAGTGTCTTGCCTCTTTTGTCTACACGACAGGCAAGGGATATGCGCCTCCAGGGGTTGTGTGTGTGTGTGTGTGTGTGGGGCACAGAGAGAGGAAGCCAGTGAGATGCGCAAATGCTAGTCGATCTGCAGCGGAGAAAGAGATCCGACGTTTCAGAGAGGGCAGATAATGGCGTCAGTTGGAGAGTGAAAGTTCCTCTCTCTCTCTCTCTTTGTGTGTGTGCCGCAGAACCTCTGTTCCTGCTGTAGCGTTCGTGCAGCAGGATGTTTCTCTCTCTATCTGCAGGGCAGTCGAGCGACAGTAGAATGCTTGCTCAAGGACGGCAGTGCGGAGCAGAAGCGGGGATGCAATCAGGCGACTAGGCATGTTGAGATGGTGCGCCGCGGACAAGATGTTATCATCCTAACGGAAGGGAGCGAGTAGGTCTGCGCGGGAACTGCGCCAAAGGTGGAAGCCTCACTTTCTCCAAAGTGTGAGGCGGAATCTGCCCGTCTAATCAATTAACAGAAGTCGAAATAGACCCAAATATGTATGCAAGACTTTATTGGCCCTCTTACCCTTAAACTACTCACTCCGGACAAATTTCACAAAAGAAGATTCTCTCTCTCTCTCTCTCTCTCTCTCTCTCTGCATGCAGGCTATCTGGTGCACTTTCTATGTGCATCTCTCTCTCTCTCTCTCTCTCTCTATTTTATATATATATATATATATATATATATATAGCTCTCTGTCTCGCTCTCCCTTTTCCTCTCTCTTTCTCTATCTCCCCAATGTCCCACTCTCGCTCTCCCTTTTCCTCTCTCTTTCTCTATCTCCCCAATGTCCCACTCTCTCTCTCTCTCTCTCTCTCTCTCTCTCTCTCTCTCTCTCTCTCAATCACACCTGACCACGTCAATTAACTTCAAAAACCGAAGCAATCTCGCGTGCGTCTTCCCTAGATTTGTGAGTGGATTTGTCGCCACTTGGCACTTAGTGAAAACAAAATAGATGAAGCTCACAGGTAGTTTCCAGCTTGGTTCTTGATTGTGTATGTGTGCATGCAAGCATGCATGCGTGTATTCAAAGTGTGTGCCAACATTGTTCAACAACTTTAGGTAGCTCACCGTAGCTGAGCGTATTGTTCGGGAAAAATGTGTCTCAACTTAATATCGTGTCGTTTTCAATTTCAAAAATGCCGGTTGAGGGCAAGGGAAAAAGGAGAAACCCTGTCCTAAAAAAGAAAAAAATAGTGTGAAACCCCGAAAAATAAACCTAATTTTTTTAAATTTCCTTCGACAGTATTCCAAAAGAGAGAGCGACAATCTATTGATAATCTAGCTCATGCTCTCTCTCTCTCTCTCTCTAGCTCTCTATCGCGCTCACCCTCTTCCTCTCTCTTTCTCTCTCGCTTCCAACCACGTCAATCCACTTCAAAATCTGAGCCGTTTTCAATTTCAAAAATGTATGTTGAGGGCAAGGGAAAAAGGAGAAACCCCAGATAGAGAAAGAGAGAGGAGGAGAGAGAGAGAGAGAGAGAGAGAGAGAGAGAGAGAGAGAGAGAGAGCTGCAGATAGAAAACGACACAATATTAAGTTGGGACACATTTTTCCCGAACACTGCTCTCAGCTACGGTGAGCTACTTGAAGTTGTTGAACAATGCTGGCGCACACTTTGAATGCAGGCACGCATGCTTGCATGCACACATACTCAGGCAAGAACCAAGCCGGCAACTACTTGTTAGCGACAAAGAGAGCTATAGAGAGAGAGAGAGCTACAGATAGAAGATGGCACGATATTAAGTTGATGTATTTTTTTTTCTCTCTCTCCGTCTCGCTCTCTCTCTCTATACCTCTTTGTCTCGCTCTCCCTCCCTCTCTCTCTCTCTCTCTCTCTCTCTCTCTCTCTCTCTCTCTATACCACATCAATCAACTTCAAAACCCGAGCCGTTTTCAATTTCAAAAATGCCAGTTGAGGGCAAGGAAAAAAGGAGAAACGTTGCCCTGTTTTCGGTTGACAATTAAGATCCGGTTTTGAGTGCTTAGCATGTAATTAGTCCAAAATTACTTCACAAAAAAGTGCAAATATTATGTCTAAAAATAATGAAGCAATTCATCTAGAGAGCCTACTTAACATACTCAAATTCTAGTTTTAGCATCTTGTATTGATGTCTAGACAATCAAGTCTTCTTATGAAAAGCTACAAATTTTGTTGTCTTTCAAGAAATTTAATCCCAAGACCTCCCCCCTTTTGGGAATTTTGGAAAAATTGAAGGGAATTTGGGAATTTGTGACAAAATATTGGGAGTGTTTTGGGAATTTTTGAAATTCGAGGGGTTTACCCAGAGGAGGTGCTTTGGGGCCATGTGTGTGCATCCATGCTTAACAGACCGCTGCAAATTGCAACTCACGGTTGGAGGCTGGAGCCCATTGCGAGCCAGAGAGAGAGAGAGAGAGAGAGAGAGAGAGAGAGAGAGAGAGAGAAACCCTGTTAGGCCTACTCGTCTACTCTGACTCTGCAGTCTGCACTACGTGTGTGTGCGCGAGGCAAAGAGCGGCTAGCCGTTGTAATGCGCCGTCAGAGGTGACTATTGCAAGTTGCAACTATCTCCTTCTCTCTCTCTCTCTCTCTCTCTCTCTCTCTCTCTCTCTCTCTCTCCCCCGACACCTTTCTTGCTACGTTGTCACTGTGTGGCCGGGGATTGCACGGTGCACAGGCTCGTTGAAAGAGGTTGCACCACGTGTAAGGGGGGGAGCCGGAATCCCTCCCCCTTTTATAATAGTATATATAACTTAATATCGTGTCGTTTTCAATTTCAAAAATTCCGGTTGAGGGCAAGGGAAAAAGGAGAAACCCCGCCCTAAAAAAGAGAAAAATAGTGTGAAACCCCAAAAAATAAACTTTTTTTTAAAAATTTCCTCCGACAGTGTTCCAAAAGAGAGAGCGACAGCCTATTGATAATCTAGCTCGTGCTCTCTCTCTCTCTCTCTCTCTCTCTCTCTCTCTCTCTCTCTCTCTCTCTCTCTCTCTCTCTCTCTCTCTCTCTCTCTCTCTCTCTCTCGTGCGCGCGCGCTCTTCCGACCACGTCAATCAACTTCAAAATATGAGCCGTTTTCAATTTCAAAAATGTACGTTGAGGGCAAGGGAAAAAGGAGAAACCCCGGATAGAGAAAGAGAGAGGAGGAGGGAGAGCGACAAAGAGAGCTATAGAGAGAGAGAGAGAGAGAGAGAGAGAGAGAGAGAGAGAGAGAGAGAGAGCTGCAGATAGAAAACGACATGATATTAAGTTGAGACACATTTTTCCGAACACTGCTCTCAGCTATGATGAGCTACCTGAAGTTGTTGAACAATGATGGTGCACACTTTGAATGCACGCACACATGCTTGCATGCACACATACTCGGGCAAGAACCAAGCCGACAACTACTTGTTAGCGAGACAGAGAGCTATGAGAGAGAGAGAGAGAGAGAGAGAGAGAGAGAGAGAGAGAGAGAGAGAGAGATAGTCAGAGAGAGAGAGAGAGAGCTACAAATAGAAGACGGCATGATATTAAGTTGACACATTTTTTCTCTCTCTCTCCGTCTCGCTCTCTCTCTCTCTCTCTCTCTCTCTGTCTCTCTCTCTCTCTCTCTCTCTCTCTCTCTCTCTATAGCACTTTGTCTCGCTCTCCCTCTTCCTCTCTCTTTCTCTATCTCCCAATGTCCCTCACTCTCTCTCTCTCTCTACCACGTCAATCAACTTCAAAATCCGAGCCGTTTTCAACTTAAAAAATGCCAGTTGAGGGCAAGGAAAAAAGGAGAAACGCCGCCCCGAAAAAGAGAAAAATATGTTAAACCCCGAAAAATAAACCTAATTTTTTAACATTTCCTCTTGGCAAATTCAAGGAAAGAAATTTTGTATGTTTGGAAAAATGATTTTTCTCGAACACTGGTAGGGCTGAAGACTGAAACCGAGTATCTCTCTCTCTCATTAGTCTTAGCACTTAGCTCCGTTTAAGGTGGTCATGCAGCACGTGGACACTATAATTATATAGTTTCGCTCAGGCCGTTTCGTTGAGGCCACGCTAGCCAAATGAAGCTGCAAAGGCCACATGGGCAATAGGCGGTGACTCTCTCTCTCTCTATTCCTTTTTGGTTGACAATTAAGATCCGATTTTGAGTGCTTAGCATGTAATTAGTCAAAAATTACCCCACAAAAAAGTGTGAATATTATGTATAAAAATAATGAAGCAATTCATCTAGAGAGCCTACTTAACAGACTCAAATTCTAGTTCTAGCATCTTGTATTGACGTCTAGACAATCAAGTCTTCTTATGAAAAGCTACAAATTTTGTTGTCTTTCAAGAAATTTAATCCCAATTTTTTATTTCATAGGTATATAAGCTTATATGTTTAAATATTGAAACCCATTCTTTTATATGTATAGCTTCAATTGCAAGATTGTATTAGGTTCTTTTTTATATAGTTAAGGCGTGGATGTCTCGAGGATTCAAAAAAAAAAAATGGAACCATAGCTATTGAGAAGGGAAAAAATAAAAATATTGGTAGTTCCGAATTGGCAATCAATCATAAGGAATGGGCACGAAGAATTTAATAAGAAGCGAGAGCCATAAGACAAGTGAATTATAAATTGCTTTGCTTCCAAATATCAAGACGACTATGGAAAATCTTTTATAAAATAGTATTCAAAATAAAAAATGTATCTATGTATCTTTCTTGTTAATTAACTATGGAAAATCTTTTATAAAACAGTAATCAAAATAAATAATGTATCTATGTATCTTTCTTGTATACATTCTCGTCTTTTATGATGTATATATGTATCTTTCTTGTATACATTCTCGTCTTTTATGATGCAAAGTCCATGAGATGTGGCTTTTTCTTCAATAAAGTTAGTTAAAATGATTACTTAGATAGACTAAGAAAACCCACCACATTAGTGATAGTGTTAATAAAGGTAGATTTCTTCAAATATTGTGAAGATACTTCCGGTATCCAATCACCTAAAAATTGAAGTTGGACTACAAAGTACTTTAAAATTTATAAACTTGTCACATTTTAACACTTTCAATAGCTCTCTTCATAGAGTAGTAGAGTACTCGTCTAGCAATGATAGCATCTATGGACAGTGAATACAAACCCAAGGAGTAAGTGTCTCTTGTTTGTCTCAAAAGGCATATGCTAAGCTAATGACGTGAGGTTGCTACCCTCAAACATGTGTTTGTTGGGTACGTTCATTATATTGTCCTAAAACCAACTAAACATGCTTCTCCTCATACTCTGGATTTTGTTAAGTCTTCTGAGCTAGACTGATGTTCCAAAAGAATTCCCAAAACACAAAGTAGAGTAACTTATCAAAAATTAATAGTCCAAACATGTGATAAACAAACGTTGAGAAAATACACAAATATGTCATGAACATGGCATATGAGTTCTCTCCTTGGAAATTTCCTCCAAATATAGTTATATGAGCTCCGTTGTCTGCATTTTTGTGCATGTGACCATAAAAATGCAGACAACGGAGCCCATATAACTATATTTGGAGGAAATTTCCAAGGAGAGAACTCATATGCCATGTTCATGAAATTGTTTTGGAAACAAATAGTCAAAATAGTCAAAGAAAAAATGCGAGGAGGAAAAGATATTCATCTCTAAAGAACTAAGTCAGATAGAGCTACCTTGTGATGACCAATAGGCACCCATACCTACCGATGAGAGTTCTTGCATAGCATCCTTGTTATATGCTCACATGAGAGAAAAAATGCAATATGATAAGGGGTCCATTTTATAGCCCTAAGGTAGTATGACGCATGTGTAAAAAGCTTCAAACTACATGGTCTATAAGAGTGTTTGTACATCCTTCACTCCATTGCAACAATTGCACCAAAGGATTTAGCTTTTTAACAATGGAGCCTAAGAAGGGATCTGTGAGGATTATGTCTATAGAAGAGCTCCTAGATATTTTTCCAGTAGTGGAAGCTTGGCACAATGGAAAAAGCATGGGGCAAGCCTATGTGGATGAAGGAGCACAGATATGTGTCATTACTGACTCTTGTGTAGAAAGGCTAGGTCTTACCATTACTAAAATATCAGGTTTTAGAATACAAATGGCCAATCATCAATGAGTCAAATGTCTAAGTGTAGTCAAAGACTTAGAAGTAAAGGCTTTCACGGTCAAGGCTTTTGTTAACTGTAATGTAATGCTAGTTGGATTTGGAGCTTTTTCCCTTATATTGGGCAAACCATGGCTTAGAGCAGTTGGGCCTGTCTAATAAAAAGGTGACATTAAAAGATTTAGTATGGAATTAAGGAAACCAATCATGGATGATGAGACAAAAGAGGAGGGAATTGAAGATGAATATTCAAGCAACACTTCAAGCACGGAAGACTCTATCACCACCTCAGAGAGTGAAAGCGAAGCAAATGTGTCTTTTCTCTTGATCGATGAGGGAACCCAAGGGAGTTTTGCGGACATTCTACATGTGAAAATAGATTATGTTCTCAATCCTTATGAGAAATTAAGGAGCTCACGCAGCCTAAGGTGGAGCCTCATGTTAAGCAAGAGATGATAACAAAAATGTTGAGCATAGATTTATCTCCATATGAAGCAGGAAGGTATAACCATATGCTTTCCAAGTTTCCTAATTTATCCATTACATCTTATGGATAAATTAGGGGCTTTCATGGTAAAGACCTGCATATAAAATTAAAGGAGGGAGCTCCACTAAGACATAAACTAATAAGGATGCATAAGGATAAAATGTAGGCTCTTAAGGAGGAAATGGATAAACTTTTAAAAGCGGGTTTTATCTAGCCTGTGGAAACATCAGAATGGGTAAGTCCTGCTACAATCACACCAAAAAAAGATGGAAGGTGGAGAGTGTGTGTTGATTTCAAGCCTATCAATGCTGCCACTAAAAAAGATCCTTATCCCTTACCTTTCATAGATAAAATACTGGATACACTCGCAGGGTTTAAAAGATATAGTGTATGTGATGGTTTCTCTGGTTATTTCCAAATTCAAATAGCATCAAAGGATCAGAGAAAAACCACTTCCATCACTCCTTGGGGGTGTTTCTGCTATAAAGTTCTTCCTTTTGGTCTCAACAATGGTACTATATGCTACCAAAAGAGACAAAACTGGGTACTCATTCCTTTGTTGGGTAAGTTTGTTAAGGACAATATAGATGATTTCTATGTATATAGTGAAAGAGCTCTTCATTGTTCAGAATTGGAATCAGTGTTAGGGAGATATGATGAGCGCAGAGGTCAATTGAATCCAATCAAACATCGTCTGGCTCAACCCAAGGTTAAGCTTCTTGGCCATGTGGTCAGTGAAAACGAGATTGAAGAAAATCCAGATAAGGTTACTGCTCTTTTGCTTCTTCCTTCAGCAAAAGACACCAAGCAGTTAACAACCTTTATTCAGAAAGTGAAGTATATGTCCCGCTTTATCAATTTTTCTTCACAAACTGCTATACCCATTTCAACAAGCTACTAAGATGGATCCATTGGTTTGGGATCTTGATTGTGAGGAGGTTTTCAAGGTTTCAAAGATGTGTTAGGAACATTACCAACTATGCAAGCTTCGAGCAAGTTCGAAGAAGTTTTTTATGTGAATGCCTCTATCAGTGAAGATGCCATTGGGGCAATGCTACTACAAAAAGGGAAGAATTGCACTTCATGAAGCCTGCTTATTATGCAACTATATTTAAATATGTTGTAGAAAGAACCTATTCAGAAGTGGAACAACTAATGGTTAGTGTAGTCTATGCTTGACGAAGATTCAGGCATTATCTTTTGCCAAAACCATTTGCCTTTTTGATAAGCTATTCCTTCCTTAACTCATAAATGGTGTCAGTATTTCCAAAGCAGTAAAGAGATGGATTATTGAGATACAAGAATTTGAGTTCTCCTTTCTAGTTGAAGAAAGTACCAGGGCAACATTGGAAGATAGTCTCACATATAAAGAGAGGCTGCTTCTCATTGAAGAAAGCACTGTGCAAATTAAAAGCCTAGGGAGGAATTACGTGAAATTCCTAATTCCTTTGTTTTATTTTTTCATGGATCCTATAGGAAAAGCCATAATGCAGAATCTAGGGGAATTTTTATCTATGATCCTCAGGGAAAACAAGTAGATAAAAGGGGTTTTCAGGTGGTAGCACATAGTAATAATGAAGTAGAATATGCTACATTAGTTATTAGATTACAAGTGCGCCTACAATATGGAGTCCAGAAGCTAAGAATTAAAGGGGATGTCATTTTGGTTATTAAACAAGTATTAGGTGTTTGGAAAAGCAAGAATCCAAGATTACAAAAGCTGTGTTTCAAGATTAAAGGTTTACTCAAAGGATTCAAGGCTTGGACTATTAAGCATATTGATAGGAAGAGTAATGAAGAAGCGCATAATGCTGCTCAAAGTATGATCAATGAGCTCTATGTGATGAAAGGCTAATACACCTTTGCACCTTGGAAGAGAAACCCTCTCCAAAGAGGAGGAATTTTTTATGACTGGCAGGTTACCAAAATACTTGAAACCTTCAAAGAAATATGGTTTCATAAGGAAAGAAAGTAGGTACATCGTTCTTGAGGATCCCCTATTTATGAAAGGTGCTGACATGGTGCTAAAGAGAGTACCTTGGAAAGAGGAAATTTATAAGATCCTAGAGGAGAATCATGAAGGTTCTTTGTGAAGGGCATTATGCCTTGAAAATTACCTTTTAGAAAATTTTACAAGAAGGCTATGTATGGCCCATTATACAAAAGGATGTCTACCACTCGTGTAAGCCTTGTGCCAATCTATGGGAAACAAATTTTTAAGGCCAGGACTATGGAAGACCATTTTAACTTATAATGTATTTGAAAAGTGGGGCTTGGATGCCATATATATTATATATGTTTATATATATATATATATATGTGTATATATATATATATATATATATATATATATATCATTGATGTAGAAGATGTAGAGACTAAAGGAGGATGAGGGCAATCAATGATCTATCTTCAATGCTTAGGCGGAATCAATTATGACTTAGCGGCTATGTGCCTAACACCTGTGACCCCTATCTGTGGCTAACGGCTGGCCTATGTGCACGTCACTGTCCCTATAGCACAAGATTATAAATCTATTAGCTTCTAACCTCTTGGAAGTTACTACAACTCAGACACTATAGCATACACTAGATCCACACAGATACAAGACCAAGTGATATACCAAAGTCTAATGAACTAGGTGAGGGAAAATGAGATGAACTAGCTCCGATACCAAGTTGCGGATAACACATGTGCACACGGTTTATGCCACCAATTCACAATAATACAAGACCACAATCAGACAACACAACACTACTATAAGAGATGCACAATAATATCAATAGCAAGATATGGAAACTCTGGTACCTCAATTATAGTTGCAATGAAAACTTGCCATACAATTACAAGAATTTGGATTGCAATAAAGATATGAGGATTGGTAATATGGGGCATGAGTATAAATGCAAAGAGTGCTTAGGGTTTCCTATGTACAAAAGGCTCAAAAACTATATGAGAGATTTTTTTACAAATGCCCTGCGGAATGCAGGCTAGTGTGCTTATATAGGAAGGGGAGTAATGGAGGTGTCAAATTGGAAGCCAGCTCAAGGATAAGGCTTGGGTGATGGGCATAATAGTGTGTGACACCTTTAGTGGCTAGTGGGATTATTGCTGGATGTGTACAGCAGTACATGGCAACAACTACAATGCTTAATGGAGTTATTGTAGTGAAGGAGACTTTGTTGGCCACATGCCTGAGTGGATTCCTTCTTGCTTTTCTTAGTGGGTGTGGATGTCATGCTTTTGATAGGCACATGATAATATCTCAGCTATTTGATTCCGCTGACGTGACACATGTTCATATGTAATGTTGAAGTGACTAAATGAGTAGGACCACCTTATCATGCGGTAGTTGCCTATCCTTTTAATATGACGGGTGTCTAGAAATGATTCAATTTTTTTGAGATCACTTCTTAGCACAAAAGGCTTGCCTATGAGGAGCATTCTAAAATCAAGAATACTATTCTTTGATGCTAGAACCTCTTGCTCAATTGAATGATAGCGTATAGCAGCATCAGAGAAGCGGCCTGAGGCATATCAACAAATAACTGCGCATTGCCTACCTTCTTCTTCTTCACAAAGTATGCCTCCCCAAGCTTCTTGGGATGCATCGGTATACACAATTAGCTTACCATTGCCAGGAATCTTTAATGGCTAGAGACGCCCGCAAATTCCTTTGAGCCATTGAACAGTATGGCTAAACTCTTTATTGTAAAAGAACTCCTTAGATATATCTAAAGCTTTGAAAATCATCAAATCCTTAGCTACCATGGGGTAATGTGGAGCAATCCAATTAAGAGATCCTAAGAAGGATTGTAGCTGTCTCTTTCTTTGAATTGCTCAGGGAATTCCTCCAATTTTTGTAGAACATGAGGTTGTAAAGAGATCATTCCATTGGCAATCTCAATTCCAAGGAACTCCATTTTGGAGGTGCACAAAATACTTTTGGTGACGGACAATGCTAATCCTACATTCTGTAGATGGTCAAAAATCTGCTTTAGATGTTGGACATGTTGTTGGACATTTGCAGAGTAGACCAATAAATCATCAATGTAACACAAAATAATTTTTTTACAGGGATCAAAGACAATATCAATCCTTTCCTGAAATTTAGATGGGGCAATCTTAAGACCTATAGGCATGGTGATCCATTGATACATGTCTTGTGGTACAATAAAGGCTATCTTGTATCTATCTACAGCTCATATCTTAAACTGCCAAAAGCAAGACTTAAGATCAGATTTTGAAAAGACAGACTTGCCCTTAATACTTCTGATCAATTCATCCTTTAAAGGGATGGGATACTTTTGGTCAATTAACACCTTTGAGAGGCTTATAATTAATGACGAGCCTCTTCTTTCCCCTTTTCTATTCGCTATGTTTATTAACATAGAAGGCCTGACAGGCCCTGGGACTATTGGTTTTTTCAATCAAATCTTTCTGGAGCAGCTCTTGAATTTCTTGTTTATAGAGTTCAGTGTCCTCCAGATTCATTCCTGCATGGCTGGCCTTTGTAGGATTGGCATTGGGGATGGTTGGTAGAGAAATAAAGTATTTATCCTTATCCCAAAATTCTAAGGGATTGCCAGCACATACTGAAGATAAAAGTTGAGCACATTCTTCGAGTTGATCTTTACACTGCAGCTTCTGCTGATTGAACCAATGAAGAAACGTTTGTTGATTTGGTTTGGGTAGGCAAGGTGTAAGTGAGGAGGTAATAATAGTGCCTACTAAAATACTAAACCGGGTCTTAGTATGTATTGCATATTGCTGCTGACTATACTTAAAGGTAACTAACCTATCCTTATGAAATGTGATAGGGAGTAATTTCATTAAGATATCATTGCCAATAAGTAAATCACTATTTTTTTGCTCATGAAAAAAAAGGCTACTAGCAGGATTTCTTTACCTAGAGGTATCTTTAGCTTGCAGTAATAAGTCATGGTACCACCCTTATTATTAGCATAGTATATTTTGACCTTTTTCTCTAGTGGTAATATACACTCAGGTGGTAGTAATTTCTTAGAAATATAAGAAGATGCTAAGCCTATATCTAGTAATGCATATATAAGAAATTGCTTATACCTAGGGGCTTTTATCCAAACCTCAGTGGCAAACATGTGATTGTCATCAAGAGAATTAATGTGATTGCATGTTTGTTGCTGTTTGCACACCTGATTGCAGGCTTGGATTTGCTCATGTGCTTCTTCTGGCTCCTCTTGAGCACGTGTTGCTAAGATTGGAGCATCCAAGAGGAGTTGAGATAGTTTCATAGAAAGATCCTTAATTCACACTACGTCGGCTTTGATTTGTTGTATGTCCACTTGCTGTTGTTGGTGTTCCACATGCAGGCTTTATACTTCTATCACGAGATGCTGCTAGAAATTTCTTTCTACTTCTTCATGCTCTATCCATTTTTTCTCTTCAGTTATGAGATCATATGTATCTGGTAGGGAGTTTTGAAGAGTGTCATCCCAGAGACATCTTGAAGCAGCTAGTTCTATCTTGCTTTTGAGCTGTTGGAGTTTTCTTTTCCCATATTCAGATAGCTTGCTTGAAGCAAGATGAGAGGATTCAGACTGAATTGGGGGCCTAAGATGAGAAGAGATTTAGGAAGGAGAAGGGTGAAAAGGAGGTTGTGAAGGTTCACCACGCTTCATAGTAGAAAGGCACGCTTGAAGGTGAATTTTGGTAGCTTGAGCAATCAATTGGTCAAAAGACAAAGAGACAGGGACTACCTTGGGTTGGTCTGGCATATTGAGTTGAAGACGAAGGGAAGATGGAATGGGTGGAGAGTAGTGAGACTTATGATCACTAAGATCCATGATGGAAGAAGAGGAGGAAGACTGAATAGGCTTCTTACGCTTCTTCAGAGGATAGGATGATCCATATCTTCATCTTCGGATTCAAAATCCATAAAGTCTGTAGGAGCAGACTTATTTGTTTTTGAACTACATTCACTATCAAAATCCGAATCTTCATATGCATGTAGCACAATATCATCCTTTTGAATTTGATTCAATTAAACAGCTTAGTAATCCCCATATGCAATGAGAATATTGTTAAATTTTTTGGATTTAGATTTTTTGGGAAAAGAGGAAGAAAATTGCCCCTTTTTTCCACAGATGAAATAGATAGCATCAGCAGGTTTCACAATGCTAGGTTTTTTACTCTAAACCTTGTATCATTGTCTGTGGGTTTTGGGCCTACTAGACTTGCTGCATTGATGTGGAATTCTGCTCTTGCATGAAGACTACTGTTTATGACATCCAAATGATTTAGCCATTGTTTTGTGCTCACAAAAAGACCTCAAAAACATTGTAGTTTTGCTTTCCTATTTTAATATATTTAGAGCACATTCCAATTCCAAGACTTCATTAATGCACTGATTTATATGGGCAAGGGAGCTATTCTCAGTGACTTCTTTCTCCTTCATTTTTTCTTTAAATAGCTGGGAAAAATATTCTGGGAAGGAGTCAATATAGTATACCTTATATTTTGCTGGGTGATAGCCTCCATCTATGGTGAACATCAAGGAACGGATATGCACCTGATATTCCTTGATCAAATTCAAATTACAACATCTGGTGGGGAAGAAAGCTTCTTTAGCAACATTGCTGATGGATGTTGTCTTACCGATGAATTCCATGGTAAGGACTGGAAATTATAGTGAGACAACATTCTCAAAATTCTCATGTTTGCCTCCTTGTAGAATCAAAGCTTTCATTTTGTCGAACAGTGCATCCCACCATTTCCTCAAGATGCCAGTAAATCCACTCACTACTTGCCTTACAGATTGAGCTTGTGTAAGGTCTTTGTAATTGACTCCATACGAGCAAAAGTTGAACACGTATTCCAGTGTTCTCCATGTCTCCTTCTCATTTGAGTTATCAATGTTGATGAGAACCATATCACCAACCTTTTGTATTGTTTGTAGGGTTGTTGTGCAAGCACTAGAATTGCTGGTTGAGGGAATCTCGACCTTAGGGCCTCTGCTAGTCAAATTGCATCTTCGAGCTTCTATTATGTGGCTAGATTCAGCTTCATTGTGATTTTTTGGCTTACTAGCTTGTATGACAGTAGGTTGAGTAACCCAGTGATGAGCCACATAATTGCCTTGAGTTTTCCATTCATTCTCTTTGGTGGAAACAAACATGGGCGGTTGTGCATAGCAGTTGTAAACTGGCCAATCCCATATAGCACATGTTTCTTCATGGAGAAGAGGTCCCCAGGGTCTGGCAAGCAAGTGACAAGATTGATGATGCATTCATCCATGCTATTGGTGTTTGCCTGCTCACGCTCTTCAGTACCTTGTGTCCAATATTTAATTGGATCCCACTTCTTATCATTATCATCATCATCAAAGAGACCTTGTGGTGCTAGATGATAAGGAGCAGTAGGGCCAAATTGTAGAGGAATGGGATCTGGAAACTTAGGGTGTTCTTTATGAATCATTGAGAACATCTTGAGAATCTCCGCTTTCTTATGTAATGGAAAGCTGAGCCAAATCCATATGTATGGGAAGAGATGGTGGTGATGAGGATAAAGGGCGCCCCCCAAAGAAGAAGAGGAGAGGGTAGCAACAATAGATTGTAAAGGCTGAACATAAAGCAGAAGGTTCTGCAACAATTTTTTTTGAAACACAGTGAGCTCACCTAAATCATTGAGGGCATTGGTTTTCCAATTGAGGAAACGATGTAGGGGCTCCAGATCCCAACTAGGAACAAAAATAATATTTGAAGAAGGCTATTGCACCTCATGTCGAACGGCTACAGCTTCAACAGTAAGCATAGTAATAGTAAAGATAGTAGAAACATTTTGTAATATTTTATTACAATGCTTACAGCGATATCAATCTACTATGATAACATACTTTGTGTGTGCACAATGCAAAGGAATAGCCAAAGGATGGCTAGATGTTGATGGTTGGGAGTGCACCAAATAAGAAGACTGAGGGAAATCATTGAGATCATCAATGATCTTAGCACACTACTCATAAGAACGAGTAGAAACAATCTTATATTGCTTAGTGTGACCTATTCTATGAGCAACCACATATCTGGGCATACTGATCTCATTAACTAGAGTTGGTTGGAGATTCAAATCCTAATTGCAAGGATAGGTGACTTCATCCCATTGGATAGTCACAGGGACTTGCTTGTTGGACAAAGCATCTACCTGGACAACAGTGTTCTGGACTTTCTCATTGTGACCTTATCTAAGATATAAACCATTATACACTGAAGGAATCTTAGTATTGACTAAACAAACAATGAGACAATATGACAATTGAACATGCTCAGATTCTCTCTTCATGTCAAGACCATGTGTTTTGAACATGAAAGTGAGAACCTTTGGGAAATAGGGATCAGTGAGAGAAACAACATAGTTAGGATAACTGTTAGAAGCTGTACACACCCTACGGAAAATGACTGCTCGGTAGATTATTATTTTTTTGTAATTATTCATTTATTGAGGAAACCAGACATTTTACCTTGTAAATATTGGGGCTTACAGAAGTTTCCAGATTGTATCCTAGTTTTGACATTTAGATTGAGTAGATGGTTAAATTGGAACATTAGGGTTTGAGAATTATAAGGTATTTATACCACTTTTTTACCTTAATGAAAAACCTTTTGTCATTTAAAAAAAGTTTTGAAGTCTATGAGTGAGCGTACTGTGTACGAGAGAGAGGGAGAGCTTCATCTTGACGCTACGTGCTCATCAGTGGTCGGAATCGAGTGCAGAGAAGTGCAACATGTTGCCCCCGACGAGAGCTACGTGCGAATACCTACATTGTGCGTGTACGGTCCAATTTTGCGAGCTACATCTATGAGCTTCATCTGGTGATTTGGTGAGCGTACGTTGTGCAATTTTGCATTGCAGCATATCCATGCGTTTGCATGGAGTAGAACTACACATTAGGAACTTTAGTTTTCGGAAATGAAGACCTGCAAATTTCGGCCAGACATCCTATGTGATTTTGCACTGGGTGTTTTGAGTTGGGGTTTTGGTTCATAGACCTTAGGGAGAGCGACCTGTTGGTGTTAGTAGGGTCTCCTTCAAGTTCTGTGGTGTTTTGAGATTGTTTGATGGGTGTTCGGCTCTAGAAAGAATTGTAGGAAGTTTCCTCTTATGCACTCCTGAAGGTTGTAGCTTCGACATTGGGTAGAGACCTTTGTGGGAATTAGTTAGGAGTCGGTCGAGTGTAGGTTGACACCCTATGCTTGCTTCCACGTGCCTGCGGGTCGAGATTTGTCTTTAGCTGAAAAATCTTGTTAGGTGAGTTCTCGCTGTGCTGACATCTGTCGCGGCGTATCTGTCCAACATTGGCGTCACTGTCGGGGACGAAAACCATAGGTAGGTGACCAAAACTAGTCCTTGAGGATAGGGATTCTTTGGCTTGTCAAGAGTCTCGTTTTACATTTAGATAGGATCAGAGGGTGGAGGACTCTCTAGGTCTTAGAGGGAGTCTAGGGAGCATGTGTCTGGCCTAGATCCTTCGACTTAGGTGGATTTAGATAGACTGAGATAGTTTTAGGTATTAGTTGAGTTGATGAGTAGGAGTTGGAGTGGTAGAAGTGATGAGGGAGAGCTTGAGAGTCCGGAGAGGCCAGGAAGTAACCAAAACACCATTATCACCATTTCACATGATGAGTAGGAGTAGAGTAAGTAGGACATCATGATTCAGGATCTAGAGCACTTCATGCATGTATACTTGCTTGTTAGATTCATCACAAGGTTGTAAAAGACGCAAAAGTGTGTTTGAAAGCTGAAGTGAAGTCCAAAAGTTACTGTGAGTGTTTTTGATAGAGCTGCAGAGCATCATGAGCATTTCTGGCAGGAAAAAAATTAATTTTAAGCCAGGAGACATCCTACGCGTAGGATGTCTAAAAGCTAATCTGGTGGGAATTTTGGAATTTTGAGTTGACCAGTGTGTTTAGAAGGTGGGGTTTACCCTATTTTCACCTGGAAAGTGAAAATTTGACCATATCTTGACAGGATAAGGCCAGATAGACTGAAATTGTCAGACATCCTACCCAAATTGTGCCAAGGCATTATTTTAAGACCAAAACCATAGGATGGCTCCATGAACATGATCTGCATGATATATTGAGTGACTGAGGGAGGTTTCATCTCATTGAGGGAGAAAATTGGGTTCTAAGCAGACTTTAGCACTTTTGACTGAAAAAGGCTAGAACAGATAAAATTGGGGACTTTTGAAATCCAAACCAAAATCTAAGCATACAATTGGGTTTCTTACATCAAGGGGAAGCTGTGGGTCAATCCTGGGGTCAAACAGACCAAAAAGACATCCTACGCGTAGGATGTCATCTGTGTGATTTTGCACTCCAAACTCAGTTTTGAGCATACCAAAGTGATCAGCACCTCAAGAGGAGTCCGTGCTTTGCATTTGAAGCCATTCAGAGCAAAAAGACATCCTACGTGTAGGATGTCTAAAGCAAGATATTGAAGCGAGATACTGATTGTAGGCATAGCAAGGTGTTGTATAGCCTTAAGCAAGCCTCCTAGTCAATTTTTGTCCAAATTGGAGTTGATTAGATTGATCACACCAGCAGCAGGCTGTCGGAACAGATTTCTGATCCATTGACCAGCTTATAGGTGTCCAAATCAAAAAGTAAAAATAGCTATGGACTCAGCACATAAAGGGGAATCCATAGTGCGAAAATCGAGGCAAAACAGAGCAGGAGACATCCTACGCGTAGGATCTCTACTGGGGCTTAGTGAAGAGAAAATTTGACTGAGCTTATACAGTGAGGATCCATGTGGCTTAAGGGTTCCAAAACTTCTTTCAGAAGTGAATCTGGACCTTGTTTGACCTTTTGACGGAGCAAAGAAAGAATTAAGACTTTTCCAAGTAAATTGACCAACATCCGAGGGAAGTATAGTTCCAGATTAGCAGACCTAATCCAGAACATCAACAGTGTATAAAATACAATAGTGGTTGAGGTTAACTCTCCAGTTATACCAATCATTAATAAGATAACCTCTAGCGGTTAGATGCTTTGATTCGATTGCCGAAATTAAATGTTTGTGTACAGGTATATTAAGCGGAAAAGCAAGAAGTTGTGTGGAGACTGATCCTTTGCCAGGTGAGTGGTTGGATTTGTGATAAGTGCATTGATAAGTTTGATGAATTTAAGATCAAGAAGATACATTTTTAGAGACCAAAAGGTGGCAGGTGACCAAGGTAGCTTAGTGTCCACTGAGGAGAGTGTAACTTGGGCAAGGCTAAATCCACTAGCACCGATTATTGAGGAGGGTAGTGATACTGCCACTTCATCAGACAAGTCCTTCTTCATGATGGGTAGTCAACAGCCAGGGGGTTTCACCTATGATGGACCAATGCCAGGAGGAAGCACCTCCCTAAATCCTTTGAATGATTCCAAGTTCACGGTGATCTTCTTAGAAGGAACAAACTCGAGGGGAGCCCTAGTTTATTCTGACTATCGAGGACACAAGTGTATTTGTATTGAAGAAAGGCTGCCTCAGAGACTGGAGATAATTCGAGTATATGATGATGGAGATAGATTCAGAGACGAAAAGGGGAACCACTATTTGATAGTTAGTAACCTTGAGGATTACAACAGATATGGAGATAACGTGGCAAAAGGAAAAATGGTTTCAGAAACTCAAGAACCGCCTCCAAACATTGATCGACTTGGAGCAATTTTTATGTATGATAAGAAAACAACCAGGGTTTCAACTTATAATGAGAATGTGGAAATTTACGAGCATGAGAGCGAGGGAATAGTTTCTTACTTTCCCTGCAAAGAACCATATCCGAACGAGTTAAGCAAAGACAAGGTTCTTTACTTATTCTCTTATGAAATTGCTATGGGGAAGGATATAGTTTTTGTTGATAGGTACTGGCGAGAATACCAATGTATTATCCCAGAGGAGGTAGAAAGGGCAACAGTTCCAGGAGCAACAACAGATGCCCCCGATGAAGTTCCAAGAGCCACCTACACCCCTAGCAAGTCGACAAATCCCTTTTCAGAGGAGTATGACACGATCTCGCATACTACCAGACTGCTGCCGCAGGCATTCAACAACCAAAACCAACCAGCAACCTAGCCATCATTGTAGGCATGGCTTCGACAGAGTGAAACATTGGAACAAGACCAAAATCGAGATGGTTATCAAGCTGCCGAGGGCTAAGGGATTTACAAAAACCACCATTCTATTCACGGTATCAAGGAGAGAGTAAGCCAAAGATTCAAGGGTCAACAGAGGCTGGAAGACCACCCAGAGAACGAGTTTGAAGAGATGAACCATCTCTTGCAAGAACTGTTAGAAATTATGGCTTAGGAGCACCAGTAGGAGAGGAACCAGCCCACTATAGAAGACTAGAGGAGGTATATCGATTAGGATGTGGAGATCCAATGATGAGATTTGTAGACCATCGTAGAATTAGACCTTCTCAAGTGCAAAAATGGGTAAACAAGAAATACATGGGAAACACAGATCCAAGAGATCATGTAGTAGCCTTTGTGCGTGTAATTAGAGCTGAAGAGGTGTTAAACTTCCCTACCCAATTTGTAGGGTTTGGACTAACCCTAGAAGATGATGCAGCTACTTGGTTTGACTCTATGGAGCGTAGAGACTTTGAGTCTATGGAGAAGGTTTTTGACGAGTTTATCGAGGAATTCTCGCAAAGGGGGATAGATTATAATACCGTCTCACAAATCCATCAATTCAAACAGAAAGACGGGGAATCTGTGCAAAAGGTAACCCTACGACTAAAAAGATATGTTAAGTTTTGTCCTGTGGAAGAACTTCCAACTCAGTCCAGACTTATGCTTATATTTATCCAAGGACTAAGGAATGCAGATCTCCAGAAGGACTTACATATGAAGAGGATCACTACGTTAAATGAGTTAACTAAGGAGGCTCTTTACCTTGTGGACAATTGTGCGGTCTACAAAGAGGGTGAGTTCAAGGATATTGACGATGATTCATCCTCACAACAAACTGGAAACAAGTCTTCTAAGACAACACCAAAAGGAGAAGTAGCTGTAAACCAAGAGCAGCTTGTAGAGGAAGTGCTAAAAAAGATTAACTTGTACGCAAACCACAGGCTAAGCAGCCCAAGTGGTGTGCTATTGAACAAAAATGGACGAACCATGGGACGGAGGAATGTTATTATAACAAGGGATATGTGAGAGAGAGACCTTATGCTCCCCAAGCTCAGGTAGCATCTCCTCAAGTTCCACCGATGCCTAGGTATCAAGCAGGCAACCTACCAGGACTTGTAGGTGTAGAAATACCACAAGCGGTGTTGGGGCAACAACCACCCCTACCAGGTTTAAGACGTCATAAGATACACACCAATAGTAACCGAAGCAGAAGAGAAGGCTTTGGTGCCCATGCATGCATATTATGAAGATCCCAATGGATATGCGGTAAATTTTGTCTATTATCCACCGGAAGAACCCTCAACACTAGAACCATGGAGCATGATGGGAGGTGTAGGACCACCAACCACTGCACAGGCAGCAGGAGAAGGAAGATATAGCTTGGATGAACGAACATTTCTGTTCATAGACAACGGAGGCATGGGCGGACAGAAACATGCATACCAACAAAGAGGAGCTCAAGGAGCACCTCCACAGCCTAAAGGACCCTACTACAAGTGTGGTGGAGATCATTGGCTAAGGGGTTGTCCTCATGATGAAATCATTAGAGTCAACGCATATTGCACCGAGTGTGGAAATACTCATTTGATTCCGGATTGCCCTAAGAACCCAAGAAAAGGAACAAAAACCACCTTGAACATGCTAGAAGGAGTGCCTTCCAGTGGAGGGTCAGAAAACGAGACAATCATACCTATTCAAGCAGTGACATGAGCCCAAGCTCAAAGAATGACGAACGAACCCATAATTGAAGAGCCAAAAACCGATGCCCCAACTTCAGAAACAAAAAATCAGAGAAGCACTTGGAAATCTAGAAAGGCGCGTATGAAAGCCAGGAAAGAACGAGAGAAAACGGCTCTATCCGAAGAGTTAAAACACACAAAGGATAGATTAGAGCGGTTACAGGATCTAGCTAGCCTAAGCTCACACACTGCGGCAACCATAGCACCCAAGGAAATAGCAAAACCCAAAAGTGCAGGATCAAGAGGATCAATACTGGCAGACAAGGTCAATGAGCAGCTAGATGCATTTCTAAAAGCTTACGAATCTAGAATAAAAAAGAACCAAACCCAAGAGCAAAGATGGATGACTTACCCATATACTGAAATAGAAAAACAGAGGTTGGAAATGTGTAGAAAGATGATTGAAACAACTCAATCTTTGATAGAAAACCCGCTTGTAAACCTGCAAATTGGCATGAAGTACTAGCTCCAACCCCTATCAAACCAGCTTTAGAGGAACAAGGAGAAACGAAGGAAAGACTCACGAATGCCTATGAGTCTAGGGGAGAGCCTATCATAGTGCCAAATACGACAGATGAGGCAAGTGACGGGTTCCAGCCTAAAACATTGGTAGAAATGGATCAGGATTGTAACGGTCTAGATGATCTGTGGAAGAAAATCCGTGAGGCCAACGAAGCTAATAGGGTGAGTTACCACATGAACAACACGAAAAAAGAAAAAAATAAGATCTTCCCTCCTATTGAAAAATTTGAGGCAAGATCACAAATGAACTTTGACATTCACAAGGGGGAGACCAAGGATCAATTAGTTCGGGGCACAGCCAACCTGACTCGCTAAAAACTCTACCCTCTTACCTAGGAGAGTATGAAGCCAAGTTTGAGGTGAGAGCAATCCCATCTCAAAGACTTTCTTATAACAAAGTGATGGATTCACAAGGGTTGATTGAGTTATTGTCCACCCCGATGGCATGCACAATCACATTAGCCGAACTCCTAAGGTTACGACCAAACATGTGGACCACAATAGGAAAATGCCTAGAAAAATTTGGAGTGAAAGACCCCACCTCGAAGCTTCAGGAAGGGATCAGAGAATTAGAGAGGCCTCAACTAAACACTAGGCCAGTATCCTTAAACAAGGTTGGAGAGTATTGCGAGGGAGAAGATGGAAACACTACGCTACCAGTAGAATTCCAAGGAGTAGTTTCCAAAGCTATTCTTGACAGTGGAGCAGGAGTTTCTATCGCCACCAAGGAAATCTGGAAAAAATGGGGAAAACCAGCTTTGAGAGCTACCAAAATGAAATTGCAATTGGCAGATGGGTTCATGGAGAAGCCTCTAGGACTCCTAGAAAAAGTGATTGTCACCTCATGCGGAATCGAGTATGAGCATACATTTGCAATAGTCGATTTCGACAAAAAGAACAATTACGAGATCATCTTGGGAAGACCATTCATGAGACAATTAAAGATGGTCCAGGATTAGGGTTATGACCACATATACCTCAGACATGGTGAGACAAATATACCTCAGACATGGTGAGACAACAACCAGAATTCAGTTGAAAGACCATAGTTACAAGGATGTGAACCAAACACCAGTGGAAGAGTTTGATTCAGCTACATTAGCAGGGTCGGAACTCCCCGCATGGTTAGGGCAACAAAAAGAGCTATGGATGTGCGGAGCTTCACATTGGGGGAGCTTAAAAAGAGGACTGCGTCTTAGAAAGATCAATTGAGGACAAGGATTATATTCCGGAACCTTTTCCTGAAGATGCCTTGGAACCTCTGGAATGGGAACACATACTGGCAACATTGGATGTCTGTACCATTACAGATAGTCCAACAACAAAATTTTGCGATAAAGATGGCTATGATGTGCTACCCAATTACATGGTAAGCATTATACCAGGAGGAAATGAGATGGTAGCACCATGAGAACAAGAAGAGTTTTATAACTCCTTTGAGCATCTGGAGGTAAATAACGATGCAGATAATGAGTGTTCAAACAACTCAAGTGAGCGTGGGGAGAAAACAGAGAACATCAAGTTTTATGATTTTGTGAATCAGCACCCTAGATACCAGGAAAGCTATAGGAGAAAACGAGCAGGAAACAAAGCGAGAGAGAACCTGATGCCTAGGATAAAAGATAAAAATCACTATCTAATGCTTGTAAAAGCAGAGGATTGTGTAAAAGATCAAATATCAAGAAAATTCTCAAAAATTCATAGGGAAAGAACTGGAGATGAAATAAGACAAGTACGGAAAGCTAAATCAGAAACAAAATCTCAAAAATAAAAAACAAAAACAACAAAAGACCCAGAGTGGACCAAATTGGAGCATAAACAGAAATACCAAGAACTAAAACGGTGTTTACGAGAGGTATGGATTACTGAGGAAGATAGTGATGGTAAGAGGGAGTCAGAAAAGGGGAACATGGATGTACCATCACACTATCAGAAATTTACCATCCAGGACAGAAAAATCATCATGACACCACCAGTCAGGGAAAGAACAAACCAGGAATCTTATGATAGTCCGGAAAATGCAAAAAGAATAGACCTCGCTGAACCAGGGGGAAAGCCTCAGCCGGTATATATAGCAACCGATTTAGAGCCTGAAGAAGAAGAACTGCTAACACAACTTCTTAAGAAGTATAAAGATGTGTTTGCATGGTCCTACAAAGACCTCAAAGGAGTTGATCCATCGATGTGTCAACATACAATTCCTTTGAAATCAGATGAAAAACCTAGCAAACAACGTCCTTATACATATAATGACACATTTGCTAAACAAATCAAAGAGGAGATTGACAAGCTGATGGATGCTAAATTCATCTATGAAATTGAGCATACAGATTGGGTGTCACCCATTGCGGTAGTCCCCAAGAAGAACGGAAAAATGCGAGTGTGTGTAAACCTCAAAAAGGTAAATGCAGCCACCATAAAGGATTAATTATCCCTTGCCGATCATAGAACATGTAATTGAGAGGGTGGCCGGGAAACGAGCTTATTTCTTTCTAGATGAATTTTCAGGATACAACCAACTGGCAATTGCAATAGAGGATCAACACAAAACAGCGTTTGCCACAGAATGAGGAATGTATGCGTATCGAGTTATGCCTTTTGGCTTAACTAATGCCTCAGCTACCTTTCAAAGGTTAATGATGCATGCGTTCAAAGAATACCTAAGAATATTCTTAGAAATATACATGGATGATCTTTGTGTACACTCTCTTCTACGAGAGGAACATATTGACCATTTGCAAAAGGTATTTGAAAAATGCAAAACATATCGAATCTGTCTTAACCCGAAAAAGTGTATTTTTATGGTTAGGCAAGGCCGCATCTTAGGACACCTAGTCTCAAGAAATGGCATAACCATAGACCTAGACAAAATCAAAGTCATAGTAGACCTGCCCAGGCCTACTAATGCGAAACAAGTGCAATCCTTCATGGGACACTGCGGATATTATTGAAGATTCATATATATGTATGCAGTCATCGCACAACCTCTGTATCGTTTGTTAGTCAATTTCGATTGGACTGAGGAGTGTGAAACTTCATTCCAAAAGCTGAAGGAAAACCTTGTATCAGCACCTGTACTTAAAGCACCGGACTGGGAAAAGATATTCCATGTTCACATTGATGCATCTGCATATACAATTGGGAGTATTCTGGCTCAACCTCGAGACGGAACAATGAATTTTCCAGTTTTTTATGCAAGTCGACAATTAAATAGTGCGAAAAAGAACTACAAAACCACCAAAAGGGAGGGGTTAGAAATGATTTATGCTGTAAAGAAATTTCGGAATTATTTGCTCGCAAACAAATTTGTGTTCTTCACAGATCATCAAGCTCTTTTGTCCCTGGTAAATAAACCATGCATTATAGGGAGGATGTACGCTGGTTTATTATATTGCTAGAGTTTGATTTCATACTGGTGGTAAAAAAGGATAAAACCCATCTACGGGCGGATCATCTTTCAAGGCTACACAGCGGGGAAGCTCATGAAGAAGTAGATGATGACATACCAGATGCTTATCTTTTCAATATTGAAATGATACCCAAATGGTCTCAGGAAATTGTTAGCATTCTTTCGATTGGAGGTAGGTTTGATAACACGGAAGAAAGATCCAAACAATAAACAATTCGACAAACAAAAAACTTCCACTTGATTGCAGGGCGGCTGTATCATCTAGGATCGCACCAAATTCTACGATTATGTATAAATCCGGAGGAATTTGAGTGTTATCTTGAAGAAGCGCATGTCCACTATTGTGCATTTCATTGCTCCACAGTGAAAACACACCAGAGACTGAAACAGTTAGGGGTTTATTGGCCAACTATGTACGCATACACACATGCTTATGCTACCAATTGTACTATATGTAGTGCCAAACGACCAGTGGATCACGCGACATTGTTTCAGGTAAACATTGCACCTACATGGAGTCAATATTTTATTGATTTCTTAACCACAAGGACATTTCTTGAAAACATAACAAGAGCACGGAAAAGGGCTAAAGAGTTGGAGGCTGGTGACTTTCAGTTAATTGGAAACCAACTCCATAAGCGAGGAAAGGACAATCAACTTAGAATCTGTGCAAGTGAAAGTGAATACCTGCTGATTCTAGAACACGCACGTGGTGGAATAAGTGGAGGCCATTATTCAGGTGATAAGACGGCAAAATTTTTCTTAACCGCACGAATATGGTGGCCTACATTACATATGGATGCTAAAGAGTTTGTAAAGCGTTGTGACGTATGAATGCACCAAGGTGCCGATAAAGAGAGATGAGATGCCACTACGACCCATGATGGGAGCAAGGGTATTTGCAAAATGGGGCAAAATCTGCTCCATATCATCCACATACAAATGGACAAGCTGAGGCCACAAAGAAAACACTATGCACGATTCTCACTAAAATTGTATCGGAGTCAAGAACAGACTGGGATCAGCAGTTACACTCAACACTATGGGCATACAGGGTAGCTTACAAAACATCGATAGGAACGACACCGTACAACATGGTGTTTCGCCTAAATGCTATATTACCCATAGATTTTTTAATTCCAACTCTACGAGTAGCGAAACGCTTAGAATGGATAGGGCATGAGCTCTATTCAAGAATAGATGATCTTGAAAAGCTAGATGAACTTTGCCTGAGAGTTGTAGCTTCGATCTATGCTAAGAAGAGAAGACAAAAGGAGTTTTTTGACAAGCATGTGTGCACGAAAGAGTTCAAAACAGGTGATTATGTACTTGTTTATACCTTGAAGAAACATGCCAAGAAACTTAAAAAGCGAGGGATGGGACCCTTTGTGATTAATGACCTATCACAAAGTGGAGCTGTCAAGCTTGCTACATTAGCAGTGAAGAAATGCCAAAATTGGATTAGTGGGTGTCAATTAAAGAAATATCATTTACCACTAACACAGGCTATGCTTCAACAAATCCATCAAGAAAAACAACAAATGAAGGAGAAACAAAGGGTACGAGAAGAATCTCAAGCAGAAGCAAAAGAAAGCATTGCAAAAAGAAGACTTCTACGACAACAAAAACAATGTGGATCACTGTTGCAAATCAATGCCATATGACTAACAAATTTTGATGAAGACACAGTGGAGCCAATAATTGCAGTCAAAGTGGGTTGCAATCAAGTTGAATCGATGGCATTGCTTGATTCTGGAG
Organism: Adiantum capillus-veneris; assembly: GCF_014529385.1. Taxonomy (NCBI): domain Eukaryota; kingdom Viridiplantae; phylum Streptophyta; class Polypodiopsida; order Polypodiales; family Pteridaceae; genus Adiantum; species Adiantum capillus-veneris. The sequence continues at coordinate 108,142,421 of NC_140955.1, read as the reverse complement.
CTCAAGAAAATTTGATCTCTTACAGATTATACAAACAACTCAAGCCCACAGGTCAACTTCATCCTACTCCACAAGTGCTGGAAAGTAGTACATCACATTCACTGAAAACATTGGGATGGAATATATTGCATGTACAAGTACACCAATATATTTACCCACACAAGTTTTATGTGGTCGAGGATGAAAGCACACAACACCCCATGTTGTTGGGACAACCTTGGCAAAAAGAGTACAATGTGCAGATAGATTGGAGTGCGAAAGCAGTCAAAATTCAACATGCACAAGAATACCAGGTGATATCCTTTGCTCAACAACCCCAAAAGAATCAGCTGCCCGGAATGAAATCACTGGATAAAGAGCCGAAAGGGAGGGTGCCACCAAAGAACAACATGATACCCAAGGCTAAAAAACAGGGAACTACCAACCATGTTCAATACATGCATAAGAAGTCACCGACCACTGTGAAAAGACCAGAGTTAGCAACACGAGACAAACAAGTATGGGTGCGGAATGATAGAAATGACATGACAGACAAACCACAACACAACATAATAAATCAACAGAAGCAGATAGTTCAACCAAAAACCAAGCGAATAAAAAAGATATGGATTCCAAAGAAAATTCTCAAAAACAACTCAAATATGGCTCGCATCTGGATTCTGAAACCGAAGCAACAGGAACTCCCTTCAGTACAAGCAACATCGGAAGGCAAACAATTGCATATGAAACCAACAAACCGATTTATGTGGGTGCCAATCAGCAACAAAACAATGGCAACCACGGCAGTAGCAATAAACCTACACAAACTGCCAATGAATAGCTACGAATGGAAAGCAAAAGAGACAAGGTCTACGACCAATTTTGCCACAAAAATTATCTCCAAGGAGATGACTACGGCCATATCGACAATAGCAACAAAGCAAGCAACTTTTGCAAGATAGAAAATCAAACAAAGAGCACTAGAGTTACAGATTTTACTTGCAAAGAAAACTGGAAACCTCGACGGCGAATGCCAATAAGCATCTTGCTTATACCCTTCTCTTGCACAACATTAATTTTTCCATGCATTGATCGAGTATGCATAAAATAGGGCCACATTAAAAGGCCAAGCATTAGCACAATTTTTTCAACCCATACATGGCACATACTCCGAGGCGATACCTTGTCGTTCGAGAGGACTCCGGCTAGGAGAGGGGGAGGCATTCTCAAATGCGGACCCAATGGCAGAAAGAGCAAAAAAGGGCATGTCTTTCGACTATTTTTAAGGGTTGTTGTTTGATTGCAAATTTTTTTGAACTAACCCAAGTACATATGCCCTTATACAGCATGAATCTACAGGTATATGGGGCCAAATGCCAAATCAAGACCCTAGGTGTGTGTATATAAGTAAAAATAGCCATTTTTTGGATAAAATATTGGTAAAACGGAGAAATCATGTGATAAAAATTGCATGTGCGTGTGTATAATGTTTTGCGGTGATTTTTTTGATTTATTATGATTTTTGGAGATTTTTTGGGTTTGATTTTCTATTTTCCTTTTAATTTTGCTAATTTTCAGCAGAAAAACTTCAAAAATACAAAAAGCAGGTGAAAAACAGTCGTAATGAAAAACAAAAAATATGGGGATGATCAGTGACTATAGGACAACCCATGGTACAGTGGGGGTGCAATTATGAGACTGGAGTGGAAAGCGTGATTTGGCCAGATTTTGACTGAAATGCCAAATTTTTGGTAAACTCGGCAAATGAAGTCCAAATCAAGAAATTTTTAAGCCTAAACTGCATCTCACTAGAAGTTGGGAGCACATGTCAAATTTCATGAAAAGTGGTTCGGGGACCCCCACTATAAGAAATTTTCACTTCATTTTTAGCTCATTTCCACTATTGATCTTTGAGAGAGAGCTTCTGCCACTTAGAGCGAACGGAACTTCCAGCAGCTTCTACGATGCGCACGACTACCCGACGGGCTTCATACATGAGAGGTAGGCTCATCACCTTGAGCTTTTCACGCATGTTTGTCGTTTTGTCGCGAAAACTAGCGTAGGGTTCTCACAGAAAGCGGGTAGTAGAGACCTACAAGTAGAGGTGACCACCTAACGGCTAACCCAAAAGCAATGAGACTTCATCGACAGCTTACCCTAGCATAGGATACCAGTCTTGGATGCCCAAAGGCAGTAGAAAACCATCGAGAAAAACCCTAATTCCTAGAGCACCGCAAGAGGCCACCAAATGGGAAATCGGCGGAGAGGCGCCCAAATGCTACCAAAATTCATGGTTAGGAGCATCTCGACATGCTCGACAAGTATTTGTAGCCCACATGACCAAAAGGTGATCGGAAGCGGCACTAAACTTCAGAAACGGTATCAGACACACAAAGCGTCAAATAGCTCTCATGGCCAAACCGCATGTCTGTTTGCCACCAAACTTCACTAGCGGCTTTCCTAGACCATCAACAACCAAGTCCTATGGTGGTAGAACACCACAAGTCATTGAAGACATGTAAACGCAACCGCGGGTGCTTCTAGAGTGACAAATTGCCAAATGGAGCTCCGGTGAAGCCAAAGTCGACAAAAACCATACGGCAAGGATCCCCAAGGGATTGGGAAGCTATGGAGACCAACATCAAGAAATTTCATCACTGAAAAGTACTCCAAAAGTCAGAAAACGACTCGGAGGCTCTGAAATCCACACAAGGAGTTACTTTCTATCCATTTGACTTTTTTGTTGAAATTAGGCTTAAAAGGGACTCAGGGGGACTAAGGGCAGGCACCAGTAGCAGTTTCCATTAAAAAATCATCAGGAGACATCCTACGCGTAGGATGTCTCAAAGCCATTTCTGGGCACAAAACCCAACATCTCTCATCACACACATTTTCTGCACAGCCTTTACATCCTAGCCACCAAGTTTCATCATAGTTGGACCAAAATTGACCTCATATCCATGAAAAAACGCAAAGTCAAGGCATAGAGGCAATAATGGGCCATAGACCTACCAAAAATTGTCCAAATCATATGAAACTTTCACAATAGATTCATGGGCACATTGACAACCAATCTGTGTGGTCACCTGTAAGAAATGATGAAGTAGACATCCTACATGTAGGATGTCTATTTGACATTTTTGGCCTATAGAGAGTGTTTTTCCATTCCAGATCTATTAATATCATCTTCAAGAGCTCATATATCAAGTTTGAAGCCATTCTAATCATTTTTGACCCCCAACACATCCAAGATACACATTTTGAGCCCAAAAGCACTACACATGGTCTTACCAAACCAAATCTTGTCCAAATCAAAATCCAAGAGTATAGCCACGTTCCACAGGCCAAGAGCTACCCTTGGAACAAATCCCAAGCTATTTTGATGAAATAGACATCCTACGCGTAGGATGTGTCCAGCATGTTTTTGAACTTCTTTGCAAACAATGACATCATGGGAGCCATTACCATGGTGCAAGGAGCCCATATATCAATTTTCAACCCATTTGGATATCATTTGCCACCTGTTGTGGATATTCTACCCAAATTTGTGAGCCTAAAGATTGAATCTGCCTAGAAATGCACTTTTTGATGCCCAAACCCAAATCCAATCACATAGCCATGTTGTACAGGTGAAGGACCACCAGCATGCCAAGTATCACCAAAATCTGATGAAAAAAACATCCTACACGTAGGATGTCTAAATGAAATTTTTTGGCCAGAATGGTACTGTGGGCACATGCACAGTTTCCCAAGTTCCATTTAAGTTTTATTTTTAATTTTCAAGTCATTTGGATAGTTAAAACTCAGTTTCTCAGCTGATATGGAGAAAACGCTAACTTTGGACTACTGAGTGCAACAGGATCTATGGAAGCCGCCGCAAAGTCACCGGCAAAGAAGAAAAGGATGACCATAAAAGATTATTTGGAAGGAGTAGAGCCCTTTGTCATCCCAAAAGGAACTCTAAAGCCAACCAGCACATGGATCCAAGAGGACTTGCTAGAGTCGAATGATCTGAAGATCTACCAATGCGTGTTCAAAGACACCGAAGGAAATGTAATAGATCTACCCATGCTACCGCGGGAGCTCAATGAGTTCGTCAGAAGCAAGATGGCAGAGTACCTGGAGAAGATAGATCTCCACAATTATTTTGAAACTGTACCGGCACAAATCGACATAAAAATAGTATGGGAGTTCGTGACTACAATCAAAGAAGATGGAGTGGCCAGGGTTACGGATCTGCAAGGCAAGCCAAACACGGTGATTGAAATCATAGAGAAAGTAGTGGCAACTGCACTAGACCTCTCCAACAAAGGGGATAGTGTAACCAAAAGAAGAGACGAAGTAAAGGTGTACACAGAAAAGAAAGGCAACTACACCTTTGAAGACATTGCCAACCCTAAAGTGGCAATCATGAGTCACCTGTACAATCAATACTTCCATATGTGTACAAAGCGGCAACAAAAGTACAGAATGCCGCCTGGAGCAATTGCCACAACCTTCACCTGGGCAATGCAGAAGAGCAAGCCGAAAGTAATCAACTATGCTGCTTATATACAATGATAATTTGGTAAAGATGGGCACCGAGAACCCCACATACATTGTGCCGGGTGAGTTAATCACTAAAGTGGTTTATGGGGCATTGCACGCCAAGGGAAGATGGTCTGACCCTCCATCACAAAACGACTGGCTGAGGCTCAAGGAAGATAAGGAAGAGGAACAGCCCAAAGCACCAAGGGTTGCCACTAGGTTGAAACGCCAGTTAGAAACCGTGTAAGAAGAGCAGTCAGAGTTGAAGAAAGGGAAGAAAGAGATTGTCCAAGTGCCGGTAAAAGAGACGAAATCACAGAAAGCGGCACTGCTAGAGCGGCTGATGGAAAGTTTCAGAGCCGAAAGAGACCTCAAGGGGGATTTGACCGAGCTATGGAAGCCATCGCTAGAAGCAATGTCGGGATCATCTTGAAGGGTGCACACAGATAGATTTGAAGATTATATTAAGAATTTTGAGATTCTGGATCATCCCGAAGGGTGCACAGAGATAGATTTTGAGATTATATTAAGGAGAAGTGGAGGAAGTCAGACGGCAATTGCTAGAGGAGCAGGAAGGCCAAGAGAGAGAGAGAGAGAGAGGAAGACAAAGGCGGATAGGGATCTCAAGAAAAGTCGACAACTCCACCGTCTAGCCCTGAGTCTAGTCCACCGCCCTCACCACCTCCTCGTAGCCCTCCACAAACTCAACAGAAGGAGGAGCAAGACAAACATGAACATCAAGAAGATTCAAAGCAATAACAGAGCCAAGAGCAAGAAGAATCTAAGCCTAAAAGTGAGCAACCAGAGCCAAATGAAGCAAGGTATAACACATTTCTAGACCTACTAGCTACTGGATATTCAAAAGAAGAGGCTTCCACAGTCGCATTTGACTTGGAAAGCACAGGGCACAAAGAATAATTGCAGAGCCTGTGGTTAGTGGAGCTTAAAGAGATGGCCATTGATACAGTGGACCTGCACCCACCCACCAAAGATTGGGATGTGGTGATGACCAAGCTAACCGGGCTAAGGGCACAATCATTGGACACAGAAAGTGAAATGGCTAATCTCAAAGCCACTGAAGTGCAGATAAAGTCTGAAGTTGACACTTTACACAAACAAAGCCAGAGGCATATAGAGAGAGAAGCGTAGCTGCAAGCCAGTCTGGCAAAGGCATTGCAAAGATGCCAAGTGATGGAAAGAGAGAATCAGGCGGCAGCTCAGAGAGTGCAAGGAGCCAAAGAAGAGTATAGAAAACTCAGCAAGTCATTGACAGATGCAGAGAGGGAAAGGGATAATTTAACCCTACAACTTGTTGAAGAGTCCAAGGAAGTGGAAGCAATGCAGAATGCCAAAGAGAAGGCAGAAATAGAGCACGAGGCTAGCGAGGATGAGGTCATTGAGCTCAAGGACCAGCTTAAAGTTAAAGATCAAACCATCCAGCGGCTACGGGCATCTCCTGCCAGAGTTAGAGCTACTAGCTCGACTCACACCACTTCAGAGAGCCAGCTATATGAAGAACAAATGAAAGAGCTCCAGAAGGAGTTGACTTTAGAGAAGAAGCAAAGGCTGATGATGGCCGAGGGGTCAGTGGTAATGCAAACCCGTATGGAAGAAGAGAACAAGGCAATACAAGATGAGCTAGAAAACATCAAGAGAAAGCTCGAGGAGGCAGAGAAGATCAATGCCGATTTGAACAACCTCCTCGTGAACATGGGAGAACAAGCTGAAGTAGAGAAACAGACATTCCAAAAGCAGATAGAAGAACTGAGAGGCCAGCAGGCAGAAGAGCAGTTAAGCACAAGGCCAGCAGCCATGGAAGGCATAGATTTAGAGAATGTGGTAGATCCTGTGGACACACCAATGCAAGAGGAAATCCTTGTAGGACCCTCTCAAGAGCCACAAGATCCGACACAAGAAGAAGAAGAGAAGCTGCGCAAGGCCATAGAAGCGGAAATCAGAGAAAGGGCCAAAGAAGCCTTGGAATGGGAGCAGAGGGTCTTTAAATCAATGACCATTCAGAAGATAGAGGCTAGCAACCTTCGGCGTGAATGGCTACAGCCCTCTCTCCCATATCCTCTGCTAAAATACGAAGCCGCCACGATCAACAAAAGAATCAGAGAAGAGCCAACAGTGCCACTGTACATAGCAGATATCTCCAAGCCTGAAGGGGTAAAGTTGATAGTCGACTCCCAGCCCAGGTGGAGAAAGGCATGGATGACAAAGTATCCACAATATCTTATCCATCTAGTAGAGGCACCAAAAGTCATCAGAGATAACCTAAGTTTCTACCCTCTACCAAGGATGCGACGTGGAAGGCCCAGGAGCTACTACAAAGAAGCCAACCTACTTGGCTAAACTATCTGAAGCTGCCAGGCTTGAAGGGAGGCGAGAGAATAAGTGTTCAATACATGGTGAAAACCCTAACAGATGCCATCAAATTTTTCACTGGCTCGCCTGACCTATCTTGCATTATGATGAGAAAGATTTGCAAAACCCTTTTGGCAGTCTTCGAGACGTTCAAACCGGGCCAGGCACGCGACAGACAGTATCTTCTTCTTTCAAGATACATACAGATGTGCATATGATCTAATTGGTCAGCCTTCCAAGGAGGTGATACATGCATTGTATCAAAGGATCATGTTTTTGCCATCCTATCACCTCCAAGCCTTTGAAGAAGCTTTCTACACCGGCTTCTTCACAATCAGCTCTGATATATTCGGCCCAACACTACTGGCTCAACATGCAAGATATGAGTCATTGCTCAAGATGAGAGACAGTCTAAGATGAAGAAGCAGCTCAACAGCCATGTCGAAGCTGGACACACCCTACGAAAGCTGGACACACCCTACGGAAAATGATTGCTTGGCAAATTATTATTTTTTGTAATTATTCATTTATTGAGAAAACCAGACATTTTACCTTGTAAATATTGGGGCTTACATAAGTTTCCAGATTGTATCCCAGTTTTGATATTTAGATTGAGTAGATGGTTAAATTGGAACATTAGGGTTTGAGAATTGTAAGGTATTTATACCACTTTTTGACCTTAATGAAAAACCTTTTGTCATTTTAAAAAAGTTTTGAAGTCTGTGAGTGAGCGTACTGTGTACAAGAGAGAGGGAGAGATTCATCTTGACGCTATGTGCGCACTGGTGGTCGGAATCGAGTGCGGAGAAGTGCAGCGTGTTGCCCCCTGACGAGAGCTACACGCCAATTCCTACATTGTGCGCGTACGGTCCGGTTTTGTGAGTCCATCTACGAGCTTCATTTGGTGATTTGGTGAGCATACGTTGTCCGATTTTCCATTGCAACATATCCACGCGTTCGCATTGAGTAGAACTACACATTAGGCACTTAAGTTTTTGGAAACGAAGACCTGCAAATTTGGGCCAGACATCCTACGTGATTTTGCACTAGGTGGTTTGGGTTGGGGTTTTGGTTCACAGACCTTAGGGAGAGCGACCTATTGGTGTTAGTAGGGTCTCCTTCAAGTTCTATGGTGTTTCGAGATTGTTTGATGGGTGTTCGGCTCTAGAAATCGTTGTAGGAAGTTTCCTCTTATACACTCTTGAAGGCTATAGCTTAGACATTGGGTAGAGACCTCTATGGAATTAGTTAGGAGTCGGTTGAGTGTAGGTTGACACCCTATGCTTGCTTCCACGCGCCTGCGGGTCGAGATTCGTCCTTAGCTGACAAATCCTGTTAGGTGAGTTCTCACTCTGTTGATGTCCGTCGTGGCGTATCCGTCCAACAATAATATTCCAAGGAGGATCAACATAGACAAGGACGGGTGTCTAAACCTGCAAACTAACAATGAGAAGTGAGCAAAGCTCCACAGCAATAGCGCTAGTAAAAAACAAAATACAAACTAACACTGAGGTGCGAGCAAAGCTCCACAACAATAGTGCTAACAAATTAACTGCAAAAAAAACCAGAAAAAACACTAAAAGAAAATTTATCGGCTCTGTGGATCGCTCTATGGATGTGCTGTGCTTGTTGTCTACTTTTCTCTCTAAAGCTCTAGCAACTCTGTCTCTATTTGCTGCAATCACAATTGCAGCAGTTCGTTCGAACTGCCACGGTGCCTCTTTTTTTATAAGTATAAATATATTTTGATCAAAATATACTTTGATCAAAATATACTTCAATCGAACTTCTTTTTATTTGGATATGCACGTATAATACGGATATACAGCATATAAATATGTAATATACGTACAATTTATAATATACGGGCGTATAAATGCAACGTAGTTAGATAAAGGACTTTCAATCACAGTAATCATCTGGTCCTAGAAATTCTTATGCCTAGTGTCTAGTAAAATACCTAAGGCTGGTGCATTGATATCTTTCTTTAGTAATGGGACTTTGCCTATCATAATATAGCCTAGATGCATAAAGTTATATCTCTTCTTTATACTCTTTTCCCTATCTATATATCTATATCTATATATATGTATATATATATATATATATATATATATATATATATATATATATATATATATATATATATATATATATATATATATATATATATATATATATATATATATATATGTATGTATATACACATACATACATATATATATATATGCATATATATATGTATGTATTACTTATGGCATTCCGTGAATAATTAATCTCTTAAAATTTATAACGTGTGGACTGCAACTCGGAACAAGGATCGGACAAAAACAATAGTGTGGCATTTAAAATCCTCTAAATCGTGATAGAGGCAAATTTTTTTTCGCGATCACCCCACTTTCAGATCAATCCAATTTTCCCCTTCTCGGACCCTAATAAATTGGCAGCAGCCGGCCACATTCGATCACTAGAGTATAACGACCAGAATGTTCGAGATGGAAAGCTCCATAGAGCTAATATTTCAATATTTTGTTTTGATCGCACACAAGGCCACACAGTTGACTCTTTCGACATCACACCACCCTCATGGAAAATTCACAAAGCACGCCTTCCAAAATGAAAGTCAAATGGTGGAAAATATATCATCATTAATTTACTTATTAAGCATTTTCTCTCACTCTCTCTACTGTTTGGAGCACGCAAATTCAAACGCTCTCTCTCCATTGCACGCCGGCACATACTAAACCATACCCAATCATGGCATGAAATTGTCACAGATAGCAGAGAGAAAGCTTCGTGTGTACAGACAACAGAGATCAAGCTTGATGTGTACGGGCAAGGGCTTGTACAACAGGGACAACAGTGTTTTCACTTGAACGGTGGACAACAGAAGTTTCACTTCAATATAGAGAGAGAGAGAGAGAGAGAGAGAGAGAGAGAGAGAGAGAGAGAGAGAGAGAGAGAGAGAGAGAGAGAGAGAGAGAGAGAGAGAGAGAGAGAGAGAGAGAGAGAGAGAGAATGGCGATGGCATGTCCTCAATAGAAATGACAATCACCTGGAAGCAGCATGAGAGAGAGAGAGAACCTTGAATTTTTTTTAAATCTAAAGAAGCATTCCTTTTTTATTGTTAAAATATCAAATCTTTCAACTCCCTTATCAAATCAAACAACCATCCCCCCCCCCTTAATTTTATTTTGAAAAAAAGAAAACCATCTAACTTTACAATTTTTATAGATATAGAATCTAATAGAATATACCCTACTAATTGACCTATTTTAGAATTAATTATTTAATTACAAATTTTGTCTACCTTCTCTCTCTATATCTATACATATCTATATATAGACATATATATATATATATATATATATATATATATATATATATATATATATATATATATATATATACACACACACACACACACACACACACACACACACACCCCAATGAATTTTAAGTATCATCTCGTAAAAATTTACTAGGATTAGGCCTCGTCTTAAATTTTCAGTTTTGGATGGTGACAAAACTTTGCATATATAAGGTCTTATGTAGCTTCCCTAGTGTTGTAAATTTGGTTGCTTTCCAATTTAAAGAAAGGAAGGATTTTCCCTTATTCTGATGAATTTTTTACATTGGCACTATCTCACAAAAAATTGCTAGGGTAAGGCCTTGTCTCAACTTAGAAAAGGCATAGAACTTGTGATAGCACTCCCTAGATGCCTGTTTAAGACCATAAAGGCTCTTTCTAATTTGCACAGTACACTATAGCAAAAATGTCTCTTAATGACAACTATACCGACATTATATGAAGCAATAAAAAAATTATATGTCGTTATAGTCGTCCTTATTAGTGTCGCAAAGAGCACATCGGTATAAGTGTTGCTATCAGCATCAGTATAAACGTTGATATATGTGTCGGAGTGGGTGTTGGTATATCAATGCTTATAGAGATAGTTATAGAGATGCTTATAAAGACGCTTATAACGATGCTTACAGAGACACTCATACCAATGCCAATAGAGATGCTCATAGCAACGACCATAACAAGAAAATTGGATGGCATGGCCAAGATATGCCCTTTTGGTCATTTTGTATCATCATTGATAAAATAAAGAGTGATTTACACACATTGATCATTCCATAGCCTAGAAAAGATAAAAATAACAACTTGAACTATTTCAAATATAATTTAAACAAGCACTGGAGTGTTTTCTCACCTCTCCAGCTCCGCGATTGAGGATCCCAATCACCCATGCCAATTCATGCTACGCTCCATAGCTCCTCTCCATCCTACTAGGCAATCTACTAGTGACCTCATGCTATATTAAATACAAATTCAAATTAAATATTAGCTTTATTGTAACACAGTCAACTTACACATAATTTAAAGAGTGTTGAAGTACAAGAAGTTACAAAATCCTCATCGAAGCTATCCTAGCCGCCACTCCCGAGGTGATGTGAGGATTCAACATCGATCCTTGTCCGTGTTGCTCTCCTCTGCTATTCCCACCTATCTAGAGCCATAGTATGCTACTCTCTAATCTGCCTCCACTCCTCCCTATCCAGCCAATCCGGGTGCTGTGTAGCAGATCGAGCGTCATCATGTCGATGTTTCATGTACTCATGCATGCGCAGCAGGAGCATGAACTCTGGACTGAATCTCTCATCAGATGTGGGTAATGGAAAGTCTCTATGCAGGGTGTCAACAACAACATAATCCTTTTGATCTTGACACTGTCCATGGATTCATCACTGTGTATCTAAACACTTGATGACACAAACTATGCATAGCAGATATCACCTCCTTCCCCTGCAGGGTCATGATAATTGCCCCTAAGCGATCCATAAGATATGAATATTCCTCTAGCACCTCGCAACGATGGGAGGAGATCGGTGTGCCCTCATGTGTGTCATGGGGTGTCTCTTGTATATGACTACTAGAATGGGAAGCAGTCAAAGATGTGCCTCTTATAGAGTGAATGGGCTCCATGGCACTAGTGTCGACATCATCCCGATCACCACAACAACCACTACCACTACTGCCTCTCTTAGGGCCAGATGATCGAGAGTGCCTACTATGACCACTTCGTCTGCTCAAGGTTGATGGAAGAGAACAATCTGAGCGTGTGGGAGAAGAGTGGCTACTCGAAGTCTCTTAAGCTCTATCGACTAGACCTGCTAACTACTTTGGCGTGAGACACCATATAAATCTACTAACCTCCAGATCACTCATGCTTGGGATCCTGCTCCTGCTACTACTTGTGTTGTCGTCACTCATCATGTAGAGTCTAACTATACGAACCGATCATGCGATTATAAATGTACCTGTTTCATATATAAAAGAAATGTGTATATGTGTCTCTCTTAGTATCTCTCTCTTTGATCAAAACTATGAAAAAATATGTAAAAAATCTAAAGAAAGACACAAAATACATGTCCTTGCACCCATAGTACAAAAGGTGCATATATTATAACTATAGTACAAAAGATTATATCAAGTATTCTCTACAGTATCTTGGCACAACTCAATGCCAACTACTAGGTCTATGGTTAGCTCTTTGCCTAAGGAGAAATCAACATCATCTAAGTCAGCTAAATCATCCTCTGGCAACTCCGCTACTTAGGTTTCAATGGGTTCGGCATCATCCTCTTGCAATGTCACATCTACATCGGGCAGCTCCGCTACTTTGGTTTCATTGGGTTCGGCATCGACGATAGTAATTAGATTCTAGTTCTCAAAAATTTGAGTACCTTGTGGAGCCACTTCAATGACATACCACCAATGCTCATTGGATGGATTTGGATAGAAAAGGACTTGTAATATTTATGTCATTCATTCAGTGACCTCCGTGACCTCCGCTTTCATCTTATCAATGTTTGCATTGAATTAATGAATGTAACTACTTGTAGTGTTCGAGAAGAACAAATGTATCCCTTAAGTCACTCCAAGCCTTTCTAGAGTCCACTTCAATAAAACCCAACACATCTCTTTGAACGGTGGCATTTGATCCTTCCATGATCACATTAAATGACTACACATCAAAAATGAGAATTGTGAAGCTTCAATAGTCTGCATTTATGATCTCCTTCAATATTCCAAATTATTGCATCTTTGCAATCACAATGTTTTGATCTATTGCACGGCGTCGACTAGCTTGCTCAAACTTTGCCATCACACCAGAGTCAAATGTCACATGCTTCTTATCGATGTGCTCCACTCGAAAGTGACATCCATGAGACCATTCAACACTATATGACTTATACTACAAAAGAATGATATTTTCACACTCAATATTAAATTAACTACCTTCTCAATACTAGTTTGTTTAGAATGTAGGATATTAAATTAAGTACCTTGTCACAACAACCTTGAGAAAATTCCCATTCTTCCATGTTGACATGAACCCCTTCTTCCTCCACCTTCATGAGCTACTCATGTAGTCATAAAAGAGACAGAAAGCGAGGTAACACCTCTAGCTCTGATGGATACCACACTATTCTTCTACATTGATGTGCTAAGGACGAAGCTCTATGTAATGTCATCTAAGGACGAAGCTCGACCTGCAGGCGCATGGAAGCAAGCATAAGGTGTCAACCTACACTCGACCGACTCCTAACTAATTCCTACAGAGGTCTCTACCAATTGTCTAAGTCACAGCCTTCAAGAGTGCATAAGAGGAAACTTCCTACAACGCTTTCTAGAGCCGAACACCCATCAAACAATCTCGAAACACAATAGAACTTGAAGGAGACCCTACTAACACCAATAGGTCGCTCTCCCGAAGGTCTATGAACCAAAATCCCAACCCAAAACACCCGGTGCAAAATCACGTAGGATGTCTAGCCGAAATTTACAGGTCCTCGTTTCCAAAATCTAAAGTGCCTAATGTGTAGTTCTACTCAATGTGAACGCATAGATATGCTGCAGTGCAAAATCAGACAACGTATGCTCACCCAATCACCAGATGAAGCTCGTAGAAGGAGCTCGCAAAACCGGACCGTACGTGTAAAATGTAGGTATCGCCGCGTAGCTCTCATCGGGGGCAACACGCTGCACTTCTCCGCACTCGATTCCGACCACCGGTGCACACGTAGCGTCAAGATGAATCTGACACTCGTACACAGTACTCTCACTCACAGACTTCAAACTTGTTTTTTTTAAATGAAAAAAGGTTTTTTTCATTAAGGTCAAAAAGTGGTATATATATCTTACAATTCTCAAACCCTAAATTTCCAAAATCAACCAACTACTCCATCTATCTATCATAACTGGGATACAATCTGGAAACTTTTGTAAGTCCTAATATTTCCAAGGTGAAAAATCAGGTTTTCCTCAATGAAAGAATAATTACAAAAAATAATAATCTTCCGCGTAGTTAGTTGCCGTGGGGTGTGTCCAGCTTCTAACACTCCCCCCCTCCTTGCTCATGTCGTCCCTGACATGGCCGCTGATCCGCTTCTTCATTGTATGGTCTTGCGCATCTTGATTAGTGATTCGTATCTTGTATGCAGGTTCATCATTGTTGGGCCAAAATATCTATGTTTATTGTGAAGAAGCCTCTGTAGAACGCTTCTTCAAAGGCCTGGAGGTGATAGGATGGTAGAAACATTATCCTCTGATACATTGCATGTATCACCTCCTTGGAAGGCTGATCAGACAGATCGTAAGCGCATTTGTAAGTATCTTGGAAGAAAAAGATACTGTCTGTCACCTGGCCTGGCTTGAAAGTCTCAAATACTGCTAAGAGGGTTTTACAGATTTTCTTCATCATGATGCAAGTAAGGTCAGGTGAGCAAGTGAACAATTTGATGGCGCCCGTTAGGGTTTTCACCATGTTGGGACACTTATTCTTTCACCTGCCTTCAAGCCCGGCAGCTTAGGGTAATTTAGCCAAGTGGGTTAGCTCCTTTCCAAGATCTCCTTGGCTTTCCACGTCCTGATCCTTGGTAGAGGACAAAAGCTGAGGTTGTCTCTGATATTTTTCGGTGCCTCTACCAAGTGGATTAGGTATTGTGGGTACTTTGTGAGCCAGGCCTTCCTCCATTTTGGATGAGAGTCAAAAATTAGCCTGACCCCTTCTGGTTGGGAGGTATCTGTGCTGTAAAGTGGTACGGTTGGCTCTTCTCGTATCCGCTTATTGATGGTGTATGCTTCATATTTCAGAAATGGATATGGGAGAGAGGGTTGAAGCCATTTGCGCATGAGGTTTCTAGCGTCGATCTTCTGAATGGTCATAGACTTGAAAAACCTCTGCTCCCACTCCAAGGCTTCCTTTGATGTCTCTCTGATCTCCACCTCTATAGTTTTACACAACTTTTCTTCCTCTTCCTGTTTTAGGTCGTGTGGCTCTTGAGAGGATCCTTCTAGGATTTCCTCTTGCATAGGCGTGTCCACCGAATCTGCCACATTTTCTAAATCAATGCCCTCATTGGCTGCTGGCCCTTTGCCCTCTTGCTCTCCGGCTTGCTGTCCTTTCAACTCCTCTATCTGCCTTAGGAGTTTCTGTTTTTCCATTTTCGCTTCTTCACCCATATTCACAAGGAGGTCATTTAATTCGGCGTTTATTCTCTCTGCCTCCTCAAGCTTTCTTTTCATACTTTCTACTTCCTCTTGCAGGGCTTTTTGGCCTTCTTCCATTCTTGTTTGCATGACGTTAGAACCTTTTGCCATCATCATCTCTGATTTTTCTCTAGAGTCATCTTGTTCTGAAGTTATTGCATCTGTTCTTCATAGAGTTGACTCTCCGTAGTGATGTGAGTTGAGCTAGTAGCTCTGACTCTTGCAGGTGATGCTCGCAGCGTCTGGATGGTCTGATCTTTTACTTTGACTTGGTCCTTGAGCTCAAGGACCTCATCCTGGCTTGCTTCTTGATCTATCTCTGCCTTTTCTTTGGCGTTTCTCATGGCTTCTACTTCTTTAGACTCTTCCGCCAGCTGTAGGGTCAGGTTATCTCTTTCCCTCTCGGCATCTAGCAGTGACTTGCTGAGCTGCTGACATTCTTCTTCAACTCCTTGCATTCTTTTTGCTGCTGCTTGATTTTCTTCCTCCATTGCCTCGCATCTTTGCAGTGCCCTTGCTAGGCTGTCCTGTAGCTCAGCTTCCCTCTCCTTCTTCCTTTGGCTTTGTCCTTGTAGAGTGTCTACTTCCATCTTAATCTTCACTTCAGTGGCCTAGAGAGCTGCCATCTTGCTTTCCAAAGCCATGGACTGCGCTCTCAACCCGGTTAGCTTTGTCATCACCACATCCCAATCATTTTTTTTAATTCCACTAGCCTGATGCCTTGCATTTGTTCTTTAGGCCCTGTGCTCACCAAGTCGAATGCGACTATGGCGGCCTCTTTCTTCGTGTATCTTGCAGCTAGCAGGTCTAAAAATATGTGATAAGAATCATCCGACTCTTGTTGCTCACTTCGAGGCTTAGCCTCTTCTTTTGGCTCCGGCTCCTAGCTCTGCTCTTGCTTGGCCTCTTCCCGTTCTTTTGGCTTGTCTTCAGCCTCTTTCTCTTCTTGTGGAGGGCTGACAGGAGGTGGTGAGGGTGTTGGGATGGGTTTAGGCCGGTGGAGATGTAGGCTTGCCCTTTAAATCTCTGTCTGCTTTAGTTTTTCTTTCTCTCTCTTGGCTTTCTTGCTCATCTAGCAGTTTCTGTCGTATTTGCTCCACTTCTTCCTCTGTGAAAGGGACATGCGGTATATTCTCTGATGCGGCATCAAGAATTTCAAAATTATTGATATAATCCTCGAATCTATCCCTTTGCACTCTTTGGGATGATCCCGACATTGACTCTAGAGATGGATTCCAGAGTTCACTCAGATCACCTTTAAGGGCTCTCTCTGCTCTGAAGCTCTCCATCAGCCTCTCTAATCTTGCCACTTTTTGTGACATTGTTTCTTTTGCAGGCACTTGGGCAAATTCCTTCTTTCCTTTCTTTTGCTCTGGCTGCTACTCTTGAACAGGCTCTAGTCGTCTTTTCAGTCTTGTAGAAACCCTTGGTGCTCTTTGTGGCTCGTCCTCTTTGTCTTCTTTTAGCCTTAGCCAGTCATTCTGGGATGGGGGGTCAGGCCATCTTCCTTTTGCGTGAAGTGCCCCATAAATCACCTTAGTGATTAGTTCTCCTGGCACAATATATGTTGGCTTCTTGCTACCCATCTTTACTAGGTTGTCATGTATATACGCTACATAATTGATTATCTTTGGGGTGCCTTTCGTCATTGCCCAAGTGAATGTCGTGGAAATTGCACCCGGCGGGATTTTGTACTTCTGTGGCCTCTTCGTACACATGTGGAAGTATTGGTTGTATGACTGGCTCATGATTGCCACTCTTGGGTTGGCAATGTCTTCAAAGGTGTAGTTTCCTTTCTTCCCATTATACACCTTAACCTCATCCCTTCTTTTCGTTACACTATCCCCATTGTTGGAGAGGTCTAGTGCATCTGCTACAACCTGCTCAGTGATTAATATTTCTGTTTCTGGCCTACCTTGTAGATCTGTTACTTTGGCCACTCCATCTTCTTTGATGGTTGTCACAAACTCCCAGACTCTCTTTATGTCCACCCCTGCCGACACTGCTTCAAAGTAGTTGTGGAGATCAATCTTCTCCAAGTACCCGGCCATCTTGCTTCTTACAAACTCATCAAGTTCTCATGGCAGCATTGTTAGCTCGATCACATTGCCTTCCGTGTCTTTGAACACTCCTTGGTAGATCTTTAGGTCGTTGGACTCTAAGAGATCTTCTTGGATCCATGTGCTGTTGGGCTTTAGTGTTCCTTTTGGTATCACGAAGGGCTCCACTTCTTCTAGGTAGTCTTTGATGGTCATTCTTTTCTTCTTTGCCGGTGACTTCGCGGCTACCATAGATCCTGTTGCACTCACTAGTCCGAAGTTAGCGGTTTTTTTTTAAATATTAGCTGAGAAACTGAGTTTTAACTATCCAAATGACTTGAAAATTGAAAATAAAGCTTAAAAGGAACTTGTGAAGTTGTGCATGTGCTCACAGTGCAAATCTGGCCAAAATTTTCCATTTAGACATCCTACGCGTAGGATGTCTTTTTCATCAGAATTGGTTCATACTTGCCATGCTAGTAGTGCATGGCTATATGCTTGGATTTGGATTTGGATATCAAAAAGTGGATTTTTTGGCTGATTCAGGCTTTAGGTCACAAATTGGGTAGAAAGTCCATCATAGGTAGCAATTGATGTCCAAATGGGTTGAAAATTGGTATATGGGCTCTTTGCACCATGGTATTGGCTCCCATGATGTCACTGTTTGCACAGAAGGCCTGAATTATGCTGGAAACATCCTATGCGTAGGATGTCTTTTTCATCAAAATGACATGAGATTTGTTCTGTGGGTAGTCCTTGGCCTATGGAACATGGCTATGCTCTTGGATTTGGATTTGGACAAGGATTGATGCTTGTAAGAGCCTGTGGGGTGTTTTTGGGCTCCAAGAGTGTATCTTGAAGGTGTTGGGGGTCAAAAATGATTAGAATGGCTTCAAACTTGATATATGAGCTCTTGATGATGAGGTGATTGGATTTGGAATGAACAATCATCCTCTGCAGGTCAAAAAAGTCAAATAGACAAACTACGCTTAGGATGTCTACTTCACCAATTTTTGCTTCTGACCACACAGATTGGTTGTTGATGTGTTGTTGAATGTGTTGTGCAAGTTTCATGTGATTTGGACAAGATTTGGTAGGTCTATGGCCCATTATTGCCTCTATGCCCTAACTTTGCATTTTTTCATGCATATGAGGTCAATTTTGGTCCAAATGTGATGAGACTTGGTGGATAGCATGTAAAGGTCATTCAGAAAATGTGTATGATGAAAAATGTTGCAGTTTGTGCCCAGAAGTTCCCTTGAGACATCCTACGCGTAGGATGTCTCCTGATGATTTTTTCATGGATTGTGCTCCTAGTGCCTGCCCTTGCCCCCCCTGAGTCCCTTTTAAGCCTAATTTCAACAAAAAAGTCAAATGGACAGAGAATAACTCCCTGTGTGGACTTCAGAGCCTCTGAGCCTTTTTTTGATTTTTGGAGTGCTTTTTGGCGATGAAATTTCTTGATGTTGGTCTCCATAGCTTCCCGACCCCTTGGGAATCATTGTCGTATGGTTTTTGTCGACTTTGGCTTCACCGGAGCTTCATCTGGCAATTGGTCTCTCTAAAAGAACCCGTGGTTACGTTTACATACCTTCAATGATTTGTGGTGGTCTACCACCATAGGACTTGGTTGTTGATGGTCTAGGAAAGCCGCTCGTGAAGTTTGGTGGCAAACGGGCTTGCGGTTTGGCCACAAGAGCAATTTGACGCTTTGTGTGTCTGATGCCGTTTCTGAAGTTTAGTGCCGCCTTGGGTCACTTTTTGGTCATGCGGGTCACATAGACTTGTCGAGCATGTCGAGATGCTCCTACCCATGAAATTTGGTAGCATTTGGTCGCCGTTTCGCCGATTTCCCATTTGGTGGCCTCTTGCGGGTTTCTAGGAATTAGGGTTTTTCCCAATGGTTTTCTACTGCCTTTGGACATCCAGGACTGGTCTCCTAGGTTAGGGTAAGCTGCCGATGAAGTCTTGTTGCTTTTGGGTTAGCCATTAGGTCGCCGTCTCTACTTGTAGGTCTCTACCGCCCGCTTATGCTAGTTTTTGCGACATAATGACAAACATGCGCGAAGAGCTCAAGGTGGTGAGCCTACCTCTCATTTCTAGAGCTCGACGGGTAGTCATGCGTGTTGTAAAAGCTGCTGGAAGGTCCGTCCGCTCTAGGTGGCAAAAGCTCTCTCCACAAAGTCAATAGTGAGAGTGAGCTAAAAATGAGGTGAAAATTTCTTATAATGGAGGTCCGCGAATCACTTTTCATGAAATTTGACATGTGCTCCTATCTTCTTGCGAGATGCGGTTTAAGCTCAAAAATTTCTTGATTTGGACTCCATTTACTCTGTTTACCAGAAATTTGGTATTTCGGTCAAAACCTGGCCAAAACACGCTTTTCGCTCCAGTCTCATAATTGCACCCCCACTGTACCATAGGTTTTCCTATAGTCACTGATCAATGCCATTTTTTTTTTCCATTACGGCCATTTTTTACCTGCTTTTTGTATTTTTAAAGTTTTTCTGCCAAAAATTAGCAAAATTAAAGGAAAATAGCAAATCAAATCCAAGAAATCCCCAAAAACCATAATAAATCACAAACATCACCGCAAAATATTATATACACTCACATGCAATTTTTATGATCGGATTTCTCCGTTTTACCAATATTTTGCCCGAAAAATGGCTATTTCTACTTATAAGACCATATTAGGTATTTTGGTAAAAATCTCACATTATGGGAATCTCCAAATCGACCGAATTCATATAATTTGGGAATTTTCCACTTAAAGTGGGAAAAATTGAGGTGTGTGGCTAGTAAATAAAGTGAAAATCTCATAGGATTGTGGTGTTGATAAACACCAAAAGTCAAGAGGATGTACAACACATGGATTTGAATAATAACTATAAATTACATAAAACAAAGGAAGATACAAAAAAGATTTTGTTTACAAATTGACTAGTATAGTCACAATAGAAGCTCCACATAATTCTACTCCACATTTGATACCATATCTGAACTTTGATCCAAGTGTGGCTGATGTGCACGAGTGAGGCCTTCTTTGGCTTTTAGAGCATGTCTTTCTGGAATCTTTATTCTAGAAAATGGTCCTTCTTTGTTGGGTCTCCAGGACCAAACAATTGCATCTATAGTTTCCCACACTTGTGGGTCCTTATAGTTGACAGCCCAATAACCCTTCCAACAATTA
Source organism: Adiantum capillus-veneris (assembly GCF_014529385.1). Lineage (NCBI taxonomy): Eukaryota > Viridiplantae > Streptophyta > Polypodiopsida > Polypodiales > Pteridaceae > Adiantum > Adiantum capillus-veneris. The sequence continues at coordinate 108,121,753 of NC_140955.1, read as the reverse complement.
CTGTAAGCTTGAGTATCTGTCATCCCACTTTTTCTCGCGCAAGGTGCCCAATATTGAATCAAGAGTTTTCTGTAGTTTGGTGATGTAGGCTCATTATCAATGTCAGATAAAGCCATTGCAAGCCACACTGGATAGATTTCTGTGTCACTCGGAACAAGCATAAGAAAGTCACCTTGGTGCACATCAGACATAGGGTCAAACTCTTCCCTTGGCCTATCTCGTTGAGGCCCACAAAAATGATCGTTCAACTCTTCAAGGCCTAGGAATCTTTCTGCTCCTTGTTGCAAATTCAGTGTAGTGCTTTGTAGGTGAGAATATTCTTGAGTTTTTGGCCAAAACATTTCATACAAGACTCCCTCTGATATGATTGCTTTTCCAATCTCTTCAATTACCTTACTCCAATAATCTATCACGGGTCTATAATATCGCGGAATACTTGAACCATTCCCTAAATTTTTCCAAAATTTTATATAGTTCTTTAGCCCCAAAATGACTTCTTCGTGGGCCTTGACATACTCCGCCATTTGTACTAGAGGTGGATCTCCATGTGGTAACATTGGCTTGCCTTCTGTGTCTGTTTTCCAAAGGCGAATACTTCCACTCCAACTTGATACACCTACATGTGCCTTATATTGCATCATTGGTGTCTCATCCTGCATAAAGAACCTGAACTGAAGCGGTTTGGAATGTCCAACAAGTATGTCTTGTCCATCACAAAGATAGCCATCACAATATTGCTTGAAATCGGGGATCTTTGTGAGAAAAAATGGAGCTGGAGATGAAGATGAGCTGTTTCGCAATGTATCCATCAAATGTGGCAAAGTATAGGTTTGTGTAACTCTCAACTTCTCTGAAAACCTACTAAACATGGCGTCTATGTCCTCATGTGTATGCCCAACCATTAAAAATCCCAGCTGGATGGTTTTGAAAACACCCCTTGCAACAAGCATTGACAAATAGGAAAATAAGTATCGATTTTTGTTTTCCCCTGCACAATTATCCAATTGTAGCAACAAGTTCTCTGGCAATCTGCGAAATGTTGACCCCAATTCCTCTTCTGCAATTTCTGACGACTGCACAATGGGCTCTTTTCCATCACTCAAGTTATGGTAGTCCAAAGCATCCCTTGAGTTCAAAGCATGTAGTAGTGAAATATTGCTCCTTGGAAGTCCATTTGTTACTAGATCACCAAGAGGATCAGCTGGCCACAAACCATTCAAGACAAAGTGTCCGTAATGACCTTCTCCATGTCCATGAGTGATCATGCCAATCAATGCCACCTGCAGATTATATCCTGAATCCACACCCTTGGGAACAATGCGTAATCTAGGAATGGCAGTCTTCTTTTGATCCATCTTATCATGGATTATGCATACATATTTTTGTGGTTGAGTTTCTGAATACGTGCGCCATGCATAATATAGGCTTCTGCAACTCTTTTGTTGTGCCATGTGAACTTCTCTCTCCCTACAAGAGAAGAGCCTCTCATCTTCAAGAGAAGGTTTTTAGCTTCTAACCTGGCCTTGATTGAGCTACAAATATTGCACTTAGAGAACTCACTCGTCTTGTTAAAGTGACATGTGGGTACTCTTTGTTCCAAATTCTACCAAAAGAAATTGGGATAGCTTCTTCCTCATAGCCCATTTGGTCAAGTGTCGTGTTGATTTCACATAAAATATCCACTTGTTTGTATGTTGATGGAATCACCAATTGAGTCTCTCTTGAGCCATCTGCAGTGTTCTACTTCTATGTGGCATCTTCTCAGAGTTGTTTTCCACAAACTCATTTAGTAGTGCTCTTGCTAAACTAGTATGTTGAAGTCCCCTTCTCAATGTACATGTGTTTCCCATGTACATATGTGGCGCACACCATTTTCAAAGTTCTCCTTGTATCGATAAAATGATGTCTTTGGTATTCCATGTAGCTCATACCATGCTCTACAACAAACAATAGAGCCATTTAGCCTGAATTGGTATCGTGACTTCTCATCTTTCTGATAACATATAGAAAGAACATCATAAACATAATTAGTGCGTGATTTTTGAGACTCTCCCCAAAATTGTTGTCGTAACCTTGTCACCATATCACGATCTGCAAATTGGCAGCATTTTGTGCACAACAATCAATGCATGATACCCTTTGAATTGATTTGTTTGAAAGGTAAAAAGTCGAAGCTGGTGCTGCTTTTGATTTTTGAGTCCTGTTCATGAAAGTGTATCGTCTCTTCCTTGACAACTGGACAACATTACTCCCATCAAGTTTTTTTCCAACATTGCCATCGTTGGATACATCCTCATATGTAGCATGCATGCCATCAACAGAACAAAGCGTTGTAATGGCTCCCATTCAACATTGTTGTCTGCTTGATGGCCACTTTAGCAAAGTGATGCTACCCACTTCAACCACATCATCAATGCTTGCATTTTCTCTTTCAATACCCACACCCACACAATCAGGACCAAGTTCCTGAAAGTTGACATAATCATGTGGAAATACATATAAGATGGTCCCTTCATTCATGGTTTGCATCATTGTGTCATCTTTTAAAAGGACCCTCTGATTTCTCCAAGACTCTCGAATCATTGCTTCAAATTCTGGCTTGTCATAGGTATTGCATCTGTAACTAGAGGATCAGAATGATCATGTTCTTCATCACCATTGTAGCTTTCGTGTGGATCAATTAAGTTCCCATTTAATACAAAAGATTGCAAAAGAAGCTTTGACCATCGAACAGCACTCCATAATGAGCCTTGGAGAGATGAAGTATCCATTGTAGGAAAAGGTAGGACCACATCCTTCAAGCATTCCTCCACTAGTATGGAGACATTTCCCAGCCCTATCTTTGTACCACCACAAGTGGAATCTGGATCTGTTCTACACACACAACCAATACCAACGATTTCATTGTCAAGTATCATATGTACTTTCTCCCCAGATTCGAAGTCCATCCTGTAAGTAAAAAAGATTACATTGTTAAATCCATAGTTATAGAAAAATACTCTTCAAACAAAAATCATGCTACAACATGAAAAAGGTTTGCATAGGTTGGACAAGTGGTGAACCTTGAGACCAAATCCTCCTTGCTATATTAATGGAAGTAAGGTTGGACAAGTGTGGAACTTGAAACCAAAGCCTCTTTGCTATATGAGAGCATAGGTTGGACAAGTGGTGGACCTAGTTGTAATACCCACTGCCACCTATCAACTACTATAGGACTATGCTTTTCCAATGTCCAAGTATCCCTTGAGTCTTTCAAGTTTGAACACGTGGTGGACCTTGAAACAAAAAACCCCTTTCTATATCAGAGCATAGCTTGGACAAGTGGTGGACCTAGTTATAATGCCCAATATCCCAAGGTGAAATACTTAAGACTTTGCTACCTTGCTTGCCAATTTTACTAGCCCCTCATTTCATTAATGGAAGTAAGGTTGGACAAGTGGTGCCTTGAAACCAAAGCCTCTTTGCTATATAAGAGCATAGGTTGGACCTAGTTTTAATACCCACTGCCACCTATCCTACTATAAGACTATGCTTTCCAATGTCAAGTATCCCTTGTCAAGTTGAACACGTGTGGACCTTGAAACAAAAATCCCCTTTCTAATATTAGCAAGGTTGAACACAGGTGGACCTTGAAACGAAAATCCCCTTTCTTTATCAGAGCATAGCTTGGACAGTGGTGGACCTAGTTATAATGCCCAATATCCAAGGTGAAATACCTTAGGACCTTTGCTACCTGCTTGCCAATGTTTACGTAGCCCCTCATTTCTTTAATGGAAGTAAGGTTGGACAAGTGGTGGACCTTGAAACCAAAGCCTCTTTGCTATATAAGAGCATAGGTTGGACCTAGTTTTAATACCCACTCCACTGCCACCTATCAACTACTATAGACTATGCTTTCCAATGTCCAAGTATCCCTTGAGTCTTTCAAGTTGAACACGTGGTGGACCTTGAAACGAAAATCCCCTTTCTATATTAGAAAGGTTGAACACATGGTGGACCTTGAAACGAAAATCCCCTTTCTTTATCAGAGCATAGCTTGGACAAGTGGTGGACCTAGTTATAATGCCCAATATCCAAGGTGAAACACCTTAGGACCTTGCTACCTTGCTTGCCAATGTTTACGTAGCCCCTCATTTCTTTAATGGAAGCAAGGTTGGACAAGTGGTGGACCTGCTTGAAAGCAAAGCCTCTTTGCTATATGAGAGCATAGGTTGGACCTAGTTGTAATACCCACTGCCACCTATCAACTACTATAGGACTATGCTTTCCAATGTCCAAGTATCCCTTGAGTCTTGCAAGGTTGAACACGTGGTGGACCTTGAAACCAAAATCCCCTTTCTATATCAGAGCATAGCTTGGACAAGTGGTGGACCTAGTTATAAAGCCCCTCCTTTCTTTAATGGAAGAAAGGTTGGAAAAGTGGTGAATCTTGAAACCCAAACCCTTTGGCTATATATAGAGGATATCTTGGACAAGTGGTGGGCTTAGTTGTAGTATCCAATGTCCAAGGTCCAAGGTGAACTATGTAAAGACCTTACTTCCAAAAACAGAGTCGTACAAGTGGTTCTCCTTGAAACCAAAACCTCCTTAGTGTATTAGAACATAGCTTGGAGAAGTGGTGGACTTAGTTGTAATGGTGAATGTCCAAAGCAAACTATTATAGGACCTTGCTTCCCAAATCAAGTTTGGACAAGTGGTGGATCTTGAAACCAAAACCCCCTTACTCTATTAGAGCATAGCTTAGATAAGTGGTGGACCTAGCTGCCATGGAAAATGTTCAATCTGAACTGCTGCAAGACCTTGCTATTAAATGTCTAAGTAGAGCTAGCTTCTTTAATGGAATCAAGGTTGGGAAGTGGTGCATCTTGAAACCAAAAGCCCTTTATTGTATTAGAGCATAGCTTGGACAAGTGAGGGACCTAGTTTTAATGTGTGATGTCCAAAGAAAAGTATTACAAGACCTTGCTTTCCAATATTTGAATTGGTCAAGTGGTTAAAACTAAGTATAAAACTTTGACCATTTTCTTCTCGAATTGCCAAAAAGCTAGTTTTAGACACCCCTAAATGAAAATGGTTTAGGGTGGCCTTAAACAATGTTTTTTCAAAGACTTGAACAAAAGGGTTGCCGAAGAGTAAATGACAATTTATTGTGGCTTGAAGTGCCTGAGTATGTGAAAACAAGCCTATGTTTTCCACGAGGCAAAAGGTGACATAATAAGAACATTGGAAGTTAGGATTGACCATGTGGCCTAAACTTGGCAAGTGAAGTGGTGGCCAAGTTTTGTGGCACAGTGTGCACTTGGTCCTATATGTGTTGACCACTTGGCTAAATCTAGGACCATAAGGCCAAACCTTTGGCACCTTAAATATAGTATGGGACATAATCTAGAACTGCTATAGTAAATTAGTAGTATAGCTAATATGTTAATATTTGTATTATATTTAAGTATATGCTAATATAATTTATGTTCAAAATTTCACTAATGAAGAATGTTCCCATTTAGCACTCCAGATGCGGGGTCTTAGGGCAATGCCACAATGGGGTGACAAGGCAGCGCTTCCACGTGAGGTTTGGGGGTAGCGCTCTTGATGGGATGTGGAATATAGCGCTCTCGATGGCGGGGCTTGGGAGGTTGATTTTGGGATATTGTTCTGGGCGGGGTCCTGGGGCAGCGCCCTGGGCTGGGTCAAGGGCGGCATATTCAACTGTTAATTGGGTTAATTTTTATATTGCTTTTGTTTTTTTTTTAATCCATTCTAAAACATGGACTTGTAGCATACGTGGCATTCTAATAAACCCTATCAAGATTAGGCACACAGAGAGCGCACGAGAAACGCACACAGAGAAAGCAGGCGAGCAGCAAACACACAGAAAAGCGCACACGGATCGCACACAGTTGGAGTATACGCGCGCGTAGAGGAGCAAGCTCGGCATCGTACACAACACACAGGTGGAGTGCACAGGATTGAAAGTTCGCGCACAAGATAAAGAAACAGCAGCGTACACAACGCTTTCCAGAAGGGCAGGATCGGGCAGTCTTCTCAGGAGACATTGCACACCTCACGAATAGAGAAAAAACAGGTATTTCCTCTCTCTCTCTCACTCTCTGTCTTTCTCCATATAGAGAAGATGTTCTCTGTAACTCTTCTTGCACACACACTCTCTCGTCAAAAGACAGAGATACATAGTTTAAAAGTATCCCCGCACACATACACATATTCCCACACATCGTCTTCCTCTCTTCCACATACATAACCACAGTGAAATCTTTATCTTGCTGTCTCTCTCTTGAAAATACATGCACATATTCCCACACATCGTCTTCCTCACTTCCACATACATAACCACAATGAAATCTGTTATCTTGTTGTCTCTCTCTTGAAAATACGTGCACATATTCCCATACATCGTCTTCCTCTCTTCCACAATACATAAACACAGTGAAATCCTGTTATCTTTCTCTCTCCTCTCTCTAAAAAACAGTTATTTATCTCTCTCTCTCTCTCTCTATCTCTGTATCTTGCTATCTCTCTCTTGAAATACATGCTCATGTATGTGTGCGTCTGTGTTATCTATGTGTATGTATGTATATTTGTGTTATTTCATTGTAATACTCATACATAATGCAGATACACAATTACACTTAATTACGATATGCACACATAGTATATATACATACATAAATATCACAAATAACTAACACATTGTAATACTAGTAAAATTGAATGGAAGACTTACTTGCGTGATCTGTTAAAGTCGATTCTTGTAGCGAGTTCTGGATGTATGCTGAGCTGATTTTCCTCTAATCCAATTGTAGATATGATTGTAACTTTCTGTTCTCACAAAAATAGTAGTGTTGTTTAGTGATACACCTAATGGACATAAATGGTTTAAACTAGGACATGTAGACCAAAAATACGTGTTTCTTGGATGAAATATACACTTTTTGGTGACCCTTACCACAAGTGGTGGACTTGAGACCAATGGACTATAAGACCTCCCAACAATACCTTGTACACTCAATCCTTCTTGGTATCTAGGTTGGACAAGTGGTGGACCTTGTTCAAATTCTCTAACCACTCTCTCTAACATGGTGACATAATTTAGGTGTGATAAATTCATATCTATGCAAACTAATATCAGTTTAGGCTTGTTAATTTGAATTTGTTTGAATTTATGTACAATATAATGATTTGAGGTTTGCATATTTGAATTTAGGTGGTATAATGATATCTTTTTGTGGTAAACTTGAATTTAAATCAATTTCGCGTGGAATATTTTAAATTTAAGTAGTAAAATTTAAATTTTTATAAAAAAATTTTGAATTTTAAATTTGGGCGGGATATTTTAAAATTTAGGCGGATATTTAAGATTTGGGAGGATATTTTTAAATTAGGCGGGAAGGTTTTTGAATTTATAGCGAGATCTCCTTACATAAGAGAGTATAGGTTGGACAAGTGGTGGACCTTCAAGCTAGAGCATCCATGCTACTGGACAGATAGGTAGGGAATCTAGTTGAATATTGTATGTATAATATATATGTAATAGATCTAGCTTGGACAAGTGGTGGACCTTGGAACAAAACCCCATGTAAAACATATCATGCACATTCCAAGTGGTCAAAAAAAATCATTTAAATATAGCCTTATAGGTTGGACAAGTGGTGGACCTTAACACCCAGATATTCTTCATATAATGACATAGAGTGGAAAACTGGTGAATCTTGAGACCAAACCATGCTACTAGCGATAATAGCTTGGACAAGTGGTGGACCTTGAAAGTAAACCCCCCATCTACGAAATATCGTGGGTTTAAGGTATTTCGATGGAGCCTAGCATCTTGGAGACATCGTGCATCTTGCTTCTCTTCATGTTTCAATGGAGCCTATCTTGGACAAATGGTGGAGCATCCTTCTCTCCATGTTTCAATGGACCCTAGCTTGGACAAGTGGTGGACCTTTGCTTCTCTCTATTATTCAATAGAGTTAGCTTGGACAAGTGGTGGACCTTGGAACCAAACCCCCATGTAAAACCTATCATGGTCACTCCAAGTGGTGAGAAAGAATAACCTTTAAGATATAGCCTTATAGGTTGGACAAGTGGTGGACCTTAACACCCAATATTCTTAATATAATGACATAGAGTGAAAAAGTGGTGAATCTTGAGACAAAACCACTCATGCTACTAGCACTAATAGCTTGGACAAGTAGTGGACCTTGAACGTAAACCCCCCATGTTTCAATAGAGTTAGCTTCGACAAATGGTGGAGCATCCTTCTCTCCATGTTTCAATGGACCCTAGCTTAGACAAGTGGTGGACCTTTGCTTCTCTCTATGTTTCAATAGAGTTAGCTTGGACAAGTGGTGGACCTTGGAACCAAACCCCCATGTAAAACCTATCATGGTCACTCCAAGTGGTAATAAAGAATAACCTTTAAGATGTAGCCTTATAGGTTGGACAAGTGGTGGACCTTAACACAATGCTACTACTCAAGCAATAATAGCTTGGACAAGTGGTGGACCTTGAATGTACACCCTCATCTACGACATATCGTGGGTTTAATGTTTTTCGATGGAGCCTAGCATCTTGGAGACATGGTGCACCTTGATTCTCCTCATGTTTCAATGGAGCCTACCTTGGACAAATGGTGGAGCATCCTTCTCTCCATGTTTCAATGGACCCTAGCTTAGACAAGGGTGGACCTTTGCTTCTCTCTATGTTTCAATAGAGTTAGCTTGGACAAGTGGTGGACCTTGGAACCAAACCCCCATGTAAAACCTATCATGGTCACTCCAAGTAGTAAGAAAGAATAACCTTTAAGATGTAGCCTTATAGGTTGGACAAGTGGTGGACCTTAACACCCACATATTCTTATAAAATTGGTGAATCTTGAGACCAAACCACTCAGGCTACTAGCAATAATAGCTGGACAAGTGGTGGAACTTGAATGTAAACCCCTCATCTACGAAATATCGTGGTTTAATGTATTTTCGATGGAGCCTAGCATCTTGGAGACATGGTGCAGCTTGCTTCTCGTCATGTTTCAATGGAGCCTATCTTGGACAAATGGTGGAGCATCCTTCTCTCCATGTTTCAATGGACCCTAGCTTGGACAAGTGGTGGACCTTTGTTTCTCTCTATGTTTCAATAGAGTTAGCTTGGACAAGTGGTGGACCTTGGAACCAAACCCCCATGTAAAACCTATCATGGTCACTCCAAGTGGTAATAAAGAATAACCTTTAAGATGTAGCCTTATAGGTTGGACAAGTGGTGGACCTTAACACCGCATATTCTTAATATAATGACATAGAGTGGAAAAGTGGTGAATCTTGAGACCAAACCACTCAGGCTACTACCAATAATAGCTTGGACAAGTGTGGACCTTGAATGTAAACCCCTCATCTACGACATATCGTGGGTTTAATGTTTTTGATGGAGCCTAGCATCTTGGAGACATGGTGCACCTTGCTTCTCCTCATGTTTCAATGGAGCCTACCTTGGACAAATGGTGGAGCATCCTTCTCTCCATGTTTCAATGGACCCTAGCTTAGACAAGGGGTGGACCTTTGCTTCTCTCTATGTTTCAATAGAGTTAGCTTGGACAAGTGGTGGACCTTGGAACCAAACCCCCATGTAAAACCTATCATGGTCACTCCAAGTAGTAAGAAAGAATAACCTTTAAGATGTAGCCTTATAGGTTGGACAAGTGGTGGACCTTAACACCCACATATTCTTAATAAAAGTGGTGAATCTTGAGACCAAACCACTCAGGCTACTAGCAATAATAGCTTGGACAAGTGGTGGACCTTGAATGTAAACCCCTCATCTACGAAATATCGTGGGTTTAATGTATTTCGATGGAGCCTAGCATCTTGGAGACATGGTGCAGCTTGCTTCTCGTCATGTTTCAATGGAGCCTATCTTGGACAAATGGTGGAGCATCCTTCTCTCCATGTTTCAATGGACCCTAGCTTGGACAAGTGGTGGACCTTTGCTTCTCTCTATGTTTCAATAGAGTTAGCTTGGACAAGTGGTGGACCTTGGAACCAAACCCCCATGTAAAACCTATCATGGTCACTCCAAGTGGTAAAAAGAATAACCTTTAAGATGTAGCCTTATAGGTTGGACAAGTGGTGGACCTTAACACGCGCATATTCTTAATATAATGACATAGAGTGGAAAAGTGGTGAATCTTGAGACCAAACCACTCAGGCTACTAGCAATAATACCTTGGACAAGTGGTGGACCTTGAATGTACACCCCTCATCTACGACATATCGTGGGTTTAATGTTTTTGGATGGAGCCTAGCATCTTGGAGACATGGTGCACCTTGCTTCTCCTCATGTTTCAATGGAGCCTACCTTGGACAAATGGTGGAGCATCCTTCTCTCCATGTTTCAATGGACCCTAGCTTAGACAAGGGGTGGACCTTTGCTTCTCTCTATGTTTCAATAGAGTTAGCTTGGACAAGTGGTGGACCTTGGAACCAAACCCCCATGTAAAACCTATCATGGTCACTCCAAGTAGTAAGAAAGAATAACCTTTAAGATGTAGCCTTATAGGTTGGACAAGTGGTGGACCTTAACACCCACATATTCTTAATAAAAGTGGTGAATCTTGAGACCAAACCACTCAGGCTACTAGCAATAATAGCTTGGACAAGTGGTGGACCTTGAATGTAAACCCCTCATCTACGAAATATCGTGGGTTTAATGTATTTCGATGGAGCCTAGCATCTTGGAGACATGGTGCAGCTTGCTTCTCGTCATGTTTCAATGGAGCCTATCTTGGACAAATGGTGGAGCATCCTTCTCTCCATGTTTCAATGGACCCTAGCTTGGACAAGTGGTGGACCTTTGTTTCTCTCTATGTTTCAATAGAGTTAGGTTGGACAAGTGGTGGACCTTGGAAGCAAATCCCCATGTAAAACCTATCATGGTCACTCCAAGTGGTAATAAAGAATAACCTTTCAGATGTAGCCTTATAGGTTGGACAAGTGGTGGACCTTAACACGCACATATTCTTAATAAAAGTGGTGAATCTTGAGAACAAACCACTCAAGCTACTAGCAATAATAGCTTGGACAAGTGGTGGACCTTGAATGTACACCCCTCATCTACGACATATCGTTGGTTTAATTTTTTTCGATGGAGCCTAGCATCTTGGAGACATGGTGCACCTTGATTCTCCTCATGTTTCAATGGAGCCTACCTTGGACAAATGGTGGAGCATCCTTCTCTCCATGTTTCAATGGACCCTAGCTTAGACAAGGGGTGGACCTTTGCTTCTCTCTATGTTTCAATAGAGTTAGCTTGGACAAGTGGTGGACCTTGGAACCAAACCCCCATGTAAAACCTATCATGGTCACTCCAAGTAGTAAGAAAGAATAACCTTTAAGATGTAGCCTTATAGGTTGGACAAGTGGTGGACCTTAACACCCACATATTCTTAATAAAAGTGGTGAATCTTGAGACCAAACCACTCAGGCTACTAGCAATAATAGCTTGGACAAGTGGTGGACCTTGAATGTAAACCCCTCATCTACGAAATATCGTGGGTTTAATGTATTTCGATGGAGCCTAGCATCTTGGAGACATGGTGCAGCTTGCTTCTCGTCATGTTTCAATGGAGCCTATCTTGGACAAATGGTGGAGCATCCTTCTCTCCATGTTTCAATGGACCCTAGCTTGGACAAGTGGTGGACCTTTGTTTCTCTCTATGTTTCAATAGAGTTAGCTTGGACAAGTGGTGGACCTTGGAACCAAACCCCCATGTAAAACCTATCATGGTCACTCCAAGTGGTAATAAAGAATAACCTTTAAGATGTAGCCTTATAGGTTGGACAAGTGGTGGACCTTAACACGCGCATATTCTTAATATAATGACATAGAGTGGAAAAGTGGTGAATCTTGAGACCAAACCACTCAGGCTACTAGCAATAATAGCTTGGACAAGTGGTGGACCTTGAATGTAAACCCCTCATCTACGACATATCGTGGGTTTAATGTTTTTCGATGGAGCCTAGCATCTTGGAGACATGGTGCACCTTGCTTCTCCTCATGTTTCAATGGAGCCTACCTTGGACAAATGGTGGAGCATCCTTCTCTCCATGTTTCAATGGACCCTAGCTTAGACAAGGGTGGACCTTTGCTTCTCTCTATGTTTCAATAGAGTTAGCTTGGACAAGTGGTGGACCTTGGAACCAAACCCCCATGTAAAACCTATCATGGTCACTCCAAGTAGTAAGAAAGAATAACCTTTAAGATGTAGCCTTATAGGTTGGACAAGTGGTGGACCTTAACACCCACATATTCTTAATAAAAGTGGTGAATCTTGAGACCAAACCACTCAGGCTACTAGCAATAATAGCTTGGACAAGTGGTGGACCTTGAATGTAAACCCCTCATCTACGAAATATCGTGGGTTTAATGTATTTCGATGGAGCCTAGCATCTTGGAGACATGGTGCAGCTTGCTTCTCGTCATGTTTCAATGGAGCCTATCTTGGACAAATGGTGGAGCATCCTTCTCTCCATGTTTCAATGGACCCTAGCTTGGACAAGTGGTGGACCTTTGTTTCTCTCTATGTTTCAATAGAGTTAGCTTGGACAAGTGGTGGACCTTGGAACCAAACCCCCATGTAAAACCTATCATGGTCACTCCAAGTGGTAATAAAGAATAACCTTTAAGATGTAGCCTTATAGGTTGGACAAGTGGTGGACCTTAACACGCGCATATTCTTAATATAATGACATAGAGTGGAAAAGTGGTGAATCTTGAGACCAAACCACTCAGGCTACTAGCAATAATAGCTTGGACAAGTGTGGACCTTGAATGTAAACCCCTCATCTACGACATATCGTGGGTTTAATGTTTTTCGATGGAGCCTAGCATCTTGGAGACATGGTGCACCTTGCTTCTCCTCATGTTTCAATGGAGCCTACCTTGGACAAATGGTGGAGCATCCTTCTCTCCATGTTTCAATGGACCCTAGCTTAGACAAGGGGTGGACCTTTGCTTCTCTCTATGTTTCAATAGAGTTAGCTTGGACAAGTGGTGGACCTTGGAACCAAACCCCCATGTAAAACCTATCATGGTCACTCCAAGTAGTAAGAAAGAATAACCTTTAAGATGTAGCCTTATAGGTTGGACAAGTGGTGGACCTTAACACCCACATATTCTTAATAAAAGTGGTGAATCTTGAGACCAAACCACTCAGGCTACTAGCAATAATAGCTTGGACAAGTGGTGGACCTTGAATGTAAACCCCTCATCTACGAAATATCGTGGGTTTAATGTATTTCGATGGAGCCTAGCATCTTGGAGACATGGTGCAGCTTGCTTCTCGTCATGTTTCAATGGAGCCTATCTTGGACAAATGGTGGAGCATCCTTCTCTCCATGTTTCAATGGACCCTAGCTTGGACAAGTGGTGGACCTTTGTTTCTCTCTATGTTTCAATAGAGTTAGCTTGGACAAGTGGTGGACCTTGGAACCAAACCCCCATGTAAAACCTATCATGGTCACTCCAAGTGGTAATAAAGAATAACCTTTAAGATGTAGCCTTATAGGTTGGACAAGTGGTGGACCTTAACACCCGCATATTCTTAATGACAAAAGTGGTGAATCTTGAGACCAAACCACTCAGGCTACTAGCAATAATAGCTTGGACAAGTGGTGGACCTTGAATGTAAACCCCTCATCTACGACATATCGTGGGTTTAATGTTTTTCGATGGAGCCTAGCATCTTGGAGACATGGTGCACCTTGCTTCTCCTCATGTTTCAATGGAGCCTACCTTGGACAAATGGTGGAGCATCCTTCTCTCCATGTTTCAATGGACCCTAGCTTAGACAAGGGGTGGACCTTTGCTTCTCTCTATGTTTCAATAGAGTTAGCTTGGACAAGTGGTGGACCTTGGAACCAAACCCCCATGTAAAACCTATCATGGTCACTCCAAGTAGTAAGAAAGAATAACCTTTAAGATGTAGCCTTATAGGTTGGACAAGTGGTGGACCTTAACACCCACATATTCTTAATAAAAGTGGTGAATCTTGAGACCAAACCACTCAGGCTACTAGCAATAATAGCTTGGACAAGTGGTGGACCTTGAATGTAAACCCCTCATCTACGAAATATCGTGGGTTTAATGTATTTCGATGGAGCCTAGCATCTTGGAGACATGGTGCAGCTTGCTTCTCGTCATGTTTCAATGGAGCCTATCTTGGACAAATGGTGGAGCATCCTTCTCTCCATGTTTCAATGGACCCTAGCTTGGACAAGTGGTGGACCTTTGTTTCTCTCTATGTTTCAATAGAGTTAGCTTGGACAAGTGGTGGACCTTGGAACCAAACCCCCATGTAAAACCTATCATGGTCACTCCAAGTGGTAATAAAGAATAACCTTTAAGATGTAGCCTTATAGGTTGGACAAGTGGTGGACCTTAACACGCGCATATTCTTAATGAAAAGTGGAAAAGTGGTGAATCTTGAGACCAAACCACTCAGGCTACTAGCAATAATAGCTTGGACAAGTGGTGGACCTTGAATGTAAACCCCTCATCTACGACATATCGTGGGTTTAATGTTTTTCGATGGAGCCTAGCATCTTGGAGACATGGTGCACCTTGCTTCTCCTCATGTTTCAATGGAGCCTACCTTGGACAAATGGTGGAGCATCCTTCTCTCCATGTTTCAATGGACCCTAGCTTAGACAAGGGGTGGACCTTTGCTTCTCTCTATGTTTCAATAGAGTTAGCTTGGACAAGTGGTGGACCTTGGAACCAAACCCCCATGTAAAACCTATCATGGTCACTCCAAGTAGTAAGAAAGAATAACCTTTAAGATGTAGCCTTATAGGTTGGACAAGTGGTGGACCTTAACACCCACATATTCTTAATAAAAGTGGTGAATCTTGAGACCAAACCACTCAGGCTACTAGCAATAATAGCTTGGACAAGTGGTGGACCTTGAATGTAAACCCCTCATCTACGAAATATCGTGGGTTTAATGTATTTCGATGGAGCCTAGCATCTTGGAGACATGGTGCAGCTTGCTTCTCGTCATGTTTCAATGGAGCCTATCTTGGACAAATGGTGGAGCATCCTTCTCTCCATGTTTCAATGGACCCTAGCTTGGACAAGTGGTGGACCTTTGTTTCTCTCTATGTTTCAATAGAGTTAGCTTGGACAAGTGGTGGACCTTGGAACCAAACCCCCATGTAAAACCTATCATGGTCACTCCAAGTGGTAATAAAGAATAACCTTTAAGATGTAGCCTTATAGGTTGGACAAGTGGTGGACCTTAACACGCGCATATTCTTAATATAATGACATAGAGTGGAAAAGTGGTGAATCTTGAGACCAAACCACTCAGGCTACTAGCAATAATAGCTTGGACAAGTGGTGGACCTTGAATGTAAACCCCTCATCTACGACATATCGTGGGTTTAATGTTTTTCGATGGAGCCTAGCATCTTGGAGACATGGTGCACCTTGCTTCTCCTCATGTTTCAATGGAGCCTACCTTGGACAAATGGTGGAGCATCCTTCTCTCCATGTTTCAATGGACCCTAGCTTAGACAAGGGGTGGACCTTTGCTTCTCTCTATGTTTCAATAGAGTTAGCTTGGACAAGTGGTGGACCTTGGAACGAAACCCCCATGTAAAACCTATCATGGTCACTCCAAGTAGTAAGAAAGAATAACCTTTAAGATGTAGCCTTATAGGTTGGACAAGTAGTGGACCTTAACACCCACATATTCTTAATAAAAGTGGTGAATCTTGAGACCAAACCACTCAGGCTACTAGCAATAATAGCATCTTGGAGACATGGTGCAGCTTGCTTCTCGTCATGTTTCAATGGAGCCTATCTTGGACAAATGGTGGAGCATCCTTCTCTTCATGGTTCAATGGACCCTAGCTTGGACAAGTGGTGGACCTTTGTTTCTCTCTATGTTTCAATAGAGTTAGCTTGGACAAGTGGTGGACCTTGGAACCAAACCCCCATGTAAAACCTATCATGGTCACTCCAAGTGGTAATAAAGAATAACCTTTAAGATGTAGCCTTATAGGTTGGACAAGTGGTGGACCTTAACACGTGCATATTCTTAATATAATGACATAGGGTGGAAAAGTGGTGAATCTTGAGACCAAACCACTCAGGCTACTACCAATAATAGCTTGGACAAGTGTTGGACCTTGAATGTAAACCCCTCATCTACGACATATCGTGGGTTTAATGTTTTTCGATGGAGCCTAGCATCTTGGAGACATGGTGCACCTTGATTCTCCTCATGTTTCAATGGAGCCTACCTTGGACAAATGGTGGAGCATCCTTTTCTCCATGTTTCAATGGACCCTAGCTTAGACAAGGGGTGGACCTTTGCTTCTCTCTATGTTTCAATAGAGTTAGCTTGGACAAGTGGTGGACCTTGGAACCAAACCCCCATGTAAAACCTATCATGGTCACTCCAAGTAGTAAGAAAGAATAACCTTTAAGATGTAGCCTTATAGGTTGGACAAGTGGTGGACCTTAACACCCACATATTCTTAATAAAAGTGGTGAATCTTGAGACCAAACCACTCAGGCTACTAGCAATAATAGCTAGGGATAACCATTAAGATATAGTCTTTCAAGGGGTGAGAAAGAATAACCATTAAGATATAGTCTTATAGGTTGGACAAGTGGTGGACCTTAACACCCAAATATTCTTAATATAATGATAGAGAGTGGAAAAGTGGTGAATCTTGAGAGCAAACCACTCATGCTACTAGCGATAATAGGTTGGACAAATTGTTGATCTTGAATGTAAACTCCCCATGTACAAAATAACGTGGGTTTAAGGTATTTCGATGGAGGCTAGCATCTTGGAGATATGGTGCAGCTTGCTTCTCTTCATGTTTCAATGGAGTCTATCTTGGACAAATGGTGGAGCATCCTTCTCTCCATGTTTCAATAGACCCTAGCTTAGACAAGTGGTGGACCTTTGCTTCTCTCTATGTTTCAATAGAGTTAGCTTGGACAAGTGGTGGACCTTGGAACCAAACCCCCATGTAAAACCTTTCATGGTCACTCCAAGTGGTCAGAAAGAATAACCATTAAGATATAGTCTTATAGGTTGGACAAGTGGTGGACCTTAATACCCAAATATTCTTAATATAATGACACAGAGTGAAAAAGTGGTGAATCTTGAGACCAAACCCCTCATGCTACTAGCGTTAATAGGTTGGACAACTGGTGGACCTTGAATGTAAACCTTCCATGTTTCAATAGAGTTAGCTTCGACAAATGGTGGAGCATCCTTCTCTCCATGTTTCAATGGAGCCTAGCTTGGACAAGTGGTGGACCTTTTGCTTCTCTCTATGAGAAGAATAAAGTTAGCTTGGATAAGTGGTGGACCTTGGAACCAAACCCCTATGTAAAACATATCATGGACATTTCAAGTGGTGAGAAAGAATACCCTTTAAGATATACCCTTATAGGTTGGACAAGTGGTCGACCTTAACACCTAGATCTTCTTTATATAATGACATAGAGTGGAAAAGTGGTGAATCTTGAGACCAAACCACTCATGCTACTAGGGATAATAGCTTGGAAAAGTGACTGACCTTGACGTTAAACCCCACATGTAAACAATATCGTGGGTTTAAGGTATTTCAATGGATCCTAGAATCTTGGAGACATGGTGCAACTTGCTTCTTTTCATGTTTCAATGAAGCCTATCTTCCACCAATGGGGGATCATCCTTCTCTAAATGTCTCAGTGGAGCCTAGCTTGGACAAGTGGTGGACCTTTGCTTCTCTCTATGTTTCCATAGAGTTAGCTTGGACAAGTGGTGGACCTTGAAACCAAACCCCCATGTAAAACATATCATGGTCATTCCAAGTGGTGAGAAATAATACCCTTTAAGATCTAGCCTTATAGGTTGGACAAGTGGTCGACCTTAAAACCTAGATCTTCATAATATAACGACATAGAGTGGAAAAGTGGTAAATCTTGAGACCAAACCACTCATGCTACTAAGATAATAGCTTGGACAAGTGGTGGACCTTGAATGTTAAACCCCCCATGTACGAAATATCATGGGTTTAAGGTATTTCAATGGAGCCTAGCATCTTGGAGACATGGTGCAGATTGCTTCCCTTCATGTTTCAATGGAGCCTATCTTGGACAAATGGTGGAGCATCCTTCTCTCCATGTTTCAATGGAGCCTAGCTTGGACAAGTGGTGGACCTTTGCTTCTCTCTATGTTTCAATAGAGTTAGCTTGGACAAGTGGTGGGCCTTGGAACCAAACTCCCATGTAAAACCTATCTTGGTAACTCCAAGTGGTGAGAAAGAATAAAGTTTAAGATATAGCCTTATAGGTTGGACAAGTGGTGGACCTTAGCACCCAGATATTCTTAATAGAATGACATAGAGTGGAAAAATGGTGAATCTTGAGACCAAACCACTCATGCTACTAGAGATAATAGGTTGGACAAGTGGTGGACCTTGAATGTAAACCCCCCATGTACAAAATATCATGGGTTTGAGGTATTTCAATGGAGCCTAGCATCTTGGAGACATGGTGTAGCTTGCTTCTCTTCATGTTTCAATGGAGCGTATCTTGGACAAATGGTGGAGCATCCTTCTCTCCATGTTTCAATGGACCCTAGCTTGGACAAGTGGTGGACCTTTGATTCTCTCTATGTTTCAATAGAGTTAGCTTGGACAAGTGGTGGACCTTGAAACAAAACCCCCATGTAAAACCTATGCTGGTCACTCCAAGTGGTGAGAAAGAATAACCCTTAAGATATAGCCTTATAGGTTGGACAAGTGGTGGACCTTAACACCCAAATATTCTTAATATAATGACATAGAGTGAAAAAGTGGTGAATCTTGAGACCAAACCACTCATGCTACTAGCGTTAATAGGTTGGACAAGTGGTGGACCTTGAATGTAAACCCCCCATGTTTCAATAGAGTTAGCTTCGACAAATGGTAGAGGATCCTTCTCTCCATGTTTCAATGGAGCCTAGCTTGGACAAGTGGTGGACCTTTGTTTCTCTCTATGTTTCAATAGAGTTAGCTTGGACAAGTGGTGGACCTTGGAGCCAAACCCCCATGTAAAACATATCATGGACATTTCAAGTGGTGAGAAAGAATACCCTTTAAGATATACCCTTATAGGTTGGACAAGTGGTCGACCTTAACACCCAGATCTTCTTAACGTAATGACATAGAGTGGAAAAGTGGTGAATCTTGAGACCAAACCACTCATGCTACTAGAGATAATAGGTTGGACAAGTGGTGGACCTTGAATGTAAACTCCCCATGTACAAAATATCGTGGGTTTAAGGTATTTCAATGGATCTTAGCATCTTGGAGACATGGTGCAGCTTGCTTCTCTTCATGTTTCAATGGAGCCTATCTTGGACAAATGGTGGAGCATCCTTCTCTCCATGTTTCAATGGACCCTAGCTTAGACAAGTGGTGGACCTTTGCTTCTCTCTATGTTTCAATAGAGTTAGCTTGGACAAGTGGTGGAACTTGGAACCAAACCCCCATGTAAAACCTATCATGGTCATTCCAAGTGGTGAGAAAGAATACCCTTTAAGATATAGCCTTATAGGTTGGACAAGTGGTGGACCTTAACACCCAGATCTTCTTAATATAATGACATAGAGTGGAAAAGTGGTGAATCTTGACATCAAACCACTCATGCTACTAGTGATAATAGGTTGGACAAGTGGTGGACCTTGAATGTAAACCCCCCATGTACGAAATATCATGGGTTTAAGATATTTCAATGGAGCCTAGCATTTTGGAGACATGGTGCAGCTTGCTTCTCTTCATGTTTCAATCAAACCTGGCTTGGACAAATGGTGGAGCATCCTTCTCTCCATGTTTCAATGGAGCCTAGCTTGGACAAGTGGTGGACCTTTGATTCTCTCTATGTTTCAATAGAGTTAGCTTGGACAAGTGGTGGACCTTGGAACCATACCCCTATGTAAAACCCATCATGTGCATTCCAAGTGGTGGTAAATAATACCATTTAAGATATAGCCTTATAGGTTGGACAAGTGGTGGACCTTAACACCCAGATCTTCTTAATATAATGACATAGAGTGGAAAAGTGGTGAATCTTGAGACCAAACCACTCATGCTACTAGGGATAATAGGTTGGACAAGTGGTGGACCTTGAATTTAAACCCCACATATACAAAATATCATGGGTTTAAGGTATTTCAATGGAGCCTAGCATCTCAAAGACATGGTGCATCTTGCTTCTCTTCATGTTTCAATGGAGCCTATTTTGGACAAATGGTGGAGCATCCTTCTCTCCATGTTTCAATGGACCCTAGATTGGACAAGTGGTGGACCTTTGCTTCTCTCTATGTTTCAATATAGTTAGCCTATATTAGACAATTAGTAGACCTCGAATCTCTCCATGTTGTCTAGAGCTGAGCTTGGACAAGTGGTGGACCTTACTTCTCCCTTCCCTTAGTTTACTAGCTTAAATGATCACTATGTATACTTGCTTAGATCTAGCTTGAACAAGTGGTGGAACTTGTATTCACACAAACTTAATCCATTACAAAAAAGTATATGTTAAAATAACATTTGGTTTTTTTTGTTTCAGGAAAGATGGCTCCAAAAAAACAGGTTGCAAGGGTTGCTGTCTCAGTTGACTATACTTGCAATGATCTTAGGAAATGGTATTTGGACATACATGGTATAGAGGGTGCACAATTTCATAAGGTGCATCTATTTATTGCCAAAAAGGAGAATGACAGCTTGTTTGAAGATGTTGGACAAGTTGTGGAAGCATCTGTCTCTGTAGTTGATAGTCATCCAGAGGTGGAATGCATTGACATTCTAGTTCCAATGAATCTAGAATTTCAACTATCTCCAGGAGCATATGCATTGGAGCGCATGTCTAGAAACAAAGAAGAGACAATGTTTTCTCGAGGATGGAAGTTTGCAGAATCAAATCCAAATATCACAGCAGATCAACTTCAAAGCTCCATCATTGCCACACTACAACGAAAAAAGGTGAAAGCTTCACGACCACCATCCACAAAGAAGCAAGCAAAAGTGCAGAAAGTAGAAGCTAAGCGAACTAGTTCCATTTTGGATGTAGACAAGGCATCTTTGGCATCCTCATCAACAGAGGGTTCAATGTCAAAGATGAGAATTGTGGATCCAGATGTTTTAGAAGCTGAGGCCATGAAAGGACAAGAAAAAGATACAGGTGGAATGAATAAGTACATAAATTATTTTCCTTTCCAATATAGGGAATTTGATATCCCTATTCAAAATTGTTGGCTTGCTCCTGATCACTATAATGCACGTATTATGGATAAAAAACACGCTGAAAGTGTGTTATTTGGATTTTCACGGAGTACGACCAAGCCTGCAGCATGTGCATATTTGATGCCTGTTCGAAATGCAAAATCAAAGAAGGGGACTCCTTTGGCAGTAGAAGAGGTAGAGGAGCAAAAAATTAAAGATTATCATTATTGGATTCTTGATGGGCAGCATTCAATCTATGCTGCAAAAGTTTTGCTTCACAATGAACAAAACAACAAAGAGATCTTTGAAAGACTGATTAGCGTGTATAAATTTAGAAAGGCTCGCATTGTTGTGAATGCTCCTCCATTTGTTGCAACTGCTATATCTGCCATTGCAAATGAGGAGGCTCAGGCATTGTATGTCAAGCAACCTTACAGCCAAATATTGAGACATTTACGGAGTCAATGGATCTTCTCAGGACGACCACCAAAGGCAGCAAGTGGAATTGCAGAGGGACATGCATCTCGTGCCGGATGGGATGTAAGTTATTTTCTTTGTCTTTTTGATAGTGTTTAATTAACAAATCTTGCTCAATAGTTTAATTATTTCTCTATTTCTTTTTAGGCTTTTCTTCGATTGGCAAGAATGAGTGCAGCAGCAAGTTGGATTGCTAAACAGGCACACATGGTCACGTACTCTGATTTAGTTTATGATTGCTGGATAGAAATCATTGAAAATCTAGAAGAGGAGAATAAGAAACCCCCAACAACTGTATTTAGATACCTTTGTGGCCTTGAGGAATCAGAGGTAAAGACTATTCAAGAAGAGATTAGAGATGAGAAGATTTTACTGTCAAAGAGTGCAAAGGATGGTGATGCAACTGACATGTATGATCGAATCAAGCAGTTGAAGCAAGACAAATTGATTCAAGATGCACTTCTTGAAGGCTTCAACAATTTGAATGAGTCTTCACCATGTAAAGACTGGGAGGAGGTGGTCAAAATGTATAACATCAATGATGTTGTTTATAAAACAATTTTAATGCTATGCGAGGAATGGATCAGATCTAGTTTGACGCGTGGAACAAAGAAAATGGCTTTTCCAGATGGAGCAATAAAATACATGCAATGGGCAATTCACCTTCAAAAGGAGAAAACTGAGCCTAGAGATTTGCCATGGTCAATCTATGTGGTGAGCCTACAAATGGAAGGCAATCTCTACTTGATGCGCCACTTCAATAATAAAGTGCCTATTGGCTTATGTGTTTTAGATATGACAAAAAACGTTGGAGGCAATTTGAAGTGGAGTGAGGAGACATTTAACAATGCTTTGGATGGGATCTTGGCTATTGCTGGAGGGTCAACAGATCCTGGATTTGTCTTTCTTGCATTTGTGGATTTCACTAACTTCACAAAATTGCAATGTGCCTTTCACGCCATGGGAGATAATCTGAGCTACCATTGTTGTGGTGCATTGCATCACTTTCCATCAGCTCCTTGCAAAGGAGCAATTCAATTCCTAACAGTTATTGCCTTCTTGGGACAAGGCAATGCATTTGAAGACCTGAGAAGAAGATCAGAGGAACATCCCATGCCAATTGATTGTTCTCTTCTTCAAGTAGCAGATAACGATATGTCAGATTTGCAATATTTGGAGGCCAAAAAAAGAGCTTTGGTCAAGCACTACATTCGTACATATTGTTTTGAAGACCGCAAGCTTGTTGATGTTTTTGGTGATGGCTCCTTGGTTGCACAAGAAGGAATACAACAGAAAAAAGAAGTTATCTGCTTAATTGATAGTGTGGAGGAGGCAAAAAGCGTGGAGACCATGCTGCTAGACTTTGTTAAGTCTCATGAAGATATAGAAAAATGGGCTGGACTTCAACAATCCACTTCGCAATCAGGCGACATTGTGCCTGTTACAGAGGAGTGCTCTCCACAAAGAGAAGAAGAACAACAACAACACCATCCTCTGTCAATGGAGGACTTTTTGGAAATGGAGACACGTATGTTTTGAGTTTCTTGTGCATGTTAGTGTTTCTTGTTACTGATTTGATACTCTTAATGTTAGATTTTGCTTTATATAGTATTGATTGAGTTTGTATTTTTTATCTCAAGCATTCAAGGTTTGAATGTAAATAGTAAATTACTTGAGTTTTTGAATGGTGGATCTGTAGACTAAAACTATAACATTTAATACTCACAAAGACTTAATTACTTAAGAGCTTGAACTCAATAAGTTTTGGACCTTTTATCAATACCCCCTTGATATGATACATTAGATCGTAGCATGGTTAAATGGTGATGCTTCATAAATTGAACCTAGCTTAGACAGGTGCTGGAGCCTAAATTTAAACTAACCTTGCTAGAAGGGAGCTTATGTTTGGACTTTGAGAACTAGCATAAGTAATCAATTAGAGCATAGATTAGACATGTGGTGGTGGCCGGCCTTAGAGACCAAAATCTTAATGAGCTTGGAAAGGTATTTAAGTACTGCAATTTACTTAGTTTTAGTACTCATTAAATGCATAGCTTGACAAAAGGTGGACCTTACATGGATCCTAATTTCAAGAGGTGTGGTAGACCTTCAAAACAAGCTCATATAGCTTGGACATGTGGTAGACCTTGCATGAAGACTAGTTTAGACAAGTGTGGTACACCTTGTAACCAACACCCATTTGTTATATTAGCTTGGACAAGTGGTGGACCTTGCTTTTATGTTTCAATGGAGCATATTTTGGACAGGTGGTAGACCTTGTTTCTCTCCATGCTTCAATGGAGAGAAACTTTAGCTTGGACAAGTGGTGGACCTTGTTTTTATGTTTTAAAGGAGCATATTTCGGACAAGTGGTAGACATAGTTTCTCTCCATGGTTCAATGGAACCCACCTTAGACAAGTGAAGTACCTTGAAACCAAACCCCCATAATACAACCTACTAAATAGGTTGGAAAATTGGTGGGATATGAAACCATCCATGATAGAGCATAGTATAGGTGAAAACGTAGTGGTCCTTATATCAATTACCCATGCATAGCTTGGACAAGTGGTGGACCTTGATTCTCTCTATGTTTCAATGGATCCTATCTTGGACTAGAGATATATCTTACTTAGTTCCATGCTTCAATGGATTGTAGCTTGGATAAGGAGTGGAACTTCAAACAAAACTCCACAGCATAGCATATATTAACAATTCATGGGTTTTATAGAGATTGTCTTGCCTATTTTGGAGAGTTGGTACACCTTTATTCTCCATTCTTCAATGGATCTGAGGTTGGACAAGCGGAGCTGGAGAAGTGGTCAACCTTAAAATGAAACCTCCCATGCTACAACCCATCATAGATCGTATATGTAGTGGACCTTGAAACTCTTTTATGTCCCTAGCTTAGAGAAGCATTGCACTCTTGATTATCTCCATACATGAAGGCAAGGTTGGACAAGTGGTGGACCTTCAAACCAGAATCTCTATGCAATAATAGGCAAGTGGTGGAGCTTGTTTTCTCCATGTTCCAATGGAGCCTAGCTTAGACAAACAATGGAGCTTGCTTCTCTCCATGTTTCAATGGATCCTAGCTTAGAAAAGTGGTGGAGCTTTGCTTCTCTCCATGTTCCAATGGACCATAGCTTAGACAAGTGGTAGACCTTGAAAAACACCCCCCGTATACAACATATTATGGGGTTTTCATGTTTCAATGGCTCCTAGCTTGGACAAATGGTAGAGCTTGCTTCTCTTTATGTTTCAATGGATCCAATCTTAGCCAAGTGGTGGACCTTGAAACAAGAATCCCCCCCCCCCCCCCATGTACAACGTATTATGGGTTTTGAAAGCACTGGGAGAAAATAATAGCTTTGATAAGTGGTGGACCTTGCTTCTCTCCATGCTTCAATGGAGCCGAGGTTGGACACATGTTGGAGAGAAGATGGTTGCCCATGAAATAAGACCATGCATGCTATAATCAATCATATGTTGTACACATGGTGGACCTTGCAATTGTTTTATATGCCTAACTTGGACAAGTGGAGGACCCTTGATTACCTCCAGATATCAACAACAAGCCAAGTTTGGACAAGTGTAGTACCACCAAACCAGAATCTATATGCTACAATAGAGTATAGGTAGGACACGCGATGAACCTTGATATCAAACCATCCATGCTACTAGAGATGATAGGTTTCACATGTGGTGGAACCTTGTATCAATGTTCTATGTGTAGTTTTTGACTAGTGATAGACCTTGAAACTAATCCCTCTAGGCTACAAGAAAAAAGAGATGGATGAGGAGGCTAGACTACTTTTGTTGCATCAATGCATCCCATGTTACCACATATACTATAGGGTTCTTGGATAAGTGTTGGATCTTGTGTCAATGCTCCATGTCTAGCTTGGACAAGTGGTGGACCTTGGTTCTCTCTATGCTTCAAATGGGCAATAGATTGGAGACACAGTGGCCTTTTTTTTCCAATGATTTTATTTTTTGGAAACCTTGGAGGCACCATGTAAGAGGCACTCTAAGTCTTCCATACAATGGACCTATTGGACTATAAAATAATGATATCTTTCTTTGATATTGTCATTATTTTATGCATAATATTTTCTTCTTTTTGCAGACACAAAGGAGTTAAGTGATATAAAAACTAGATGTATTTCACACTATGATTGGCATGAAGATCCTTTTGGGACACCAACTTTTCCTATTCCCAAAGATGTAATTTTCCATATTAACGGTGTGGATTTTGAAGTGCGACTTTCATGTATTGAAGGAGCTGGTTATGGGCTATTTGTGCATACTACCCTGGAAAGTGGTTTGACTATTCTAAACTATGGAGGGCATAAGTATAGATTTCAAGACTGGAAAAAGATATGCAAAATATTTCCAAGAGCTTATAAATATTCTCTTCTAGAGGATCCAAACATAGAAGAAGAGGAAGATCAATCATACATTATTGGTTGTGTAGAAGAAGGAAACGTGTCGGGCTATATAAATAGTTCTCACAGTACAAATGTCTGTCCCAACGTACGCTATACATTTGATCCAAATTTGCCACCTTGGCATAAATGCACCTCTTCACACATCAAGTCAGAAGAATATGGCCATGTATGCATTGAGACTATTTGTCAAGTTGAAGCAGGAGAAGAGTTGTTTGCTGACTATAACTTTACTTGACATTGTAAAGTATTGTACATGGATGGAAATCTCAAGTACATGCATCATTTTCATTTTTCATGGATGAAATCTCAAGTGAATATAACATTTGATTATTGTTTAGTTTATGCTCAACGAGAATCTAGAGTGCTCTTATGCTTTGTGTGTTGTCTAACATATTTGACTACCTTGGCCATAGAATCTTGATTCTACTCTAGATTTGTGATAAATCTTACCAAAATTTAATCAATGTCTAGGTTGGACAAGTGGTGGGGCTTCAAACATTACTGTCTTAAACAAGTGGAGTTATCTTACTTGAATAAGTGGTGGCCTTTGAATCCAAATCTAAGCCAAATCTCTAATTATTTTCTTGTAGTCTAGGTTGGACATTTGGTGGACCTTGTATCCATGTTTCCTCAACAAGGGTGGCTTTTAGTTTTCACTTTAAGTACTCATCTTTAATAAAGTGTAGGATGGAAAATGTTGAGTTAGTAGATTGTATTTTAGACAAGTGGTGTTTGGTGTACGAATGCTGAAAATGGTTGCAAGGATTCTAACAACGACTTTACCTTAAATAAATTTCTTACTAGGAGTTCTACATATAAATATGGTGAATAAAATTCTAGTGGTTTTGAGATACCATTTGTGTGTGTGTTTTCTTAGATTCACAAACTGGGATGGATAATGCTCCTATGGTTCAGTCAACAACTATAGAATCCATAGATTCTATGGTTTCTAAAGTGCCCAAGATGGATGATATTTCTATACTAGAGTCTAGTGTTGTGCAACTTGAGCAAGCTTCCAATAATGAGAACCAAGAAATCGATGCTTCAAAAATGCAACATACATCAAAAGAGACTGAAAAGTCCACTCACGAGCTATTGCCAATTGGTACTACGTCATGTAGCGTAGATGTTGAGAAATCCATGCTTACAATTATATTGGATTTAAATGGTCTATTGTTGAAACGTTCCCCTCAACCATCCTCACACCACAACTCAGTGCAAATGGATTCAAAAAGATATATTATACTCAGGCCAGGTTGCATCCAATTCTTGAAGACTATTTTACAAAGGTTTAATGTTGCAATTTGGTCGACAGCTACTAGGAATAATGTGTATCAAATCCTTGCAGCACTAAACAACTTAGCTGAGGATACATTGCCTTTCTTTGCAATTTGGTCGCAAGATGTTTGCTACACCGCTCAAACTCAAAAATTGTTTAGACCCGACAATCCAAACGTTGAGGCAATGTTCAAGCCTCTAGCCAAAATTGCCATGGGGTTTGAATGTGATCCACAAAGAACAGTGCTTATTGATGACTCTCCTTACAAGGGATGTATTTCACCAGCAAACAATTGCATTTTTCCACCACAATTTGATGCTGAGAAGATGGTTGACAATATGCTCTTGGAGGAGCTACTGCCATACTTGATTCAGCTTGATGAGAGAAGGGATGTGCGTGATTTAATTGCTTCTAATCGTTATGGACAACCTATAGTGACAAATGATAGTGAATACAAACAAATCATGGAGTATTGGAAGCAGAAAAATGATGTTTGGTCAGCTAAGGTGTTCTTTACAAGAAGAATACCACCTGCAAAAGGTGACAGAGATGAAACTATCATTGAAGATGCAAGTGACACAAGCCACCGCAATGAAATGAGAAGAGCCCAAATACAAGAGATCTTGGCAAAGGAGCGTACACCCATTGAAAGCATGAAGGCGTCACAATTGACCACTTTAGCTAGGCAATTGGGTTGTAACACAAAAGGAGTTTTGAAGGCAACCACAGCAAAGGCTTATATAAATAAGGTGAAAGCTGAGAACAATCTTCTAAGGCTGGATAGAAAGCAACCCTAAGGTACTAGTGACATGTCATATATTCTTGATACACATGCTTGAACACTCATGTGCATGGTATCTAACAAATCTTTCTTTTTATTCCTTCTTGCAGGATCTTACAAAGGATACTACTAGATGGAGCTCAATCAATAGAGATTTTGATATTTTTGCTCAAAATAATGAAGCAGTCACCTACATTTTTTGTTTATCAATTTCTTGAGAGACTTTATTTTAGTTTGTAATCATCAAATGAAATGAAAAGTATCCTTCTTATTAAGATTGTTGATCTTTTTCTTGTTCAAACCTTTCAATTGTGATTTATAGTTTTGTTAGCATGAGATTGTGCTTTTTTAGTTTGAAAAAAACTGTCAAAGATCCAAGTCTTTTTGGCTTTACTTAAGTTATTAATTGTGAAAGATCCAAGTCTTTTTGCTTTACTTAAGTTATTGATTGCCTATGTAATAGTCCTTAAAACAATATCGGATGGCTTTCTTGCTCCCATGTCTCACATTGGTCTTTAGGTAAGACAAGTGGTGACCTTGAAAGTATGGTCTCATATCTCGATCAAGTGAAGAGACATGAAGCTTAAATATCACTACTATGTATCTAGTGTTAAACTCCATCGAGACAAAGACTAGATAGCCAAATTGCAGTCGAGTTTAAGTGAAAAATCCATTTGAGCTAAGGTAAAACTTATAGTGCCTCATTTTTCTAGGATTCTACCCCATCAAGGAAGTTAGAATCTAGCACAAACCAATTAAGACTCTTTTGGAGCCTAGATAGGACAATTCGTGGAACTTATGAAACTTATTATTGAGTTAGAGTCTAGTTTAGATAAGCAAAAGATCTTCAAACCAGCACTTGACTTTCTTACTATTCAATATTCAAAGTCCCTTGAGGCTAACAAATTACATACCCACTTGTAACCTAACTAATGAGTAATTATATAGATCTAAGCAAGTATATATAATGAGTCTTCAAACTAATAATCCAAGGGAAGAGAGTAGCAAGGTCCACTACTTGTCCAAGCTCAGCTCTAGACAACATAGAAAGATGCTAGTTCTACTAATTGTCTAATTATAGGCATGGAGAAATGATAGAAGGTTGACCACTTGTCCAACCTATCATCTCTAGTAAGATGGGAGGTTTGGCCTTAAGATTCACCATGTAACCAACCTATACATCATTGTATTATGAAGAGTAAAAAAGCAAAGCTCCACCACTTGTCCAAGCTAGTTCTAAAATCCACATGGAGATAAGCAAGCTCCACCATTTGTCGAATCTCTCTTCCATTAAAACATGAAAAAACTCATCTATGTTGTACAGGGGGACTTTTTTCCAAGGTCCACCACTTGTCCAAGCTAGGATCCCTAGTAGCACGAGTGGTTTGGTCTCAAGATACACCACTTGTACACTCTATGTCATTATATTAAGAAGAACTATGTATTAAGGTCCACCACTTGTCCAACCTATAAGGTTATATCTTAAATGGTATCCTTTCTCACCACTTGAAATGCCCATGATATGTTTTACACGGGGGTTTCATTCCAAGGTCCACCACTTGTCCAAGCTAACTCTATTCAAACATAGAGAGAAGCAAAGGTCCACCACTTGTCCAAGCTAACTCTATTCAAACATAGAGAGAAGCAAAGGTCCACCACTTGTCCAAGCTAACTCTATTCAAACATAGAGAGAAGCAAAGGTTCACCACTTGTCAAAGCTAGGCTCCGTTGAAGTATGGAGAGAAGTAACCTCCATCATTTTTCCAAGATAGGTGCCATTCAAACATGGAAAGAATCAAGATCTACCATGTCTCCGAGATTCTAGGCTCCATTGAAACACCCTAAAACCATGATATTTTGTACATGGGGTGTTTACATTCAAGGTCTACCACTTCTCTAACGTATTATACCTAGTAGCATGAGTGATTTGGTCTTAAGATTCACCACTTATCCACTCTATGTCATTATATTAAGAATAACTGGGTGTTAAGGTCCACCACTTGTCCAACCTATAAGGGTATATCTTAAATGGTATCCTTCACCACTTGTCAAGGTCCATCACCACTTTTCCAACCTATAAGGTTATATCTTGAATGATATTTTTCCTCATCACTTGTAATGTCCATGCTATGTTTTACAAAGGGGTTTTGTTCCAAGACCCACCACTTGTCCAAGCTAACTCCATTAAAACATAGAGAGAAGCAAAGGTCCACCACTTGTCCAAGATAGGCTCCATTGAAACATGGAGAGAAGGATGATCCACCATTTCTCCAAGATAGGTTCCATTGAAACATTGAGAGAAGCAATCTCCACCATGTCTCCAAGCTAGGCTCCATTGAAATACCCTAAACCCATAATTTTGTACATGAGGGGTTTACATTCAAGGTCCACCACTTGTCCAACCTATTATCCCTAGTAGCAAGAGTGGTTTGGTCTCAAGATTCACCACTTGTACACTCTATGTCATTATATTAAGAAGAAATATGTGTTAAAGTCCACCACTTGTCCAGCCTATAAGGTTATATTTTAAATAGTATCCTTTCTCACCACTTGAAATGCCCATGATATGTTTTACATGGGGGTTTCATTCCAAGGTCCACCACTTGTCCAAGCTAACTCTATTAAAACATATAGAGAAAGAAAGGTCCACCACTTGTCCAAGCTAGGCTCATTGAAACATGGAGAGAAGGAACCTCCACTGTTTCTCCTAGATAGGCTCCATTGAAACATGGAGAGAAATAAGCTCCACCATGTCTCCAAGTTGCTAGGCTCCATTGAAATACCCAATACCCATAATTTTTTGTACATGGGGGGTTTACATTCAAGGTTCACCACTTGTCCAACCTATTATCCCTAGTAGGTTTGGTCTCATGATTCACCACTTGTCCACTCTATGTCATTATATTAAGAGGAATTAGGTGTTAAGGTCCACCACTTGTCCAACCTATAATGTTATAGCTTGAATGGTATTTTTTCTCACCACTTGTAATGCCCATGACATGATTTACATGGGGGTTTTGTTCCAAGGTACACCACTTGTCCAAGATAAATCTATTGAAACATAGAGAGAAACAAAGGTCCACCACTTTTCCAAGCTAGGCTGCATTGAAACATGGACCTTAATACCAAATTATTTCTAGTAGCATGAGTGATATTTTGTACATGGGGCGTTTACATTCAAGGTCCACCACTTGTCCAACCTATTTCCCTAGTAGGTTTGGTCCCAATTTCACCACTTATCCACTCTATGTCATTATATTAAGAATAATTGGGTGTTAAGGTCCACCACTTGTCCAACCTATAAGGTTATATATTGAATGGTATTTTTTCTCACCACTTGTAATGCCCATGATATGTTTTACATGGGGTTTTTGTTCCAAGGTCCACCACTTTTCCAAGATAACTCTATTCAAACATAGAGAGAAACAAAGGTCCACCACTTGTCCAAGCTAGGCTCCATTGAAACATGGAGAGAATGATGCTGCACCATTTATCCAAGATAGGCTGCATTGAAACATGGAGAGAAGCAAGCTTTACCATGTTTCCAAGCTAGGCTCCATTGAAACACTCTAGGGGGTTTTATTTCAAGGCCCACCACTTGTTTAACCTATTATCCCTAGTAGCATGAGTGGTTTGGTTTCAAGATTCACCACTTGTACACTCTATGTCATTATATTGTGTTAAGGTCCACCACTTGTCCAACCTATAAGGTTATATCTTAAATGGTATCCTTTCTCGCCACTTGAAATGCCCATGATATGTTTTACATGGGAGTTTCATTCCAAGATCCACCACTTGTCCAAGCTAACCATATTCAAACATAGAGAGAAACAAAGGTCCACGACTTGTCCAAGCTAGGCTCCATTGAAACATGGAGAGAAGGAACCTCCACCATTTCTCCTAGATAGGCTCCATTAAAACATGGAGAGAAGTAAGTTCCACCATGTCTCCAAGATGCTAGGCTCCATTGAAATACGCAAAACCCATGATATTTTGTACATGGGTGATTTACATTCAAGGTCAACCATTTCTCCAACCTATTATCCCTAGTAGGTTTGGTCTCACAATTCACCACTTTTCCACTATATGTCATTATAATAAGAGGAATTGGGTGCTAAGGTCCACCACTTGTCCAGCCTATAAGGTTATACCTTGAATGGTATTTTTTCTCACCACTTGTAATGCCCATGACATGCTTTACATGGGGGTTTTGTTCCAAGGTTCACCACTTGTCCAAGCAAATTCTATTGAAACATAGAGAGAAACAAAGGTCCACCACTTTTCCAAGCTAGGCTCCATTGAAACATGGACCTTAATACCAAATTATTCCTAGTAGCATGAGTAATATTTTGTACATGGGGGGTTTGCATTCAAGGTCCACCACTTGTCCAACGTACTTTTCCTAGTAGGTTTGGTCGCAAGATTCACCACTTGTCCACTCTATGTCATTATATTAATAATAATTGGGTGTTAAGGTCCACCACTTTTCCAACCTATAAGGTTATATATTGAATGGTATTTTTTCTCACCACTTGTAATGTCCATGATATGTTTTACATGGGGATTTTGTTCCAAGGTCCACCACTTGTCCAAGCTAAATCTGTTCAAACATAGAGAGAAACAAACGTGCACCACTTGTCCAAGGTAGGCTCCATTGAAACATGGAGAGAATGATGCTCCACCATTTATCCAAGATAGACTCCATTGAAACATGGAGAGAAGTAAGCTCCACCATGTTTCCAAGATGCTAGAGTCCATTGAAATACCCAAAACCCCTGATACTTTGTACATGGGGGGTTTACATTCAAGGTCCACCACTTGTCCAACCTATTATCCCTAGTAGCATGAGTGGCTTGGTCTCAGGATTCACCACTTGTCCACTCTATATCATTATATTAAGAAAAATTGGGTTTCCATATCTAAATGGATCTTTGCTTGGATAAGTGGTAGACCTTGAGACCTAAATACCCATTCTACACTAGAGCATTGGTTAAGCCTTATACACTTCAAGCATACCTTTAACAACAAGTAGTAGTTATTAGTTGACTTAAGTCTAGTTGAACTCCATGGTATTGAGACTAAGAGAGAGTGTAGCATAAAAAAGAGTCAGGATTTTAATTTGACTTTCTTTCTATTAATGAGTAGATCATAGATGGATTTTGGTATCTAATAAAACCTTAGGGTAGACAATGTAAAACTCATGTCTATTGTTGTGTTTGCATTAAGTGTTCTTGTTCTTTAATTTCAGAACCATTACAGAAAAATGGATTGGCTATATGCTGGCATAAATTGAAGAAAACTATTGAATTACCCATCCAACCTCCTCCAAGACCTTGTCCAAGGAATGAATCACCTCCTTATCACCTACCACTTGCTTTCAAGGACATCAAAAGAGTACTTATCTTGGATCTAGAGGGGTTACTTCTCAAGACAGTTGAAATGAAACATGGAGATTCTATGCCATCTTGGGCTCAACACATGCGACTTGTGGAGGACAAAGATGAAGTTTATCATGTGGTGCGACCAGACGCACAAAGTTTTTTGGATTTTTGTGCTGAATACTTTGAGCTATGGATATGGAGTTGCTATAACTTAACAAGGGTGCAACGCATCACACAAAAGTGTTTTCCTGAGCAGTATACCAAGTTCAAGGTGTTTATGAGTAACAAAAATTGCCAAAATCCAAATATCATGTTAGGATTTACAAGGGTTTATCACAAAAATCTGAGTGATATTTGGAAGATATTTGAGGATTTGGATGCAAACAATACCTTAATTTTTGATGACACTCCATATAGGGTGATGTGGAACATGCCAGGGACATATCTTATATTTCCAAAGATGTGGAGGCAAACTTCCGAGCAACTTCAAAACTTCTTGCAGAGAACCATAATTCCATGGTTGGTAGGATGGTTGTATGCAAGAGATAAGAGAGTCTATACATACAACACAATTGTAAATCAGTATAGTGATTCTGAGACAAATTATGTCCTTGGTGTGTACTTGTCAACACGAAAGCATTGAATAAATATGGCTATAAGATGCTTTTTTTATTCTAGTGTGTATCTTTCAACATTTGTATAATTTGATATAGTCTTTTTTTTTTTTTTAAAGGTGTGTCAATTTTATGAACACTTGAATGGAGTGCACCCTACTCTAAGGGGACTTCAATGTACTATTGGAGTGCATCCTATTGTAAGGGGACTCTGATGTATTGCTAGAGTGCACCCAAATTTTTGGGGACTCATTTTTTATTTGATTGGGGCCTATGTTGGGTCATATAGTAAAAGAAATTCATTTTTTGTCAATTCATATCGAGGTTGCATTTATTTGGAACTATGAAAGAATTGATGTTTGATGTCAAAATAAAACTTGTAAGTGTGGATCAGAGAATTCATGGACTTTAAATATGTGAGAGGGATCTTTTTCTTGGGCACAAATGTTTGCTTCAAGAATTTTGTCATTACATACTTTATGTGAAAGAGTTTTAGAACCTAAAAGACTTTGAAAACAAAACTATGGAATCTAAGTGCATGTATTCTTGAATGGCTTGAAAGTTGATGTATACATGCATGTCGCCTTGATGAAGATTTAGATCTGACAAGATGGAAAGATATAATTCTTGGACGTTACCTTTGTCAATTTGGTAATAACATATTTAACTTTCTTTTAATATGGGTGGAAAATATATTATTATGTGCATTTGGAACCTAATTGCTTGACCTTCAAACCAAGATTCCTATGTTATTTTTTCATATACTTTTTTGTACTGAATTAAGATTGTGGATGCAAGGTCCACCACTTGTTCAAGCTAGATCTAAGAAAGTATATATACTGAGTCTTCAAACTAGTAAACCAAGGGAAGAGAGAAGCAGGGTCCATCACTTGTCCAAGCTCATCTCTAGACAACATAGAGAGATGTTATGTCTACTAATTGTCCAATATAGTCATGGAGAAATGATAGAAGGTTGATCCACTTGTCCAACCTATCATCTCTAGTAAAATGGGAGGTTTGGCCTTAAGATTCACCATGTAACCAACATATACTTCATTGTATTATGAAGAGTAGAAAAGAAAAGCTCCACCACTTGTCTAAGGTAGTTCCAAAATCAACATGGAGAGAAGAAAGCTTCACCATTTGTCCAAGATATGTTGTACATGGAAGCTTTTTTCCAAGGTCCACCACTTGTCCAAGCTAGGATCCATTAAAACATGGATAGAAACAAGGCTCCACAACTCGTCCAACCTTTATAGCTGCGAAGTGTACCGGTTGTCTAAACTAGGCATGGGAAAATAATAGAAGGTCCACCACTTATCCAATATATTATCTCTAATAGCATGGGAGGTTTGGTCTCAAGATTTAGGAATTGGCTGACCTGTATTTCATTGTATTATGATGAATTTGGTTTTAAAGTCAACTACTTATCCAAGCTATAAGTTTATATCTTGAATGGTATTCCTTCCCATCACTTAGAAAACCAATGATATGTTGTACATGGGAGGGTTTGTTACAAGGTCCACCACTTGTCCAAGCTAGTTTCATTGAAACATGGATGAAGACAAGCTCCACCATTTGTTAAATCTAGACTCCATTGAAATCTAGAAAATCCATTCTATGTTGTACATGGGGTTTTTGTTTTAAGGTCCAACACTTGTCCAAGCTAAGATCCATTGAAACATGGAGTAGAGAAACACTCCACCACTTGTCCAAGCTAGGCAACATTGATAGTAGTTGGTTTATTTTGAAGATCCACCACGTGTCTAAGCTAACTCTATTGAAACATAGAGAGAAGCAAAGGTCCACCAACTATTCAAGCTAGGCTCCATTGAAACATGGACAGAAGCAAGCTCCACCATTTCTCCAAGATAGACTCCATTGAAACATGGAGAGAATCAAAGGTCCACCATTTCTCCAAGCCAAGATCTAGTTGTCCAACCTATAAGGTTATATCTTAAATGGTAATCTTTCTAATCACTTGGAATACCCATGATATGTTTTACATGGGGGTTTTGTTCCAAGATCACCACTTGTCCAAGCTAACTCTATTGAAACATAGAGAGAAGCAAAGGTCCACCACTTGTCCAAGCTAGTCTCCATTGAAACAAGGAGAGAAGCAAGCTCCATCATTTCTCCAAGATAGGCTAGCATGGATAAGTGCACCTTGAAACCAACCTTCCTATGAGGCAATAGAGCATATGCTACATATTTTATGTATGCCCCATGCCTCAAATTAATAAGTTATAGATTAGAAGTGGACCTTGCTTAAATGTCACATGCAATAAATTAAGGAAAAATAGCCAAGTGGATTGTATTCCTCAATGGATCCTTGCTTTCACAAGTTGTGAACCTTGAGTCACTTTTACATTAACTTGGACAAGTGGTGGACCTAGAAACCAAGCTCTCCATGTTGAGATAAGTTGTAGGTAGGACAGTAGAACATAGACAACGATAATGGATGCAATATACTCCTCTCCTAATAATCCAATTGATTGAAACCATGATATTTTAGTTTTTTTCATTGTGTATTGTATGTGCATAAAGTGGAATGAGACCTAAAGAAAACTCAAATTTTTGACAAAATCTCTATATTTTATACATGATATATTGAAAGTTGTCCAACCTGGGAATTGGGATTTTCCCACTTTACCTAATATGGTCTTTTATATACACATACCTAGGGGCTTGATTTGGCGTTTGGCCCCATATACCTATAGATACATGCTGTATAAAGATATATATACTTGGGTTACTCCAGAAAATTTTGCAATCAAAGAACAACCCTTAAAATAGTAAAAAATCATGCCTTTTTTTGCTCTTTCTGCTATTGGCTCCGCATTTGAGAATGCCCCCCCCCCCCCCTTCCTAGCCGGAGACAGCAAGTTATCGCCTCGGAGTATGTGCCGTGCATAGGTTGAAAAAGTTGTGCTAATGCCTGGCCGATTAATGTGGCCCTATTTTATGTATACTCCATCAATGCATGGAAAAATTAATGCTGTGCAAGAGAAGGGAATAAGCAAGATTCTTATTGGCATTCGCCGTCGAGGTTTCCTGTTTTCTTTGCAAGTAACAGCTATAACTCTACTGCTCTCTGTTTAATTATCTTTTTTGCAAAAGGAAATTGCTTTGTCGACACTGTTGATAGAGCCGTAGCTGTTTCTACAAAGAGGATTGGCTTGGCCGGAGTGGCCGTGGGCCATAAATTCTTTGCTTTCCATTGGTATTTTGTTTTTGCCGATTTTTGTAGATGTTTTGGTACTTTCTTGGTTGCCACTGGTTTGTTGTTGATTGGCATCCACATAAGTCGGTTTTCCTTTTTCAAATGCATCTCTCTGCCTTCCGTTGTTGCTTGTACTGAAGGGAGTTTCTTTTGCTTTTGTTTTGGTATCCAAATGCGAGTGACATTTGGGTTATGAATAAGCATTTTCTTTGGGATCCATATCTGTTTTATGCCCTTGGTTTTTGGTTGAACTATCTGCTTCGTTGGAATTCTTTTGTTGCATTTTTATTTGTCTGCCATGTCATTTCTATCCTTCCATATCCATACTTGTTTCCCTTGTTTTGGTAACCTAGATCTTTGCATTACGGCCGGTGACTTCGTATGTCTGTAATTAGCATGGTTGGCATTTACCTAATTGTTGGTCTCGGGTATCATGTTGTTCTTTGGTGGCATTTTTTCTTTTGGCTCGTTTTCCAGTGATTGTATGGCTTGCAGCTAATTATTCTGGTATTGCTGAGCAAAGGCTATCACCTGTTGTTCATGTGCATGCTGAATTTTGATTGCCTCTGCATTCCAATCTATCTGCACATTGTACTCTTTTTCCACGGTTGTCCCAACATTATTGGGTGTTGTGGGCTTTCATCCTCCACCACATGGAATTTGTGTGGGTAAATATATTCATGTATCTGTACATGCAATATAGTCCATCCCAATGTTTTCAACAGGTGTGATGTGCTACTTTCCAGCACTTGAGGAGTAGGATGAAGTTGACGTGTGAACTTGAGTTGTTGGTATAATCCGTAAGAGATCAAATTTGCTTGAGCTCCCGAATCAAGCAATGCCGTTGATTCAACTTGATTTTTGCTGCCCACTTTGATTGCAATTATTGGCTCCACTGTGTCTTCCTCCAACTTCGTCAGTCGAATGGCATTGATTTGCAATGGTGCTCCACTTTGTTGTTGGTTTCGCAAAAGTCTTCTTTTTTCTATGCATTCTTGTGCTTCTGCTTGAGCTTCCTCTCGTACTCTCTGTTTTTCCTTCATCCGTTGTTTTCCTTGATGGATTTGTTGGAGCATTTCCCGTGTGAGTGGTAGATGATATTTCTTCAGTCGACATCTAGTAATCCAGTTCGGCATTTCTTCACCTGCTAATGTAGCAAGCTTGACAGCTCCACTTTGTGATAGATCACTAATCACAAATGGTCCCATTCCTCGCTTTTTAATTTTCTTGGCATTTTGCTTCAAAGTATAAACAAGTACGTAATAACCTGTTTTGAACTCTTAAGTCCGCACATGCTTGTCAAAAAACTCTTTTTGTCTTCTCTTTTTAGCATAGATTGAAGCTACAGCTCTCAAGCGGAGTTCATCTAGGCTTTCAAGATCATCTATCCTTGAAGAGAGCTCATGCCCTGTCCATTCTAAGCGTTTTGCTACTCGTAGAGTTGGAATTAAAAACGGCGCCAATGTTGGAGGGATACGCCGCGACGGACGTCAGCACAGCGAGAACTCACCTAACATGTAATGCCAGCTAAGGACGAAGCTCGACCCGCAGGCGCGTGGAAGCAAGCATAAGGTGTCAACCTACACTTGACGGACTCCTAACTAATTCCTACAGAGGTCTCTACCAATTGTCTAAGTCACAGCCTTCAATAGTGCATAAGAGGAAACTTCCTACAACGCTTTCTAGAGCCGAACACTCATCAAACAATCTTGAAACACCATAGAACTTGAAGAAGACCCTACTAACACCAATAGGTCGCTCTCCCTAAGGTCTATGAACCAAAATCCCAACCCAAAACATCTGGTGCAAAATCACATAGGATGTCTGGCCGAAATTTGTAGGTCTTCGTTTTTGAAATCTAAAGTGCCTAATGTGTAGTTCTACTCAATGTGAACACGTGGATATGATGCAATGCAAAATCGGACAACGTATGCTCACCTAATGACCAGATGAAGCTCGTAGAAGGAGCTTGCAAAACCGGACCGTACGCGCGCAATGTAGGTATCGGCGCGTAGCTCTCGTCGAGGGCAACACGCTGCAGTTCTCCACACTCGACCACCGGTGTACACGTAGCGTCAAGATGAAGCTCACACTCCCTCTCGTACATAGTACGCTCACTCAAAGACTTCAAAACTTGTTTTTTTTTAATGACAAAAGGTTTTTTTCATTAAGGTCAAAACTGGGATACAATCTGGAAACTTTTGTAAGTCCCAATATTTACAAGGTGAAAAATCAAGTTTTCCTCAATGAATGAATAATTACAAAAAATAATAATCTTCCACGTAGTTAGTTGCCGTGGGGTGTGCCCAGCTTCTAACACCTGACTAATTAGGTCCACCTGTCCATGATTGACAACTAGAGTCGATCCCCACTTACCACCCCCGCACTCACACATGATTCTTTTGTTTTCTAATTACTACCACTTGTATTTTAACACTTAAAAATAATGATTTCTTTTAACTTTTCGTCACATTGATTCCTTCAATCAAGCATTAAAGACAGCATTGAAAAGCATTCTTTTAGCAAGCAAACATCTTTAAACTTAAGACAGGTACTGTCAATTTTTTTAAAAAAAGACCATAATAACCATGACTAATACTCTTCTTGTCTTAAGACCACCTAAGGGTGAAAAAACGGCACCCATTCCTTATTCACAATCCAAGGTGGATAAACCCCCACCCAAGGTTCGGGGTGCCCATACACCAAACCAGTTGCCCATACAAACGGGCGGCTCCCCTAGGATAAAAACGGTATCCTAACTTATGTAGAAACAACGAGACATGACACGGAGTAGAAACTCATCGTTCATGGGGGTAACCGACTTATCCGTAGCTAGAAAGCCATCATTATTCATCAAAATATACCAAGGAGTCGGAGGTGTCTTGAGAGAAGCTGTCTTAAGGATGATCAATCATATCTTTCCTAATTCAACTAGTTTTAAGCCAAATAATTCATTCCTAATTTACAAGTAAATCAACGTTGATTTCTTAGAGATGTCTTCATTTTTAAGCCAGTTTCACCTTTCCTAATTCCTTACTCCTCTTTTTCATATGCAATGTTAATAAAGAAAAACTTGAATTATTTAAACTTAATTATGACGAAGACCCACCTTGGACTGATCAGGCATTTGTTGTAGTGGCGGGACCTGAACGCTTTTGTCCGTAGTAGGCCTAATACTACGCTCGACTTCGTCGTCGTGTGATGTTCTAGTTCTTTTTGGAGCTTCGCCCTCATCATCAGATGTAGGATTTGCTCGGGTCCTTTTAGGTGCCATAACTTCTTATCCTTTTGAAAAAGGAAGTCTAATCATTAGGTAAATTATCCAAAATCTAGACTTAACCTTTGTATTCAATCGTAACCCATCCAAGGTTAAATTTGTAGTCTTGATTGGTAAATTCTAAACCTAGTAATTTCTTATTTTTCTTTATAGATATGATAATTTTTTCCAAAGCTTCTCTAAGGGTTTTCTAAGCTCTCCTAATTTTCTTATAATTTTCCATATCTTTTTCCTAATTTCCCCATTGAATTTTAAGCTTGGAGTTTGCTTATTTTGAGCTTAATATTTATTCTATTTATTTTTCATTAAAGATTTTATTTTCTCAACTTTATATCACTCATTTACACTTACTGTAATTTTCCTAAAAACTTCTCACCGCAAAGTCTATTTATTCTAATTAATATTTTTCCAAAAATAGGACTTTTGGTCAATTATAATTTTATAAATTGACTAGTTAACTATGGTATAATTACCACAAGTAGATAATTATATTTGTGAGCTTTGGTAATTATATTTTAATTTTCCAAATTAATTATCTAATTTTATCTTTAATTTTTAGCTAAAATTAGTATAATTTGACTTAGATAAATATCTATACTAGTTTTATAATATTAAGATAACTATCATGGCTTATTTATCATGTCATCTAACTATCATAAATAGTATGTAATCATGATTTACTAATTTTCCCCTTTAATTTTCTACTAAAATTAGTATAATTTGACTTAGATAAATATCTATACTAGTTTTCTAATCTTTATATAATTATCACATCTTCTTTATTATGTAATCTAACTCTGATAACTAGAATGTAATCATCTAACATGAATTACTAATTTCCTCCTTTAATTTTTAGTTATAATTAGTAGGATTTGACTTAGATAAATAGCTCTACTAATTTTCTAATCTTAAGATAAATCTCACCACTTTTTCATCATGTAATATAACTTTGATAAATAGCATGTAATAATCTAACATGATTTACTAATTTCCCCCTTTAATTTTTAGTCAAAATCATACAGTATTAGCTAAGGTAGTTAGCTAAACTTATTATCTGTACTTAAGATAATTATCTTGACTTTCTAATGTTATTTTCCATCTCTAGTAACTACTATGTAATTATATAAATTAATTAGCTAGTTTTTCTTCTCAATTTATAATCAAAATCAGGTAATTAGCTAAACTGATTATCTCTGCTTAATATAATTATCTCAACCTTCTAATGCTATTTTCTATGTTTGGTAATTACCGTGTAACTACGTAAATTAATTAGTTAATTTTGCTTCTCAATTTATAATCAAAATGAGACAATATTAGCGTAATTAATTAGCTAAACTAATATTTTTATCATGGCTTAATTATGCCAGCTTCTTAATAGTGATTTCTAGTTTTGATAATTATTGTATAATTATCTAAGTGATTTAGCTAGTCCCTCCTTTAATTTATGCTAAAAAATAGACAATTTGAGCCTAATTAATGAGCTAAACTAATTTTCTCTGTATGACCTATTTATCTTGTCTTTTTAGCAATGATTTCTAGCTCTAATAATTATTGTATAATATCTAAGTGATGTAGCTAATTTCCCCC
Source organism: Adiantum capillus-veneris (assembly GCF_014529385.1). Taxonomy (NCBI): domain Eukaryota; kingdom Viridiplantae; phylum Streptophyta; class Polypodiopsida; order Polypodiales; family Pteridaceae; genus Adiantum; species Adiantum capillus-veneris. The sequence continues at coordinate 108,079,410 of NC_140955.1, read as the reverse complement.
TTCAATTTATGCTAAAAAATAGTCAATTTTAGTCTTATTAATTAGCTAAACTAATTTTTTGTGCATGGCCTAATTATCTCTACTTCTTAATAGTGTTTTTACTAGCTTTGATAATTACTGTTTAATTATCTAAGTGTGTTAACTATTTTTTCCTTTATTTAATGATTAAAAATAATTAATTTCTATCTAATTAGCTAGGTAGATTATTCAAAAAATTAAGATCTAATTTTTCTAGCTTCTAGACAGCATAACCAAGCTCTAAAAATTATATCTTAATTATTTTGACTTAAAAACTATTTTTCCTCACAGATCAACCTAAAGTTAATCATTTTCATCTTAATATGCAGTAACTAATTAATTAGATTATTGATCAAGCTTAAGAAATTAGTGATCAGTAGCCTAATTATAATTTAGAGAGTAATTAATAATAGAAAATGCTTAATCTTTTTAATTAATATCTTAATTAGTCAAAACTTAAGCTATTTTTTTAATTAACCAAAATTAAACTAATTACCTCAATTAATTACAAAAAGTTTTTGCTCTCTAAGTAATTTTTGTGAGGTATTCTCTTATTCGCAAGAGAATTTTGCTAGGACTCCGAGTCTGAGTTCAATTGTCAAGAGAGGGGGCCTATTTATAGGTTTTTAGGGATTCATAGGCTTTTTCTGGCAGTTACTTGCACTTCAAGGTAGCCCCTAGCCTTCCCCTAGTGCCACTTCCTACTAATTCTAGCCTGGACAAGTTCATTACTGCCCCACACAGCCCCCCAAATACACCAAATTGAATTCTGCTAAATTTCAGACCTATTAGAGCTTAATTTGCAAAATATCTGTAAATATTTGAAATTATCTAGAAAGTTCTATGATAAAAGTATTTTGTAGCAATGATTACCAAGACTTCACAATTTACTTAGTTAATTTAGTTAACAATATAAAATTCCAGTGGTCGTAACTATGCCAGTTTTTGTCGAAATTCAGTTTTGAAAATTTCTAACCATAGTAAAGTCATGACTACGTTTCCAAAAATACCAATATTTGCCATCGTCGGACAATTTTACGTTGCTTTCTTAACCAACATATCAATTTTATTAGGCTTTATACAATTTCTAGGGTTTCAGGAACTCGAAACCTTACAATCACCCTAACTTAAGAAATTGAGATGTCCTCATCCCAACCGAAATTGGAAAAATCTTTGAGAAGTGATACTTCGTCCTCCCATGTGGCGTCTTCAGTGGGGTAGTACTTTTATTTTACTAGATGCTCTTTGATTACTCTGTTTCGCAGACTTCTTTCCGTAGCATCAAGAATACAATGTGGTTGGAGTTCAAGAATTCCTTGTTTTTGCATCACAATCTGTTCGTTGTCTAGAGTGTGATTGGGATTTGGGATATAAGGTTTTAGAAGACTGATATGGAATACATTATGAACCTTGAGGTGTTCAAGAAACTTTAGTTTATAATCTTGATCACTGATTACCTTTACCACTTCAAAAGGTCCACAATATATGGGGCTAAGTTTTTTGAATTTTCCTAAAGATAGATTGCTTCTCTTTGGCCGGACTTGAAGGAATACTTTATCCCCTTGTTTGAAAAACCGATCACACCGTTTTTATCAGCATAATGTTTTTGACGGTTCTTAGCAGGTTGAATGTTTTGTCGTATGGCCCTAGTTTGGGCGTCCATCTCTTCCTGCATTTGTTTGAAGCTTCTACTCTTGTAGTGGGGTCAAAAAAATATAGGGGTGATATACATTCATGCCCATAAAGTGCATTAAAAGATGACATCCCAATGCTTTTATGAAATGACAAATTATAGGCGAATTCCACCAAAAGAAGAAATTGTATTAATTTCCAGGGTTCTCTACTACAGTAAGATCTAAGGATGTCTTCAATAACCTTATTCACTCTTTTTGTCTGACCATTAGTCTGCAGGTGATAGGCTGAACTCAAACATAGCTAGGTACCTAAAGCTTCAAATAGAGCTTTCCAAACATTTCAAGTAAACTTTGCATCTCTGTCACTGACTATTCTTTTGGAAGTCCGTGTAATCTAAAGATCTCCTTGACAAAAAGACGGCTTATGTCTGATGTAGTGTAAGTTGTTTTCATAGGGATCAAATGAGATACGTTGGTGAGCATATCCACCAATACCATAATGGAATCGTAACCTCCTTGAACAGTAGAAAGTCCTGTTACGAAGTCCATGCTAATGAGTTCCCACTTCATTTGAGGAAATTTATCAAGGGGTTGAAGTTTTCCTGGCATCATTACCTATTCAGCCTTAATCCTTTGATAGGAAAGACATTGTTTGATGTAGCGAAGTATATCTCCTTTCATACCTGGCAAAAAATAGCTTTTCTTTATGGCTTAAGGGTCTTTGCATAGCCAGGATGTCCGACTGCTAGAGCGTTGTGTCCTTTATAAAGCATTAACTCCTTCAACGTTGAACTCCTAAGAATGTAAAGTCGGTGCTTCAAGTGAATAATCCTTGATTCTATCCTTCTCTTTCTTCTTTAGGTCCTTTTGATTGATAACCTATAGGAATTTTAAATAACCTCATCTTCCAGGGAGGCTTCCTTAACCTTGTCTAGAATTGGGTTGTTGACTATGTAAATGGCCCCAAGAAAAACCTTGCAGCTAAGGGCATCAGCAACCACATTCTCCTTACTTGGTTTATACTCTATTTCAAATCCATACTCTTGTAAGAGTTCAATCCATCTTCCTTGCCTCATATTGAGCGACAATTGCTATTGCACCCCCCCCAAGTGCAAAAGAGGAAGGAAGAGAGCAGATGGAGTAAGGCCGTTTTTCCCCTTTCAAAAATGCCAAATTAAGGTACCAGATGGACCAATAAGAGGGCAATTTCCCAAATTGAAGACCCCCCCATAAAAGTCAAAAATTAATCAAATTATGGACTTTTTTCCTGGCTTTTTGTGCCATTTTCAAGCCTGCAAAGTGGAGCTCTCTAACAAAGGAATGTGCCTGTCAAAGCCCTTTGTATTTTTTGGTGAAAGGGCCATGGTGATGGTAGTGTAAGCATGTGTACATGTTTTGTGAAGTGCAATCAAGCCACTACTGCCCCGTCTTGTTGTTGTCTCCCCTTCTCTTTTTCCTTCTCTAGTGTTTTCCCTTGGTGCCGGCTATGTGGAAGTGTAAGCCCCCCCGGGACTGATGGAGTTTTGTGTGAGAGAGTGAGATTGAGCTGTTGTGTGCATGTGTTAGGGTGGAGACAGACTGTGGTAGCAGGTGTGATTTGTGTGGTGGGTTTATAGAGTGTGTGAGCACTGAAAATTGAGCAGGTGGTGGTCTGCTAGTGTAAAGTGTTTCTTTGAAGGTGTTTTCCGAGAGGACAGGGGTGGCCCTTGTGTTTGTGCCGAGCGTGTTTTCCCCATTCCCCCTCTCAAACGGTCCACTAGCTTTGATGGTATGTTTTTTTCTCCCATCTTGACCTTCCTTGGAAGCCAAGGTAATTTAAGATGAGTAATCAATCACCATGATGTTTTTCTTCAAGAGAAGAGACTGAATTTTGTGGTTTTTTTATAGATATGGGTGATTTGGATGAGAAAAAATGAGAATAGGTGGTCAATTTGGAGTGGAAGTGTGTGTAGGAGGCATGAGTTCACCATGGTTTCTCTTATTCTTCAAGGTTGAGAAGAAGGTAAGTAGGGTGCAAAGAGGAAAGGTGAGAGAGATGGGGATGATGAGTGGAGAAGTTTGTGTGAAAGAGGGAAATGATAAAGTGGAAGAGGGAGTTTGGTTGCATGGAATGGAAAAAAATGTGATCCACAAATAAAATCATAGCTCACAGCTTGTAGCTCAAAGAAATATGAAAAACTTTGACACTAAAGTTTAGCTTACATGCTACAAATTTTGTTTGTATCACATTTTCAAATTTGGAGAGCAAGTGACCTTTAAAATTTTTGCAAAATTTGACCATCTTTTTCTACTGCACAATATCCTTGTGGGGTCCCTCTTTGGACGATTCTTTTGAATGCCTCCAAGAGTGAGCCCTCCACAATGCATGCATGCATGCCATATATCCTTGACCTTATTTTGTGGGTCTATAATTGAAGATATTGCTGAGCTCATGATATAAGAGAATGATACAACTAAGAAAATCAAATATTGAGAGGTCTAAAAAATATGTGCATGTAAAATATAAATAATATAGGTGGAAAAAATATAAAGGGGTCAACTTAGAAATAAATATCTCTCATTATGAGACCACCATAAAAAGATAAATATTTTTGGTGTTTTTATTTATAAGAGTGAAAGAGAATAATTCTAGGAAGGGGAAAATCACAATAGTGAAAATATATACACACAAATTAAGCTAGTTTTTTTGGAGTTGTGTTTGGGTGGGAGTTACACTAGAAATAAGATAATTTTGCATGAAAATACTTCTATATGGAATAAAGAGTATGCAAAATGTTAATAAAAATTTTGGTAATGGTGAGGCAATGTACATAGCATACATAGGCAAATAACACACACCTAAGTAGATATAGTTAAATAAATATCAAAATAATTATGCAAAATCCTTATATTTAGGCCCTATATAAAATGAAATATTTATACACAAAGAGGCCATAATATACCTTTTTTTTTTTTTTTTTGGCTCAACTAACCCAATGACTAGGTAGCGAAGGATTTTAAGGAGATATGGGAAAAGTCCCCTAACTCACATACTCCTATGTACACTGAAAGGGTGAGGATAACCATAGTGTTTAAGTGATTTGATAGGGTGAGGTAGCTCACTATGAAAATTTTCAATAGCCAAAAAATGGCTATCATTAGCCCTCCCCCAGGATGATGGTTTATTCATGTTTAAACATACAACATCTTTTCCGAAGAGAGTGCTTCAGAGTCCTTGACAAGATTTTCATTGTTTGGCTCCTTGGAATTTTGGCTCGAGTTACACTCATGCTTCATGCAACAAAACTCACATGAGATAGTTTCCTTTTGATAGATCTTTGGTAGATCCTTTGGTAGAAGGCGACTCAAATAAGACTTTAGCCGATACCCATTTACCTTCTTGGACTGCTCTTTACCATCCAAGTCCATGAGCTGGTAGTAATTTGAATCGAAAGCCTTCTTGACTACGTATGGTCTCTACCATCTAGTTTCAAACTTGGCATCAAAACGATTGTCATACCTTAGCACAAGCTCTCCTTCTTTGATGCCTTTGTCCTTGAGTTTCTTGTCAAGCTTCTTATTTGCTTGTGTAGCTTTCCTGTTGTAGCACTCGTATGCTGCTCCTCTTTTCCACTCAAACTCCACTAATGTAATAAGTCGATGCATATATACCTCTTAATCATCTTGTGCACCTCTTGTTGGAATGTTGAGCTCAATAGGTTGCAAAGCCTCTTGACCATAGACCAAGTGAAATTTGTGAGCTCCATGGCTTCCCTATATGTGGTTTGATACGCCCACAAGGCACCATCCAAGAAGTCATCCCACAACTTTGTCTTGTTTTTCACACCTTTCTAATGATGCGTGCAATGACACCATTAGCCTTCTCAACCAAACCATTTGATTGTGGGTAGTAGGGTGTACTGTGGCGATGTATAGTATGAAGCTCTTCATAGACTTTTGTGAGAAAGCCCTTTCTAAACCCTGGAACATTATCAGAAACAATCTCCAAAGGTGTACCAAATCTACAAGCTCTTTGTCCTGTCATTTACCTTTGCCACACTTTGTGCTTCCACCCACCTAGTCATTTAGTGTATAGCCACTAGAATGTAGAGTTTACCATTTTTTGTCCTAGGCAGAAGACCCATAGCATCAATGCCCCACTTTTCAAAGGGTCCATTTGCAAGAACGATTTGCCTTGGACCATGAACCAATATTCTATTCCCATTTACCTGACAATTGTAACAACTTTTACACCAATGTTGGACATCCACATGCAAACTTGGCCAAATATACTCCGCAAGAAAAATCTTCCTCACAATTAACTCTTGGGCAAAATGACCATCGCATGCCTCTTCATGCAAACCTTTTAAAATAGGTATAACTTGGACGCAAGAACACTTATGTTCATAGCTCATGGGGGGTTGTCAGGCCAAAGACCAGCCTACCCACAAAGAGCAAATCAAGGGACACCAAGACCTGCATTGGGACCCTGTTATAAGTGTGGAGGTGACCATTTGATGAATGTTTGTCCACACACAGAGATCATTAGAATAAATGCATATTGCACAGAGTGTGGTGTCACTCACTTCATTGAGGATTGTTCAAAGAATCCCAACAAAGTGCAAAAGACGACATTGAACATGCTAGAGTTGATTCCTACTAGCAGTGGGTCTGAAAATGAAACCACGATACCAACACAAGTTATGACTAGAGCTCAAGCAAAGAAAACCACTAGAGAACCAGAGAATGGAAAGTCAGAGACGAAATAGTGAAGGATGACGAAGCCATAAAAACACATGGAAATCTCGGAAAGCACGCATGAAGCTGAAAAAAGAACAGCAAGACGCGATTCTAGCTGAGGAATTAAAACAAACAAAAGATAGATTAGAGAAACTTGAGAGTCAAAACGGAATACAGGAAATGGACTTTGAAAAGTCGAAACTGAAGAGCATCAAAGAGACAACGAGTGTGAGATCAGGGGGATCAGTGTTAGTCGACAAAGTACACAAACCATAGGATGCACTGATGATAGCTTACGAAGCAAGATTAAAGAGCAACCAAACACAAGAACAACGGTGGTTGACTTATCCAAATGCGGAACTGGAAAAGAAGAGACTCGAAATGTGTCAAAGAATGATTGAGACTGCACAAACCTTGTTAGAACCACCTAGAGAACCAATGAATTATGAAACGGAAAATCCAATTCATTAAGAGCCTATCCTCTCACGGGTAGTTGAAAAGCCTAACAGTGCACAAAAGCCTGAAAAAAATGCAGGGGATGAACGTATAGTGATGAACACCACAGATCAGGAAATAGAGAGTTTTCATCCTGTGATACAAAGGTCTTACGGAAGAGATGAGGATTACAATGAGTTTTGGAAACAAGTGAGAGAGGCAAACTTTGCAAACGAACTGAGTTATCAAGATAATCAGACTAATGGAGAAAAGGACGTCAGGAATCCTCCCATAGAGGAATTTGAGGCAGGATCTCAAGTGGACTTAGATCTGCATTCTTATTGGGGAGATGGAGGCTATGTTAGAACAGTAGAGGTAAATCTCATTCGTTGAAAACCTTACCTTCATACTCAGGAGAATACGAAGAAAAATCTGAGATTAAAGCGTTTCCCTCACGAGGAATCTCTTCAAAAAAAGTTATAGACTCTCAAGGATTGATAGAGATTTTGTCAACACCAGTAACATGCACTATCACCCTAGCTGAGCTTTTGAGACTACGACCAAACATGTGGGCAACTGTAGGAAAATTCTTGGAGAAATTTGGGATAAAAGACACAACTGCAAAACTGCAAGAGGGCATACGAGAGCTGAGTACGCCACAAAAAAATGCTAAGCCTGTACCTTTGAACAAGGTCGGAGAGTATTGCGAAGGCGAAGAGGGGAATACAACCTTACGAGTTGAATTCCAGGGAGTTAAGACGATGGAAATACTTGACAGCGGGGCTGGAGTAGCCATTGCTACGAAAGAAATCTAGAAAAAATGGGGAAAACCGGCGATAAGAAAAACGAGATTGAAACTCTAACTAGCGGACGGACATATGGAGAGACCTTTGGGACCGTTAGAGAAAGTTGTAGTGACTTCTTGCATAATTGAATACGAGCATACTTTTGATATTGTTGACTTTGGCAAGGAGAATAACTATGATATTATACTTGGAAGACCATTCATGAGACAGTTGAAAATGGTCCAGGATTGGGGTAACGACCACATATACTTGAGACATATGGAAACAACTACTCACGTGAACCTAAAAGACCATAGCTACAAGGATGTGAACTGAACACTAGTTGAAGAGTTTGATTCAGCTACTTTGGCAGGATCGGAGTTTCCAGCTTGGTTAGGCAAACCCAAAGAGTTATGGATGTGTGGAGCTTCGAACTGTGGAAGTCTGAAGCGTGAAGAATGTGTTTTAGAAAGGGCAATTGAAGACAAAAAATTATATAGGTGAACCTTTTCCAGAGGATGCACTTGAACCATTAGAATGGACACATATTCAAGCAACCCTAGATGTTTGTGCAATTCAAGATGGTCCCACAACAAAGTTCTGTGATAAAGATGGATATGATGTGGTTTCGTACTTCATGATGAGAGTTGTACTCAAAAAGGAGACTGAAAAGATTGATACACCAGACAACAGAGATGAAGAGGAGATGTTTCACGACATTCCCAATCATCCAGAATGGGGAAATGAAGCTGAATGAGTCCACGTACAACTCCAGAGAGAACAAGGAAACCATAATGGATGTCAGATTCTACGACTTCCCAAATCAAACTGAAAAACGCCAAAAACTCTACAGAGAAAAGAGAAAAATGAAAAGGGAGTTAGAAACACTCCGATGCCTAGGATAAGAGGGAAAAACCAATTCCTAATGCTAGTAAAGGCGGAAGATTGTGTCAAGGACAAGATTTGCGAAAGAATGAGAGGAAATGTGGAAACGAGCTCACGGAAAGACAAACGAAGCTCAAGAAATCGAGTTCAACCCAGTGGAACGAAAATCAAAACAGATAAAGCGAAAAAGAACATTAGAAACAAGTAAAACAAGGAGTCTAAATTAGAACACCGAAACAAGTACAGAGAGTTAAATAAAACTCTAAAAGAAGTTTGGATGACTGTAATCGAGAGTGGTGAGGACGAAAATGCCAATGTCAAGGGTAACATGGATGTTCTCTCTCACTATATGAAATTTACGATAGAGGATAGAAAGGTGATATTAACCCAGCCTATCAGAGAAAGAAAGGAGAACGAATCCTATGATGGACCGGAGGACGCTAAAAAGGTTGATTTAGCAGCTTAAGGAGAGGAACCAAGACCGGTATACATAGCTACAGATTTGTCTCCGGAAGAATAAGAGAGACTTTTGAGTCTTCTCAGAGAATACAGGGATGTGTTTGCATGGTCGTACAAGGACTTGAAAGGAGTCGATCCATCAATATGCCAACATACAATTCCTTTGAAACAAGACGTTAAGTCTAGCAGACAGAAACCGTACACGTATAATGACACGTTTGCTAAGCGAATCAAAGAGGAAATAGACAAGCTAATGGAAGCTGAATTCATATATGAGATTGAGCACATGGACTGGGTATCTTCGATTGTGGTAGTGCCTAAGAAAAATGGGAAACTCCGAATGTGTGTCAATTTGAAGAAAGTAAATGCTGCGACAATCAGGGACAATTATCCCTTGCCGATAACTGATCATGTTCTAGAACGTGTATCAGGGAAAAGATCATATTCCTTTCTAGATGGATTTTCAGGATATAATCAGCTTGCCATTGCGCCAGAGGATCAACACTAAACAGCTTTTGCAACGGAGTGGGAAATTTATGCGTATCGAGTTATGCCGTTTGGTTTAACTAATGCTCCCGCAACATTCCAAAGGCCGATGACTCATGCTTTCAAAGAGTACTTGAGGTTGTTTCTAGAAATATACATGGATGATTTGTGTGTACACTCTCTTATGAGAGATGAGCATTTAGAACACCTAAGAAAGGTATTCGAGAAATGTAGGACATATCGCATTTGTCTCAATCCTGAGAAGTGTGTGTTTATGGTCCGACAAGGCAGAATTCTGGGACATATTGTCTCACATAACGTAATATCCACGGATATGAAAAAGATAAAAGTAATAGTGGATATGCCTAAACCAACCAACACGAAATAAGTGCAGAGCTTTATGGGACATTGTGGATATTATAGACGATTCATTTACATGTACGCTATAATAGGCCAACCACTTTACAGGCTAATAGTGAATTACAAAGGGATAGAGGAGTGTGAGGAATCCTTCAAGAAACTGAAAGAGGCACTCATCACTGCTCCAGTATTGAAATCACCAGATTGGGAGAAGATATTCCATGTGCATATAGATGCTTCGGCATATGCAATAGGATGCATCCTGGCTCAGCCAGAAGAAGGAAACATGGATTTTCCAATCTGCTATGCTAGTCGATAGCTCAACAATGCTGAAAGGAATTACACAACAACAGAGCGAGAGGGATTAGGAGTGATTTCCGCTGTGAAGAAATTTCAGCATTATCTTCTAGCCAATAAGTTTGTGTTTTTCACAGATCATCAAGCCTTGCTCTACCTAGTGAACAAACCATGCAATACGGGACGGATAGTAAGATGGTTCATCATCTTATTAGAATTGGACTTCACGGTGGTAGTAAAGAAAGGAAAGACACATCTCAGAGCTGATCACCTTTCAAGGTTGACGAATGGAGAAGACCCTATAGGTGTAGATGACGACATGCCGGATGCGTACTTATTCAACATAGAAATGATACCAAAGTGATCTCAGGATGTTGTTAATCTATTAACCTATGGAGGAGAGTTTGATAGAAAAGAATACAACCAGAAACAAGTTATTATTCAGCAATCCAAAAATCTTCAGTTTATTGCAGGAAGGTTTTATCACTTAGGAACCGATAACATTTTAAGGTTATGCATCAATCCTGAAGAATATAATATATATCTGCGAGAAGCACATGTTCACGAATGTGCATTTCATTGTTCAAGAAGAAACACGTACAGGAATCTGTTACAACTAGGAGTCTACCCCGGGGGATTCACTCTATATACAAAATGGGACGCCACCTGAGCGGACAACTTTGATAAAACCCCTATATATGACTCATATTAGATAATATGACCCCCCTTTCTACTCTTATACGATAATCAATGCAGAAAACTATCATACCCTTATTTTACATATAAAATGTAGGTCTCACATGATCTAACTGAGTAAAACTAGTCAAAGAGCGTGTAGCATAGTGATTGGCAACGTACAAAGGAACCACTTCTGTCGATAACTAGATGTACCCTCAATGTGTCTTAGTTTGACTTTCAAACTATGTGCCCGTTCAGCATGCACTCTAGCTACTCGTTCAATTTGGACCCATCTAAATTACTCAAAAAACATGGTTATAAAGTTGTGTTAGGTTCTCCATGTAAATTTGCATATATACTAGCTCTTTATAGCTTTCATACTCAACAAATGAACTATATCACAAAGCAAGCAATTGATACAAAGCAGTGCTAGTTCTTGCATGTATATTTGTAGCTATTAACTCACAACTTCGAGGGAAGACTCTTTTGGGAAGCCATGATTTTGAAACACACAAACTTTCTCTCATTCCCCCCCCCCCCCCCTCCCCTAAATATGATACCCCTTCCCTTATTTTTAAGCTTGGGAGATAAATTATTAGGGTCTTGTCCCCTAACTTATACGCTTATGTAACTTGTAAAAAAAAAAACCCTCCCCTGCACTTACGTGGTGCGGTAAGTTTTCCATGGTGAATCCCCCGGGGAGTCTACTGGCCAGGAATGAAAGAGAGTGTACATGAATATGTCACGGTATGTATTACATGTTCGTCAAAACCGCCAACTGAGTATTCAACATTGTATCAAATAATGATCGCTCCTGAATGGAGTCATTATATTGTTGAATATCTCACAAAAAGAACTTTTCTAGAGGGAACCTCAAAAGCGCGTCAGAGAGCGGCACAGACAGAAGTGCGAGATTACGCTTTAATAGGAAATCAACTCTATAAGAGAGGAAAGGACAACCAGCTTAGGATATGTGCATCAGAGTCAGAGTATGTGATAATCCTAGAGCAAGCTCATGGAGGAGTAGGTGGAGGCCATTTCTCAGGTGATAAGACAACAAAAATTGTCTTAGCTGTAGGAATATGGTGGCCACCATTACACATGGACGCTGAGGAATACGTAAAATGATGTGATGATTGTCAGCGGGGACAAAAGTACCACTGAAAAGAGATGATATGCCGCTTAGACCAATGATGGGAGCAAGAGCGTTTGCAAAATGGGGGATTAATTATGTTGGACCTATCTCACCTCCTGCATATAGGACTGATGCACAATATATCATTGTGGCGATGGATTATCTAACAAAGTGGGTAGAGGCAAAAGCAACTCAAAAAGCCGACGCCAGGACCACGACACAATTTTTGTATGAATACGTCTTTGTACGATATGGATTACCAATGGAAATTGTGAGCGATCGAGGCACACACTTCATAAATGAAGTGATAGAGATCCTTCTAGACGAATTCATGGTAATACACCACAAATCAAATCCATATCATCCACAAGCCAATGGACAAGCTGAAGCGACGAACAAAACCATATGCACGGTCCTTACAAAGATTGTATCTGAGTCGAGAAGTGATTGGGACCAGAGATTGTTTTCGACATTATGGGCGTATAGAGTAGCATATAAAACATCCATAGGAACGACCCCATACAACATGGTTTTTGGTTTGAATACTATTTTACCAATAGAATTTTTAATTCCAACGCTGAGAGTAGCTAAGGAATTAGAGTGGACGGGACATGAGCTTTTAGATAGAATACACGACCTTGAAAAGCTAGATGAGCTTTGCTTAAAAGCCATGGCTTCAATCTACGCTCAGAAAAGGTGACAAAAAGAGTTCTTTGATAAGAATGTACGAACTAAAGAGTTTAAGATTGGGGACTTTGTCCTAGTATACACTCTAAAACAGCATGCAAAAAAACTTAAAAAGTGAGGGATGGGACCTCTTGTGATTAAAGATCTATCACCAAGCAGGGCCGTCAAGCTTGCTACATTAGACGGAGAGGAAATGCCAAACTGGATCAGTGGATGCAGATTGAAGAAGTATCATTTGCCACTAACCCAGGACATGCTTCTCAAAATACATCAAGATAAACTGCGACTTCAAAAAAAAAAAAGATTGTTGAAGAAGTGCAAGCGAAAGCAAAAGAAAGAATGGAGAAAAGAAGACTACTGCGTCAACGACAACGCAATGAAGGAGCCTTATGAATAAACGCAGTTAGTGTATCAAAAATGGGTGAAGACAAAGTAGAGCCCATCATCGAGGTCAAAGTGGGGCCAAAACAGATTAAAGCCAGAGCACTATTGGATTCAGGAGCATAAGCTAACCTGCTTTCAGTCAGTTTGTACAAACAATTGAAACATGACACTAAGCTGCAAAGTGCCAAACATGAGTTGAAGAGTTATTTAGCACACTCAATCAACGCAATCAGCTGCACAGTACTGCACGTACAGATAAATCAATATGTGTATCCACATATGTTTTATGTGGTTGAAGACAAAGCTACGCAACATCCATTGTTACTAGGACAACCATGGCAAAAGCAATACAATGCGATGATTAATTGGAGCTCAAATTCAGTTAACATAAAAAATAAGTAGGAAAGTCAATCAATGCCGTTCTCCAAAGAAACTGTACAGATGCAAGCCAAAGAAACCAATGACAAGGGTAAACGACCTAAAGAGGTGGCGAAGGAGCAATGGCAACCAAAAGCCACTTCTACACAACCGGAATGCTCCTCAAAAAAGAAATCTCAGACATGGGTAGAGAAGACAGAGAATACACGCACAGCTCAACCTTGGCTAAAGATAGACTCAAAGTTGGTATGGAGGCCAAAGAAGGTTGTGCCAGAGAAAACAAAGGTGAAAAACAGAGTCTTCAACACCAGGCAACAGAGTGATTTCAGATAGTCAAATTCAATAAAACTGATCTGGATTCCAAAGAAGTTGATGACAGCACAAAGCCATAGCATGGCAATTTGGATTCCAAAGATTTGTAAGCAGGAACTCCCTTCAATACAATCAACAGAGAATCCTCAGTATTCAAGGACAGAGACATCACAACCCAAAGTTAAGCAGATTTGGGTAGCAAAGCGTTTGTGGCAAGCACAGGCAAATCGAAAGTAGATTTGGACTATCAAAAAGGACAAAAATGTAAACAAGAACCCAGGTACTGATTCTACAACACAAAAACTACAGACAACCCAAATATTGCCCAAAAAATTGACAATCAGACAAAGAGCGGCATTATTGCAAATATTGCTATTTCATCTCTCTACAATTGAATTCACCACGCATGACCACAACAACTACAATGCTTCACCCTCAGACACTTCATAGTCGTCCGGCAGGACTCAGACTAGGAGGGGGGAGGTATACAGGAAGTACATGCAATAAGGACAAAGAAAATGATATTACAAGGGCAATGTCTTACATGATCTTGAATTTTTTATGTTTGATTGCCGATATTGATAATATATATGCCCTTATATATACTTTGTTTTGCAATAATAAGAGATCAAATGATGAATTTGAGTCTCTAAGTTTGTAAATACGACTAGATATGCGTGTTTTTGGAGCTAAAAAGTGGTAATCCAAGCCGAGAAACCACAAATAAGTGTATATACATATACACGGGGTTACCAGCTAATTCTTGTGTATTTTTGGAATTTTTTGGTTTCAATTTGCTATTTTCCTTTTTTTAAGGATTTTCTTAATAAAAGTAAAAGAAAAATTAAAAAACAAGTGAAACGAGATTAGAAAAAAGAAAAGAATAGATGGTGATGATCCTAATGACAAGAGCAACCCATGGTAAAAATTGAGCACAATTCGGGAAAAGTTGTAGAAAGCCCGAAATGGCAGAATTTTGGCAAAGTGACAAATTTCTCAGAAAGAGGTCAAACGGAGTCCAAATTGAGAAATTTCAAATCCTAAAGTGCATTTCACGAGACGAAATAGGAGCACATGTCAAATTTGGTAACAAGTGAGCCGGGAAGCCCAGAGTTAAGTATTTTTGACTTCACTTACAAGATCATTTACACTATTACCACTTGGAGAGAGCAAAGAGCACACAGGAGCATCCGACCTTCTACAGCCTTCTACGACCGCTACGAGAGCTCAAAGGACTCTAGATATGAGAGGTAGACTCGTTGCCATAAGATTTTGATGCTTATCACTAACTTTTGTCGCGAAAACTAACTAGAACAAAGAAACAAGAGCAGACGGGGAAATGGGTAGAATGCTAGGTAGAGGCACAACCGCCTAACCAAACCATGCAAGAACCAATAGGTGGCTTACCCTAGTGTATAAGATGAGTTCCTAACTCTCAAAGTACGAGAAAGACCAACTGAAAAACCCCTAGGTCAATAGAGCCTGCAAGCGGCAAACAAAAAAAAGTTGTCGAAACGACACAAAACTTCACAAGAAGCTTGACAACATCGAGGACAATGGAGCCATGGAGTATCTCCAAGTTTGGACCACCAAAAGTGGGTCAAAACAACCGATTCGGTGGCAGACACACAAAGCGTCATTTTGGCATAACGGCCAAAATTGACGACCGACTGCCATGAAACTTCACAAGCAACTTCAAATAGTCATCAATGACAATTGTGTACAAGGAAAACCCAAAAGAAAGCCGTTTCACTTACCAATGGTGAAAAAGACGCTTTCGGGCAATCAAATGGCTAAAGGTGGAAAAGAAGGAACCAAAGTCGAGTCCAACCACATAGACGACTTCCCAACACCTCAAATGAGCTCTTGATGCAACTCTCGACGAGGAGAAAGATCGAGGAAAATCAACTCCAACACCAAAAGACGACTTCGGATATTGAAATGCCTACAAAGGGGGCTTTTAACTAAACTGATGATTTTTAAGGTTGAAAACTAGTTAGCATGGGTTAGGGCACTAGCACAAACCATGCTTTTCACAAAAAAACACTTTTTATCAAGAATAGACATCATACACGTATGATGTCTCACAACATGATTTTCACATCATCTTGAACACATGAATGCATAGCCTCTTTTTATATGCTAACAACATCAAATGTACAAAGTATCATGAGATTTGGAGTTAAAAAACCAATTGGAAACTAAAAAGACGCAAAGTAGGGCAAAAAACCGACTTATGGCCCTACATTTGCCAAAATAGCTCCAAACTCAATGAAACTTTGTAGGGATGTTGTTCAGCACATTCACAAGCTATCTGGAACCAAAAAGTACCATTTTGGCCAAAAAGACATCATACGCGTATGATGTCACTTTGCACATACAGAGCCAAAATTGATCATTTTTCATCATATATCCATTATATATATCAAATACATGCCACATATGGAGTATGGTACCATTTGGTCAAGGGGATCACTCTATTAGCCCAATCAGCAAAAAATCCTTTGTTTAAAGCCTGATCTTGCCAAAATTCAGCATACTCAACTTCAAGTCCAGATTTGAGTACACACAGTCCTTTACTATCGTACGAGGAGCCCACAGAACCAATCTCATGAAAAAATGACACAAAAGACATCATACGCGTATGATGTCTCTGTTAAGTATGGAGCCTGATTTACCCTTATAATTTTCTGTGGTAAAAGCGCACATTTGTAAGGCCCCCATTATGAGGAGAAGCCATCGTGCGTGAAGGAAAATCACTCACCGGAAACCAAAATTTTCACGGACAAGAATCAGGGGCAACTTTAGAGGCCTCGGGAGTGGAGGTCCCCAAGACTTTTTTATTTGCCGGAATATTATGGCCGGACGACGGCCGGAAAGTGGTCGGAAAACAACCGGTCGGTTGGCCGGTGGCCGGTAGTCAATGGTCGATGGCCGGTGGTCGGAAGTCAATGGCCAGTGGCATGTGGTCAGAAGTCAATGGCCGGTGGCCGGTGGCCGAATTCAAAAGCGGACTTGTCTTCTCAAGGGCGGCCACACATGGGTGGATTGGAGGGTCCGATTTGGACTTATTCGCACAAGGGCGGCTACACATGGCTGTCTCTCATTAGAGAGGACAGCCCTTTTGGCCTATAAAAGGAGGCCATTTCTACACACATTTCATAGTGTGAAGTTGATGCAACAAGGTGAGTGTGAGGTGGTGAGAGTGAAGCAAGGCGGGAGCTCTATTTAGGGTTTAATCCCTTTGTAAACTACTTCTTGTTTTGAAGTGCTAAAGCCATTGAGTGGCTGCTTTCCCGTGGACGTAGCCCACATTGGGTGAACCACGTATATCGTGTGTACTCTCTCTCTCTCTCTCTCTCTCTCTCTCTCTCTCTCTCTCTCTCTCTCTCTCTCTAATCTCTTGTGTGTGAAATCTATCTCTCTCCATTAAGTAATCTACTCAAAAATCTATTTAGCTAAGTCTTATTTTCTAACAGTCTCCAGGGCCAATTTTAGTCCAAACTATACCCAAATTTCATAAAATCATTGTCTAAGCCTATATAAAGCCAAATCCAAGCTTACAATGCAAAATGGTTCAAATTTACCAAAAAAGACATCATACGCGTATGATGTCTCCCTACTTGATTTTTTCATTTCAGAGTTGTAGCCACCACACAGAAGTGATCTGCATGCCATTTGAGAGCCAACCACCAAGTTTCATCCAATTTGGATCACAAAATCCAATTCCCTCTCAATATCTTGCAAAGAGCTTGACCAGGACTAAAATGACCATAACTTGACCAAATGGGACCCAAATTCAAATCCAGGCATATAGAATGGATGTATGCACTATCACCTACAAGCACAACCAATATCAAGCCATTTTGACACAAAAGACATCATACGTGTATGATGTCTCCAGCATGATTTTGCACCC
This sequence comes from Adiantum capillus-veneris, assembly GCF_014529385.1. NCBI lineage: Eukaryota > Viridiplantae > Streptophyta > Polypodiopsida > Polypodiales > Pteridaceae > Adiantum > Adiantum capillus-veneris. Next base: position 108,061,839 of record NC_140955.1, on the reverse strand, counting down.
AAATGTCATATTTTTCCATATGCATTGCATCCTTAGGCCCTGAATAGCTTATGTTTCAATTTTTAAGTCATTTGGATAGTTAAAAGCTTAATTTCGGCTTTCAGTACTGAAAAAGACGCTAACTTCTGAAACCGGAGTTACAGGATCCATGGATTCGGGGAAGTCGTTAGCAAAGAGAAAGAGACCGACACTCAGGGAAGCAATAGCAGAAGTCAATCCCTTTTCTATTCCCCCTGAGACTCTCGAGCCCACAAAGACGTGGATAGAAGAAGCACTGTTAGAAGAACAGGGAATAAAGATATACCAAGGTACTTTCAGAGACCCACGGGGACAAACAATGGATATCCCAATGATTCTCCAAGAACTGGTGGACTACAGCAGAATAGAGGACATAAGCAGATACCTGGAAAGGGCAGATCTCCACAGTTTTTTTACTTCCAGACCATCGGAAGTAGACGCTCAAAGAGTGTATGAGTTGGTAACCACCATACAAAAAGACGGAATGGCTACACTCACAGCCTGGGATGGGGAAAAAGTTGAAGTGGTTATCACTGCTCAGCTCATTACAGATGCTCTGAAGTTTCACAACAAAGGAAGCTCATAGATCGAGAAGCTATAGAAGTGTATGGGCCAAAGAAGCAAAATTCCACCTATGAAGACATGGCAGATCCGAGAGCGGCAAAGCTTTGCCGGCTTTACAACCAATTCTTACACATATGCAGCAAAAGGCCACAAAAGTATACCACACCACCACATGCTATTGCCACAACAATCACTTGGGCAATAAAGAGCAACATCCTGAAGGAAGTCAATTATGCTCAGCAGCTTTGCAGAACGAGAAGCCATAGTACATTGGGGGAGCCGAAGTGTTGACTAAGATAGCTTATGAAGCTATCGGAGCAAGGGACCAATGGCCAAAGTCTCCCTCTCAAAACAAATGGTTAAAAGAGATAGATGAAGATGAAGACCAGCCAGAGGTCACCAAGAGAGTGTCAACAAGGACAAGGCGGAAGCTAGAGATTGTTTCTGAGCCAGAAGAATAATCAGACGAGTCCCTCAATAAGAAGACCAAGAAGAAATCAGCTCCCAAGCAAACTAAGAGCCAGAAAGTCGCCAGAATGGAGAGGTTAATTGAACAGTTTAGAGCCGAGCGCTCTTTAAAAGGAGATTTTGAGGAAAAGTGGGTACCAGACCAAACTAAAGTCGGAGCCAGTTCAACAAGACCCCATATTGATCAGTACGATCAATATATCAAGGCTTATGAAGAATCAAAAGCTATATTGGAGCAGCAACCAGTAGAGCTATACACCGAAGCATAAGTTCAACACCTTAAAGCTGAATTAAAAGGAGGTGACAAGGGCAAGGGCAAGGTAGAAGAGTCTAGTCCTGAAGGAGAGGAAAAGATAGTGGAGGAAATGACTACTGAAGTGGAGGTGGATGTGCCAGAAAAGCCCGAAATACAGCAAGAGGAGAAGGCAATGGATCCAATTCAAGAGAAGAAAGAGCAATATGATGCTCTAATAGACACATGATATACTCAAGAAGGGGCCCTCAAGGTTGTGTATGGAATCGCCTTAACACAGGAAGAATGGAGAGGAACGGAGAGAAGGACCAAGAATCGATTCGACAGAGAGCAGAGGTTGGTACTTGAGAAGGCAGAGGATGAGCTCGAAGATGAGGATGAAAGAGATATCTAGAAAGTGCATCAACTGTTGCAGTAGATCAAAGCCCGATCAAAGACAATGAGGGACAACAAAGAAGAAGAGGAAAAGAGAGAAGATGAGATGGAAACAAAATATGAGAGTGCACTAGAAGAATCAGAGTACCTCAAGGCATCTCTCCTGGAAGCAGAAAATGAAAGAGATGGAATAATCCTCCAACTTGCTGATGCTTCAAGAGAGGTGGCTAGTGCACAAGAAGCCAAAGAAAGAATTAATGAGGAATTGGAAGCTGCAAAGGACGAGATCATTGAGCTACAAGAAAGGATGGAGCAGGATAGAACAATCCTAAGGCTTAGATCCACACCAAGAGCTAGCAGAGCAGGAGTAGAGCCAGAGGGATCAATAATCCCCGGTCCGGAAGATCAAGTCCGGAGCTTGCAAAGAGAATTGCGGCTAGAGCAAGTGCGAGATTTCACATTGCAGAGGGCTCATTGGCTGTAGAAGAACGACTGACATCAGAGACCCAAGCACTGAGAGAGGAGAATGAGGCCCTCCAAAAGCAGCTCCAAGATCTGCAAGACAAAATGATAAAAGATACAGAGGATCAACAAGAAGAAACAGGCGGGGCATCCGTGGAGCTAAGAGACTGGGGAAGCCACAACAAGTGAAGATCTAGCCCCTGCACAAGAAGAGGCCACAACATCAAGACTTACCAAGGAGGAGGAAAAGAGATTGCACGAGCAGATAGAGAAGGCAACAGAGGAGAGTGCAAAGGCGGCCATGGAGTGGGAAAGAAGACTCTTGTTCTCCATTGAACTTCAAGGGGTGGATACTAAGGTGCTGCAAGAATAGTGGATGCAACCTACATTGTCCCTTCCTCTACTAAAGTTTGAAGTGCTGAAAACAAAGAAAAGGATAGAAGAAGAGCAGTATGTCACGCTATACGAAGGCGACATCACAAAAGAGGAGGAATCAAAGAAGATAGTAGACTCCCAACTGAGATGGAGGAAAGGGTGGTTGACAAAGTACCCAACCTACCTAATCTATTTGGTGGAGGTACCCAAGTAAGTTAGAAAAGATGCAACATTCTGTCAAGTGCCACGAGCCAGGAGTTGGCAAGAACATGACAGAATCACAACAAAGAAGCCGAATTGGCTTAATTACCCCAGGATTCCAAGACCGAAGGTGGGAGAGAGAATAAGTAAGGCCTACATGGTGAAAACCCTAACGGGCACCATTAAGCTCTCTACTGGCTCTCCTGACCTTTCGTGTCAAATGCTCAAAAAGATTTGCAGAACATTATTGGCTTGCGTTGAAGTGTTCGTGCCGGATAAAGCTACCAGCTCAACATTTTTGTCAACGGCCGACACATTGACAGATATGATGTATGATCTAGCCTTGTAGCCATCTCCAAAAGCATTACACCTCTTTGATCAGAGAATCATGTTTATGCCAAGTTTCCACATGAAAGCCTTTGAGGAGGCATTCTATATTGGTTTTTTTACTCATGAAAGTAAGATATTCGGCCCTACACGACCATTGGAAATTTGAGATACGAGTCACATCTTTAGATGCTCAAATCAATGGGACTCCACTAAAGACAAAGCAAGGATGTCATGTGAGGGACGACATGAACACGGAGGGGGGAGTGTTGAGCCGAGGACTACACCTATACATTTTTGCTCACACTCATAGTTTTGTAAACACTTATTGTAATAAATGTCTTTTCGACATTTCATTTTTTCATGGAGCCGATTCATTGTAATTAGCGGGACTCAATTGAGTTTCCAGCTTGTATTCCGCAAGTAGTTTCACCTGCTTATGTAATTAGATTAGAGATGTGTTCACACCTCCAAGGCTGAGGTATAAGAAAGAGAAGGACTAGGTATGATCTACGCCATTAAAAAGTATAGACATTACCTATTGGCCAACAAGTTTGTGTTCTTTCTGGACCACCAAGCCTTGTTATATTTGGTCAACAATCCATGCAGCACAGGAAGAATAGTGAGATGGTTCATCATTCTTCTCGAATTTGATTTGACTATGGTTGTTAAAAATGGCACTACACATCAACGAGCAGATCATTTGTCTAGGATTGTTTCAGGGGAATCACCTAAAGGGGTAGATGATGATCTACCAGATGCCTATTCGTTCTCCGTGGAAATGATACCTAGATGGACGGAAAAAATTGTGTCATTAATGACAATAGCTCAAGTGGATTCACCACTTCCTATCACAGTTGATTTAATCGAGCAATCAGTTATGTATCAATTAATAGCTGGGAGCCTATATAAAAGAAATCGAGACGGAATATTGCTTTCATACATTAATCCTGAAGAAAGATATCAATACTTAAGTCAAGCACATGTTACCATAGTAGGACTTCACTTTGTGAAAGACCAAACTATGCAACGAATCTTAAGACTTAGAGTATTTTGGCCGACTATGAGGAGAGATGTTCGATATTTTGGAAGAGATTGCCCTCAATGTCAAAAACAACAACCCATTCCTCATGTCACATTGTTTCAAATGTCACCTGTTCCTAAGTGGAGTTACTATCTGGTTACTTACTTATCGAGCCGAACATTTCCTGAGGATATGAGTAAGCACCGTCAAAGAGCAATTGAAACGGAAGCAAGAGACTATGCTCTCATTGGAAACCAACTGTATCGGAGAGGTAAGGATCAACATTGTGTCTTTGTGCAAATGAAAACGAGTATATTCTGATTATAGAACAAGCACATACTGGATTAGCTAGAGGTCACTTTTCTAGTGAGAGCACTGCATGAGAAATCTTGATGTGGCAGGCATATGGTGGCCAACACTTTTTGCAGATGCCAAAGAATATGTTCAAAGGTGTGATGCTTGTCAACGAGCAAAAATGCCAACACCGGTAGACAACATGCCCTTAAGACCAATGATGGGGGCTAGAGCCTTCGCAAAATGGGGTATAGATTTTGTTGGACCAATAGAGACACCTACTTATAGAACCCAAGCTCAATATATCATTGTAGCTACGGACTATTTGACCAAATGGGCCGAGGATAAAGTGACTCAAAAGAATGATGCCAGAACCACTACTGCATTCTTATATGAGTATGTATTTGTAAGGTATGGACTGCCAATAGAGATTGTCAATGATCGGAGAACTCATTTCCTCAGCGAGGTAATATAGTATTTGCTTAATGAGTTTATGGTTATCCATAACAAATCAGCTCCCTATCACCCACAAGCAAACGGACAAGCTTAGCATACAAATAAAATTCTTAGCTCGATACTGACCAAAGTGGTTAGTTCAGGAAGGACTGACTGGGAAATGAATCTCCATGCAACTCTATGGGCTTATCGAGTTTCATTCAAAAGAGCTTTAAATGCTACATCCCTGAACCTTGTTTATGGTCTTGATGCCATACTGCCAATATAATTTCTATTGCCGACATTAAGGGTAGCACAAACTCTTGATTGGACTGGACATGAATTTTCAGAAAGACTTGAAGATTTGGAAAATCTAGATGAGCAAAGGCTAACTGATGTAGCTCATATCTATGCACAAAAGAGGAAACAAAAATAGTTTTTTGATTCCCACTTAATCACCAAAATTTTCAAGAAAGGGGACTTAGTATAGTTTATTCCCTTAAGGAACAGATTCCCAAGTTTAAGAAAAAGGGAAATGGACCATTTGTCATTAAAGATGTATCTCCAAGTGGAGCAGTAAAATTGTCAACCATAGATGATGAACTAATGGCTAATTAGATTAGTGGATGACGTTTAAAGAAATACAATTTGCCACTAACCAATGAATTGCTAGAGATAATGCATGCAACCAACCAAAGGAAGATGAAGTGACAACAGCTTATTGATGAAGCCCAAGAGGAAGCTAGTAGACTTTGGGTGCTCAAGCATAAAGCTACTCTCAAGAATCAATAGATACCGATTCCCATCAACACTTTGGAACTAGATGATCGACAATGGGAATTACCTAAAGACAATGTTTCAACAGATGATGAATATTTAGATGGAATGGATCTGCGCATCAAAGTACAACTCAATAATCATAGCACCAATGCTTTGGTAGACACAAGAGGTCGAGTGAATGTAGTCAGTTATTCCACACACAAGAAAGCAACAAGTAAGCATTGACTGTAGGAATAACGACAATCAAAGGATGCAATAAGAATCCGACTCCAACATTGGGAGTGGTCAACTTGAACGTGGTAGTACATGGATGTTCTTGTCTGCATTAGTTTGTATGCTTGCCAGATGAACACATGAATGAGATGATGATTCTTGGTATTCCTTGGATGCGAACATACAAAGCAGTACCAGATTGGGATACGAATTAGCTAAAGCTATCACTTAAAGGAGGGCAACTCATTGTTCCCATTGCACCAAGCAAAGAGAAATGGAAAAGATGCAATCAAAGGACCAATCCACGAAGCAAATCTTCTCCATCCCATCGACAAACAAATGCTACAAGTAGCATGCAAGGAGTTAGGCAAGTTTGGGTACCAAAAGCACAACCTGTGGATAAACCAAATCAGATCTAGGTGCCTAAAACTTCACCAAAGAAGCAGAAGACGGTTCCAAGGATTCCAGTAGAGAATTGAGCATCTATGATCATGGAACCTAACATGAAAAAGGTTTGGAGGAGCACTTATCTTCTCCACACAACGTGAAACCAATCAAGCAGTGGCGAGTTAAGTCTCAACCGACTCTCAAAAACCATGCACCAAGCACACCGAGCTACCAATGGTGATAAAAAGCTCGACAACCGTCTAAAGTGTTCCCCACAGCTCAAGCAATCAGCGTGCTTAAACACCCTGATGATACTATCAAACAAAGAGCACAAAGGCTATAGGATTTGCTCTTTGGAAGACATCAATAGCAAACCTCGACAACGAAAACCCTTGAGTTAATTACTCAAGACCCACCTCTTGCACAGCATATTGAGTTGAATTGCATTGATCTTCATATCATGGTAGATCCAATCACGGCTATGCATAGACACAATTGTTCAACCCATACACACAGTCGTCTCGGAGAACGCCATCTAAGAGGGGTGGAAGGATACTACTAAATACTAAGTAATAAAGGGCAATGTTTGAAGAGGGAGGAAAAAGTTTCATGTTAACGTGTGATTTTTTACAAAACTACCTAATAATGCCCTTATAATTCATCAACAAGGGAAAATCCACTGGTAATATCTTCCCGATGAGTGTAAATAGTGTATATACTATCAAAAAATCATCCAAAATAGTCCTTTTTTGGGTATTTTTCATCATCTTTGCTGATAGGAAGGCTTTAAAATAGAGAAATCCAACAAAAAACAATAAAGTTGTGTTTTTAAAGGGATTTTCTTAATTACTGGATTTTCACTTTGCTTTTTTAGAGTATTTTTCTATTTTCTTTGATTTTTTCAATAAAAAGATAAAAAATTAATAATAATAAGTAGGAAAGCTCAGATGGAAAAACGAAGGACATGATGGTGATCAGAAAGACAAGGTAGACAAGCACAAAAAATTTCAACAAAATCAGAAGATGGAAGCGAGAAGCCTAAATTAGGCGGCCAGGCCTACTTCTGCAAAATTTTTGCAGAATGAGCTATAGGAATCTAATCTGGGAAATTTTGAGTCTAACATAGATTTCACGGCCTAATAGAACTAATGGGGAATCAGGGGAAATTTGGTTTTGGAAGTCCGGGTATAGATAGCTAGAGTAGGCTAAAACCACCTCATTTTCACTTGGAGCTTTATAGAGAGAGCATTTCGGCTTCTTTCTCGCGTCATTTTCGGAGCCTACAGTTGAACTTTTTCAGCGCTGTCTCACACGAGACATGAGGGTTAAGTTCCTTACTAATCAATGATCCATTATGGCCGGTAGCTAGTCTAAAGCCCTAGAAAAAACCCTAGAAGCTGAGCAGTGCAAGAAGACCTACGACCTAAAAGTGACCGTAGCGCCCTGCTAGCTTGACCAAATCGCATGGGATTTAAACCATAGCATGCCCTAACATGATAGAACCATTCAGTACCATCAGATGATCATTCGGCTAGGGTCAAGGGGGTCCTCAGTAGAGAATTAGGGTTTTTTGGGAAAGGCCATAATTCGGACCCTACTCCACAAATGTCTTGCTAATGAGGTTCATATACAATGTATATGATTGGTTTGGAGAAATCCATCAAGTAAAGACCTCAAAAATCGGAAGACGGCTCGAAGGTTACAAAGCGTCAAATTCGACACACGAGGCCAAACTGACTCCAAATGAGCCAGAATTGGACAGGTAGCTTCACGATGATGTTACGGACAAGTCCAAAGCCTCAAAGTTGACAGACCAACCCAACAGATAGAGTAGTCACAAAAGACGGTGATTTCAGAGTCAACAGAGCACAAAGTGATGCCAGCATGACCAAACTTGACCAAATTCAGTTTAGTATTTGTATTAGGTGTATGAAACATGTTTAGGTCAAAATTGATGCGAAATGCAAAGTTTTTGTCACTGTTGTAAATAATCGCGATTATTTACTTTTGCAACATTTTTGCATGGAAATTGTCAATTCACCTCACCTATCATGTGTACACACCTATTACATGCCAAAAATCAAGTATGAGCTAAAATGACCACCCTTTACTTGCAAAATTGCCAAAAAACGCAAAGAAGCCTATAAAGTCAAAATCGCAAAAAAGTTAAAAATTTTCCCAGTTATAAATAATCCCGATTATTTACTTTGGTTAAAATTTTTGTTTTGACCATACAGTTTTGTTCCTTGCATGATTTTATGCATCTTTGCTTGTTCAAAAATTGATTTGAAGCAGTTTGGACCAGATTATCAACATTTCAGTCTAAAAGGACATTTTGGAGAAAAATCTGACAACTCCGCTAACTTTGCACTCTATTCACTGAACATGAGCAATGCAAGCCGCGGAGAAGGCCAAGAAGAAGTTAAACCAAAAGGAGAAACTGAATGAGCTGCCACTGTATCAACTGGACCCTGAGTCAGTAAAGGTAGCAAAGGCATCTTATCTTTCTAAAGAGTAGTTATAAGAACACCACACCATAGTCTTCACGGGCAGATTTAAGAGTGAAGAAGGGAATTTGGTGGAGTTGCCTCTCTTGCCCATAGAGGTTTATGATGTCGCAGTAAAGATAGAAACCAAAGAGGCTAACCGCAGGTTGGGACTCCGACACTTCAGTGAACAAGAGCCCTGCGGAGTAGACTTTTAGAAGGCTTATGAGCTTCTGTCCACCATCAAGGAAGATGGAACTTCCCAGATCTCACACAACCAAGGAAACAAGGTAGAGGTTGTGTTTACAAAGGAAATAGTGGCAGAGGCACTCAGAATTGCCCATTGAAGGGATGACCATGCAGGCAAGAGATAGGAAAACAGCGAGCACCTTTACAAAGGAAACAACTGCGGCTACATTTGCCGATCTCATCCACAAGCAGGTGGAAGAGCCAGCCCGTCTGTACCACCAACATTTCCATTTTCTGGCAAAAAGGCCACCAAGGTACACGACACCGAATCACGCCGTGGCCACAACTTTTACACAAGCTCTGAAGTCAACCACCAGACAACCTGTGGACCATGCAATATACATTAAAAGCCACCAAGAAAGAGGGAAAGATAACCTACTTGGGCGCACCTGAAGTCTTGACTAGAACAGCTTATCATGCCATCGACATGGCTGACAACCTACCACCTGCCTCGGATCAGAACACTTGGATCTTGGCAGCTCCACCCTCTCCAAGATCTACAAGATCTGGTAAGCGATCATTTAAATCAGGTGATGAATCCGATGATAGTTCATCCAAGAAGCATAGCAGTGAAAGCTCTGACAACGAAGAAAAAAGAGCTAGGAGGAAAGAGTAACATATAATGGCCTAATAACTTATGTGTAGTGGAAAATTAGCATGAACATAGTGGGCATTTCATTAGAATAGATTCCTAATGAGAATTACAAGAGTGCTTGGGTGGAGAGAGCAACAAAAAGCATAACACCTTGTTAGATAGCATCAACAATACTTTCAAAAGAGAGAGAAATTAAGCTATTGACAACAGTTGAGGACCGGATTTGCATGGAGCCGGTCCCCCCTCCAAAAGGCTTTGTATTATGGTTTCTCCCCTCAAGAGAGACATTGTACAATACAATTCTTTGTATTCCTTCAAGACTAGCTAGTGCAATGAAGATGGAAGCTTCATGCACTAAGCAAAACACTTAATCAAACACAACTTGAATTATCCCCGTTCTCAGACCCAAGACCTCACACACCTTCGAAGATGGTGAGAGCTAGCAGGGTATGAGAGTAGATTGAGAGGAAAAAGGAGTATCTTACGAGAAAGATGTACATCTCCTCACATAATCACTCATATTAGCATAGCTTAGCTTAGTAATTAGCTTGGTAGAGAAGATGAGCATGCATTGTAGCTTGGATCTTGGTTGGATTTGCATCCACATGCCAAGAGAGTGTTGATGTAGGCTTCTATCCCACAAGCTTGGAGTAGGTGATGAGCTCTCCATTAAAGCTTGGGAGGAGATAGACTATTCTTTCTTCACACATGAGCTTGTGTGTGTGTGTGTGTGTGTGTGTGTGTGTGTTAATGCCTTGCAAAAATCAGCCCCCTCTCTCTCTCTTGGGCGAGCCCTCTTGCTAATTGCTCTTGTTGAAGCCTCATTGGCTCTCCCCAAGTCAAGCCAATTACAATTAAACAGCATAAGTGATAGCCTTCTGACATGTGTCCCCCTTTCCCCTTTTGTGAGAGCTTTAGGTAATTAAATAATTAAACTAGACTCTCATTGGACCCCTTTGCCTCCTGGCCAATAGGAATCAGGCAAGCCATGGGGCTCCTGAATGCTCATTGGACCCCTTGGGAGACTGCCCAATAGTCTTCTAGGAGACTTAATTCTCATTGGTTTCTTTTATTAAATGTTTTTAAATTAATTAAACTAGATTTACTCTAGCTTAATTCTCATTGGTCCACTTCAAGGGTCATCCAATAGAAATTGGGCACACCTTGTGGGCATCTGGCCTAGGGAGCTGACATGTGTCCCTCATTCCCTTTGTGTAAAGGGAGCCTGTGTGTGTGTGTGTGGATTTCTCTCTCATCCCCTACCTTTAGGGCTTGCCCCCTCCCATGTAGGGATGTGCAAATACTTTTAGGGCACACACAAAGCATCCAATTTTCCCTAGGGTTGACCTTTGGACACAACCTTTGAATTTTGGAACCTTAGCATTTTGGAAGTCTTAATGGGCTGAACCTTAGGGTCTTTTTAGCCCATTGTTGCACATGGCGCTTTTGCAGATGGCTCCCCCTTTGGATCCCTATTTTCCCTCCTTTGGATCCCTACTGTGGCCGGTCTGCTAGCTTAACCAATATTCTAGCTTTTTCTCCCCTGGCCAGCTTCCCCACATTAAATGATCAGTTTAATATGAGAAAATCATTTAGGAGAATTAGATATTGATTATTATGACACAGATGCAAATCATGACAGAGAAACTGATCCGCTCAACAGCCTTTAACCGCAGTACTAAAGCCAAAGAATTAGAAATGGTCATCAATGCTCTTCAAGGCGAGCTGGACGAGAGAATGGCTACTATTGAGCTCAAGATTGAAGCAGAACAACATCAAATAGCTTGAGACAGCCACCAAGAGAAGGAAATGGAGGGGTCAGGTGACCTTCTGACTAAGCTATCTGATGCCTGCAAAGTGAAAGATGAGCAGTTGACAGAAGTGACAAATGAACTTCTCACTACCTCTCTGCCTGCTCAAAATATTCAAGTACAATTAGATGTAGAAAACGCATCACTGCAGTATTCAAAACAAAGGATTAATGATCAAGCCACTTTCTTGCGGCAATTAAGAGAAAATCCAGCCGTGGCCTCGATCAAGGGAACAGATGAGGTGTATAAAGCATTGGAGAAGAAAAACAAAGATTTAGAGCTGGAGTTGAAGCTGGAGCACTCACAACGTAGAGACCTTGCGCTCATGCGGGTCCAGAGAGAGGAGAAGCTCCATAAAGAGATTACAGAATTGAAAAGAGTAAACACGCTCCTCAAAGATGGAAAGTCAGATATACAGGAGGAGGCAGGCACTTCAGAGCCGCCCCAAGTGGAAATCCCCTCGGTCTCATTTGCTGACTTTGAGACGCAGTCTACAGCAGGGCCAAGTGGAGGAGAAGATTTTCAAATCCAAGTCATAGAGGAAGACACAGTGCCGATGGTCCAACTGTCAAAGGTGAAGAAGATGCACTAAAGGAGAAGATTGCCTTGGAGGTAGATGAGCAGTGGAAGGCAACTATGGATTGGGAGTTGAGAGTTTTACACTCTATCAACGTCACACAGCTCACTCCCAATCAAATTAATGCTCAATGGCATCAACAATCCCTGCCATACCCTCTCGTCAAGGTTGAACTCTTACAAGTAAAGGAAAGATTATACCGAGATATGCAAGAAGATGGCGTACATCAAGACCACCCCAAGTGGCGGCTAGACTGGTTGAACAAGAATCCAAGATACTTGATTCTGTTCACGAGAGTGCCTGCGGCCATACAGAAAGATCCAACATTTTCTCATGTACCTCGAGTAAGGACATGGAAAGCACACAAAGCACTGCATAAAAAGAGGCCAACATGGCTAAACTTTCCCAGGCTACCAGCTCCCAAGAGAGGTCAAGCAACAGAAGAATACATGGTGAAAACCCTAACGGACACCATGAAATTCTTTAAAAGTCTTCCAGATCTCTCCTGTGCAATGCTTTACAAAATCTGTAGGATGCTACTTACCTGCATACAAGTATTCAATGATCCTGATCAAACAAGAGTCCCATGGATCTCATTTTTGGAAGGAAACAAAGGCCTCTACTATGATCTAAGTGGGAAGCCCTCAGAGGAAGTTCTTTATGGATTTTACGCCCGATGCATGTTTCTGCCCTCGCACAATATGCTAGCTTTTGAGGAGGCCTTCTACACTGGCTCTTTCACCTGGTGAGCGAAGATATTTGCGCTAGTGATAAGCAACCTCATAGCCAGATTTGTAGGCTACTCGGCAGTAGAACTCAAAAACAAAGTCACCATCCACTTTTTGCAAGTTCCAGACAAAGAACGCAAAATGAGATATGAAAAAGCATTGGAATCACTCAATGACCGCCTCGCCTGCCGTCAACCGGAAGATTACGGCTGTAACGGATGTGATTTGCTTGCCCGATGAGCGATTGTCTTTTGGTGATTTCAGTCACTGGAGTGTAGCCTGAGTTAGATGTGAGTTGTTAGTTGTTTTCCTAGAGATTGACAACCTCTTGTAGCCTCTATGCACTAGTCGAGTCAGCTTCCTCCCATGGTTTTACAAATTAATCGTGGTTCTCGCTAATACTGCAATAAGATAGGATGGTGAGGTTAGACATGCGTCCCACAATTGTTTTCAACTGATCCTCCAATGTGATACCTATTTGAAAGTAACCTAAGTAGCCATCACACACAGTGTACTTCTCATTATCAGCTACCTCATTTAGTATCTCATCCTGAAATGGGAGGGGGAAGTGATCTCTTTTTGTTGCCTCATTCAATGGATGGTAATCCACACACACCCTCCACTTGTCGTTCTTCTTGGGGGTGACAACAACGGGAGAGACCCACTTTGAATTCTCCATTGGATAAATGAAACCTACTACTAGAAGCTTTCTTACCTCCTTCAGTAGAGCCTGCTCCTTAATAACTCCTAGCTTTTGCAGCTTCTGTGCTTTAGGTGTGGCCTCAGGCTTTAACTCAATCTTGTGTTGAACAGCATCTACTCTGAAGGAGTACGAGCGAAAGTGCGACGCGAGAGAGAGTGCGAGAAGAAGAGCACGACGATATGGTGAATTGGATCTACTGTAATGTGTAGAGCATAGTGAGTTCTTATTAGGTTTTTACAAAAGAATATGTGTACATACCTAGCGGCCCGCCCACTTACCTGGGTGACCACATTGGGCTTTATACCCCAACAACCTCCCACTTAAAGTCCAATGTGGTACTTTAAGTGTGAGAGAAGCTACTATACAAGCTAATATACAAGAGATGTAGAGAAGTGATGTACTACCCTACACCTAACTGCTTGCGAAAATGCGCAAAGCTCTCTGAGGGAAGTCCTTTTGTAAGTAGATCAGCAGGATTTTCTGTGGTGTGAACTTTGACAAGCTGAAGTTGCTTATCCTCGAGCATTTCCCTGATGAAATGATACTTCACATCCACATGCTTTGTCTTTGAGTGATAAACTGGATTGCGAGCCAATTGTATAGCACTTTGACTATCACAATATAACACACGCATCTCTTCTTTGATTCCCAAATCTGTTACTAGTTGATTAAGCCAAATTGATTATTTGCATGCCTCTGATGCTGCAACATATTGAGCCTCTGTAGTAGACTGAGTAACACAATCTTGTAATCTAGAACGCCATGATACTGCTCCACCAGCCGATGTAAAGACATACCCTGACGTAGACCTTCGGTTGTCTAAGTCACCGGCATAATCCGAGTCTGTAAAACCCTTTACACTTAGCTCTTGACTCCCATAGCATATACGCATACTCTTTGTAGCTTTCAGGTATCTCAATATTCCTTTCACTGCCTCCCAATGTTTCTTGCTTGGGTTTGACATGTATCGACTTACTACTCCCACTGCAAATGCAATGTCTGGGCGAGTAGCAATCATTCCATACATCAAACTACCCACTGCAGATGCATATGGAATCTTATCCATTTCATCCTTTTCTTCCTCAGACACAGGACAATCTTGTTTGCTAAGTTTCACACATGGTGGCAATGGAACACTCAATGCCTTTCCCTTCTCCATATTGAAACGTTGCAAAACCTTGTCAATATACTCTGTTTGAGATAACCAAATCAACTTCTTTGATCTGTCTCTCTCAATGTGCATACCAAGTATATGACTTGCCTCACCCATGTCTTTCATGTCAAACGATTTTGCCATCTTTGACTTCAAAGCTGAAATTTCTTCCAAGTGCTTGCCAGCAATCAACATGTCATCCACATACAAAATAAGGATCAGCCAACTACCATCCTTAGCCTTCTTTGTATATAGACAGTGATCGAACTCACTATGTTTGTAGCCTTGAGAAAGCATAAACTTGTGGAATTTATGGTACCATGCCCTCGGTGATTGTTTTAAGCCATAAAGACTCTTTAACAACTGGCATACCCAATCTTCCTTGCCTTTCTCAACAAACCCTTCTGGCTTCTGCATGTAAATTTCCACATCTAAATCACCATGCAAGAACGTTGTCTTGACATCCATTTGGTGCAACACCAAATCTAATATGGCAACCAATGCAAGAAAGCATCTCAATGTAGTCATCTTGACCACCGGAGAGAATACTTCATCAAAGTCAATGCCTTGTTCTTGCTTAAAGCCCTTGGCAACAAGCCTTGCTTTGTACTTTGGCTGACTATTATGAGCGGTGATCTTATACCTGTAAACCCATTTACAAGGTAGAGCCTTTTTGCCCTGTGGTAATGTAACTAGCTTCCATGTCTTGTTTTTATGCAGAGCTATCATCTCTGACTGCATGGCCAATTGCCAATTCCCGGAGTCCTTCACTTGCACTGCTTCCTTGTAACATGAAGGCTCATTGCAATCAGCCAACATGACATAGTTCATAGATGGAACAAACCTATCAGGAGGTCGCGTTGTCAGGAGTTTTTTTGAGCAAGGGATTGCGCATATGTACATAAACATGCATTGTGCATCAAATAAAGGATTGCCCATTTTCCTTAGCCAGGTGGTTATGTGGGGCCCACATGTGTACAGGTAGGACAGCATGTACATAGTGCAACGATTTTCACTATTATCAATACTAGTGTGTTTTTCCTACAATAAGGAGGAGTTGGTAGCGCGTAAAACTTTTCGAGGAAGCTATCTGCGGGCCGACGACGTGAGGTCAGTAGGTGCGTCAGATGGCATCTAGTGGCGTCAGGAGGGCGAACGAGATCAATATTTGCACGCGGATGAGGACGGACACAACGTTGGTGTTTTCTGGTGAGAGTTATGCAGAAAGGTCATCATTAGGACCACTTTTTGGGGCCACTTCACGTGGTGGCAAGATGCATTATTGGAAAAAAGTTGAGTGCCAGGTGTGCGAATGATGCAAAAAGGTGACAACTATGCACTGTGAGGTCAGTTTTTGGCCTGTTCGGGGTCCGTTTCAGGTCATCTAAAAGGCCAAGGGTGCCCAAATAATAAATATAAGTGTGAGAACTGAAAAAAATGAGAGAAGACCAGAAAAAACGTGGAGAAGAGAGGAGGAACAGCCGCAGCTATGTTTTTGCTCATTTTGGAGCCTGTTTTGGTCGTAAACTGCTCATCCGAGGTCGGATTTGAGCACTTTGACATTGTAGACTGGGGTTTTGGGCCGTTCCGGACGCGATGGAGCTGTCCATTTTGCCAAATTCCTCACTCTTTTCCTACTGTTTTTTCTGTGTAAGTTTCTCCTATGAGCGAAGTTTCTGCTCTAGTTTGTGATTGTATCTGGCTTATTTTACCCATACTGTGTGAGCTATTTGCCACATTGGTGTTGTCCCAAGCTCAATTGTATCTAAACATCAAAAATTATCCTCTTTTGAGCTGAGTTTTTTGGGTGTGTGTGCGTGTGTGTGTGTGTGTGTGTGTGGAGTGGGCAAGTGGATAGTCTCTCTCCTCTCACTCCAGAGGTGTGTTACCTGTCTCGGCCAGGTGTGTTGTGTAAGCCGAGTGGTGCCCCATAGTGTGTGTGTGTATCTTCCCAAGAGTGTGTGTCAGGTTGTTATAGAGGCGCTGTGTGTGTTTTCATCCCACTCACATTCTTTTGGCGCCCCCACGGAGGATCTTCTTCGAGTACCTTCTGCTTCGAGCTTCAAGCTTCGAGATTCGGGATTACAGGTCGCAGGTTGCAGATTACAGGTTACAGGTACAGGGACAGGTACAGGTACAGGTGATTCACATAGGTACAGGTAGCTGGAGTTCAGTGTTACACTGACAGTGGGAGTCAGTTGCAGTTGCCGTGGGTATGCATCACTTGGCGCTTGTTTGAGCGCATTGTCTGCTGGATTGTACGTTACTTGTGGAAACTGCCATTGTACGCATTTGTGGAGCCATACTTGGTTGTATTTGGCAGTCCCAACCATTTCTGAGACTTGGTCTGGAAGATAGTCATTTCTGAGACTTGACTATACACGATTTGCATTAGCCTTCGTGTGAGGGTCGATAGCGTGAGGTTTTTATTGAGCCGGGGGATTCTCAAATGTAGAGATCCTTTCGGTGATACAGGTAGCTGGAGCACCCTTTTTGTGACCTCGCCATAGGCTATGTACTAGTGAGTCCTACTTGATGCTCGTGTTCTATTGTTGACAGTTTATGCATACATAGACAGTCTATATTTTGGGTTCCTACTGCTCTACTTCTGGGGAAACTCTGTCGAAATTTTCCCAAGTTATGATGGCTGGTTTTTTGGTATTTTGAGCCATTTATGCTGTTATGCTGCTGAAATTTAGGCAAAAATCAGAGGATAAGTCAGGTGTGCCTTCTTGGGAGCTTCATGGTTGGCTTTAATGGATGATCAAAATGGCCCTCATTTCACTCCTTTTCATTTAACTCAAAGGATTCAGATTAATGTTTATGTGTCCAGGAATATCTTTTTCCAGCAGCGCATAGTCTTTATGTTTGGGCCAAGAAGATTGAGAGAGATCCTGGAATGTCCTTTGCCTGTTGTCATTCCGATGATCAACTATGAAAACTCATTTGATGTGCATGTGTTTGTCCTTATCTAAAGTTGAGCTCCATTGAAGTTTCTGGGGATTGGGTAGTCAAAAGTTTTGGGTTCTTGCACGTGTGTTCAAAAGGGTTCTCAAAGCATTGTAACTTGGGTAGCCATGGCTTTCTCTTATCCGGAGTTTCATGGAAGAAGTGATGAAGATGTGGAAGAATTTTTGGAAAAGATGGAGGTTGCCTGCATTAGCAACCATATTCATGACCCTACACAAATGTTACGCCTTCTCCAAATTTGTTTGAAGAGTGATGCATGAGTTTGGTCCAAGGCATTTGAAGAGGAGTTGCGTGCAGCAGATCCACCTATAAGATTGAGTTGGGACAATCTAAGGCATGGATTGGAAGTGGAGTTTGTGAAGATAGAAGATCCTGACAAAGTGTGGCAAGAAGTACAAGGTTTGGTGCAGAAGGAAGGTGAGCCAGTAGATGCGTACATACGTAAGTTTTCATTGGCATGGGAGTGAATGTGCAAGGCTTTAGCACCACAGGTACCCCCGCCTGACATGATGAAGAAGGACAGGTTCTTAGCTGGTCTTTGGGAGAATATACGTTGGAGAGTGGAGCTAAAGAAGCCTAGGACATATGAAGATGCACTAGAGGTAGCAAGGAACAAAGAGTGGAAGCTGAGGAAAATGAGCCAGTTAGGGGTGGAGTCTTTGCCAATGAGGTCTGAATTTCAGCCTATAGAGTCTTTACAAGGGCGCATGTCAGGGGTTCATCATGAACCAGTAGTTCCTATTACTACTCAGGTTATGCCAGCAGTGGTCACTACAGCAGTGCAAGATGATGGGCTAAGGCAAGACATGAGGCAAATGGTAGATTTGATGAAGAATATCAGCCTAAACATGCTAGGTCAAGTGGGAAATAATCGAGGTCGAGGGAGGTTTGCAAATCAGCCAGGAGGTGAAGAAAGGCCTAGGAATGGTGTTGGACAAAGCAATGGTAGGTTTTGGAGGCAGACACCCACATGTTATAATTGTGGAGAGTTGGGTCACATCAGCCCGCAATGTGATAAGCCACCAAGGATGGGGGGAGACATGTATCCATTGCCAAGACAGGTGCTAACTAGGTCAAATGATTATGGCATCGAAATTAAGGGAGACGAAGGAACCAGTGGACTGACCCAGGAGGAAAAGGGAAAGACAAAAGTGCTAAGTGTAGTCACCTTGGAGAAGGCATCAAAGCTAGAGGATACATTAGTGATGCCTATTGGGAAGAGGACCACAGAGGATAAGGAAGGAAGAAGTGCCCCAGGTCCTAGTAAGAAGAAAGGAAAGAGCCATGAAGGCGTGGATGTGAAGGCCAAGAGGAAAAGGAGAGCTCGTCGAAAGTTTCATGTTTCAGATTTTCCACTAGGGGATGGGCAATTAAGCTATGACTTGAAGGAGGATCTGACGAGCAGGAAGGCAGATGTTACTTTTGGGCAGCTTATAGAGATGGTGCCTAAGCTAAAACGACAGTGGAAGAGGATGGTTAACCCAATGGAGAAAGAGCCAGAGAGAGGTTCAGTGAAGGTGTTGACAATGGACGAGCTACCAGACATTTGTCCAATAGTAGATGTGTGGCATAAAAGGAAAAATTTGGGACAAGGTTATGTGGATGGCCGAGCCCAAATATGCGTCATAACACACTCATGCGTTGAGAAGATGGGTCTCACAGTGGCTGGGGTGTCAGGGTTTCGGATCAGATTGGCAAACCATCAAAAAGTAAAATGCTTGGGTGTTGTAAAGAGCTTAGAAGTGGAGGCATATGATGCAAAGGCAGTGGTTGATTTTCATGTGATGCCAGCAGGGTTGGGAGCATATCCTATTATACTAGGCAGACCATGGTTACGTGCAGTGGGAGCTGTTCAAGATTGGCGACATGGTACGATTAGCCTCTATGGAAAGACAGGTACCAAGAAGCTTTATAATATGGACACAAGGAAACGATTAGAGGAGCTTTATGAAGATGAGGATGAGTCTAGTGATGAAGACTCTTCCATGGTGACAGATGAGGACAGTGATAGCACTACCAGCAGTGATGAGGATGCTGATGTTGCATTTCTTTTGATGGACAAAGAAATCCAGGAGATTGGCTTAGTTGCATTTGCGAATGAGGTTGAAGATGAAAGTGAAGGGCCTTATGAAGTGATTGAAGGGCTGATGCAAACCAAGGTTGAGTTGTCAAAGAAGCAGGAATTGATGACAAAAATGATTAGTGGAGACCTCTCAGCTATGGAGAAGGATATATATTTGCACATGCTGGCTAGTATTCCTGATTTGTTCATTACTTCATATGAAGAGATCAGAGGGTTCAAGGGAGAAGAGATGCATATAGAGATGAAAGAAGGTGCTAAGCCAGTGCGGCAAAGGCTAAGAAGGATGGGTCAAGAGCAAATGGAAGCCTTGCGAGAAGAGGTGGACAAGTTGTTGAAGGCAGGGTTCATAGTCCCTGTGGAGACCACAGAATGGGTGAGTCCAGTAGTAGTTAGTCCAAAGAAGGATGGGAAGTGGAGGATTTGTGTAGATTTTAAGCCCTTAAACGCAGCCACTAAGAAGAACCCATATCCTCTTCCATTCATCGATCAGATCTTGGATTCAGTGGCAGGTTATGAGAGGTACAGTGTGTGTGATGGTTTTTCAGGCTATTTTCAATTGAAGATTGCTCTTAAAGACCGCACAAAGACAACTTTTATTATGCCATGGGGCTGCTATTGCTACACAATATTTCCATTTGGGTTGTCAAATGGACCTTCCTTCTATCAAGAGAGAGAAAATTGGGTGTTGGAACCATTCATTGGTAGTTGTGTTAAAGCTTTTATGGATGACTTCTGTGTCTATAGCAGTAGGGCTGATCACCATGAGAAGCTGCAGATGGTATTGGCTCGATATGATGAATGTGGAGGACAACTAAATCCAAAGAAATGTCATCTAGCACAGCCAAGGGTAAAGTTATTGGGCCATATGGTGTCAGAAAATGGCATTGAGGCTGATCCAGATAAGGTGAAGTCTATTATTCTTCTTCCATCACCTATGAGTACGAAGCAATTGGCAACCTTTATACACAAAGTGAAGTACATGGCACGGTTTATTCCATTGTCTTTGCAGCTTCTTTATCCTTTACAGCAAGTGGCAAAGCATGATCCATTGCAATGGGATGACAAGTGTGAAGAAGTGTTTCAAGAGGTGAAAGAGGTGCTAGGGGGGTTGTCAGCCATGCAGGCTCCTGATTGGGAGAAAGTGTTTTATGTAAATCCATCAGTAGGGGATGATGCCATTGGAGCCATGCTATTGCAAAAGGGGAAGGGCAGCCATTATATGAGGCCAGTGTATTGTGCAAGCCGAGTGAAGTTGGTAGCGGAAAGAAAGTTATCGGAAGTAGAGCTAGTGATGGCCAGTGTAATATTTGCTTGTCGACGATTTCGTCATTACTTGCTACCACGGCCTTTTGTTTTCTTGACAAGTTATGCCTTTTTGCCACAGTTAATTCATGGTACTAACATGTCAAATGTGGTGAAGAAATGGGTAATTGAGCTGCAAGAGTTTGAGTTCTATTTTCTAGTGGAAGATAGTACAAGGGCTACCCTAGCTGATTTGTTGACCTACAAGGAGAATCCCCTTATTGTTAAGGAAGAGGTGGTGAGAAAGGAAGTTGAAGAAGTGCCACAGATCAACAATGCACATGTGTTGTTCTTTGATGGTTCATACAGAAAGAGCCACGATGCAGCTTCAGGGGGTATAGCACTTTATGATCTAGAGGGGAAGCTAGTATGCAAGAGAGGGTTCAAATTGGATGCGCATAGTAACAATGAGGCTGAATATGCTACATTGGAAGCCAGATTACACATTTGTTTGAAGCATGGGGTTCGAAGGTTGAGCATAAAAGGTGATGCCTTGTTAGTGGTGAAGCAAGTGCTGGGTGTGTGGAAGAGCAAGAACACCTCATTGAAGGAAATGTGCTTCAGAATTAAAGGCCTGTTAAAAAAGTTCGAAGCATGGAGCATCAGACACATTGAACGTGCTCTAAATGGAGAGGCACATGAAGCAGCTCAAGGCATGATTGGGGAGCTATTCGTGTTGAGGACCAATTTACCTCTTTATCATGGCCGGGAAAGTTTGGCTCAAGAAGAGGAGTTTTTGCTAACAGGAATCATTCCAAAGGAGATTCAGAAGTCTAAGAAGTATGTCTTTGTGCGTAGAGCATACAGGTACAAATTGATTGGTGATGTCTTATACATGAAAGGGGTTGATCTCGTGTTGAGACGTGTACCTTGGCGGGAGGAGCTTTACAGAGTGTTGGAAGAGAATCATGAAGGCGCATGTGGTGGCCATTTTGCTCTAAAGATCACCTTGCATAAGATTTTGCAAGAGGGGTATGTATGGCCTAGTTTGCACAAGGATGTTCACCATTGGTGTAGGTCTTGCAATAGATGTCAAGCATTTGGGAAGAGAGTGTTGAAGCCAGAGCTACGAAAAACCATTATGGCGTTTGATGTGTTTGAAAAGTGGGGGATTGATGCAATAGGCCCGTTACCTATCACAAGCAGGGGCAAAAGCTATATCTTGACGGCAGTGGACTATCTCTCTAGATGGGCAGAGGCTATAGTAGTAAAACAGATCACTGCAAAGGATGTGGCAAAATTTGTGTATGATGAAATATGTTGCAAGTTTGGGGTGCCATTAGAGCTACTTTCGGATAAGGGGCCAGGATTTAGAGCTAAACTGCTAGACTTCTTATGCACAAAGATGAAGATTAGGCACCAGCATACCACTCCTTATTACCCGCAGTGTAATGGCTTAAATGAAAGATTCAATGGTGAGTTGGTACAAATTCTTTCTAAAGTGACAGAGCACCAAGGAAAGAATTGGGATTTGGAATTGTCTGGTGCATTATGGGCTTACCGTACTTCAGTGAAGACAGGTACAGGGTTTACTCCATTTCATTTGGTGTATGGAAAGGAAGCACTATTGCCTGTGGAGGTAGAGTTGCCTGCGGTCAAGATGTTAGAGAAGTTGCTTGGGTCGCCTAGTGATGCATTCAAAGAGAGGCTCTTGCAGTTACAAGAGGTCCAGTTGGATAGGATGAGCGCATTGGAGCATTATGGGCAGATGCAAGATAAGGCTTTGGCAAAGATAAATGAAAAGGTTAAAAGTAAGGGTATCAAGAAACATGACTTGGTTTTGCGCTACAATAGTATGCTCGACAACACCTTCCAAAAGAAGTTTCAAATTAAGTGGGAAGGCCCTTTCAAGGTAGTGGAGTGTTTTCCAAATGGCACATATCAGCTGGCTAACCTGGATGGTGTTCTACATAAGTCAAGGGTAAATGGATTGCGTCTTAAATTGTATCATGCTAGATTGATGATGGTGGAGCACGATGAGCTGTCTGTGGATCAAGCAATGTTGGTGAAGGATGAGGAGACCTGTGATGCGGCGAGTCTCATATCTCTCTTTGCTGCTGCTGATCATGAATGATATAGCAGGCTAGGGGATGGGCAAATTATGTCAGGAGTTTTTTTGAGGAATGGATTGCGCATATGTACATAAACATGCATGGTGCATCAAATAAGGGATTGCCCATTTTCCTTAGCCAGGTGGTTATGTGGGGCCCACATGTGTACAGGTAGGACAGCATGTACATAGTGCAACGATTTTCACTATTATCAATACTAGTGTGTTTTTTCTACAATAAGGAGGAGTTGGTAGCGCGTAAAAATTCTCGAGGAAGCTATCCGCGGGCCGACGACGTGAGGTCAACAGGTGCGTCAGATGGCATCTAGTGGCATCAGGAGGGTGAACGAGGTCAATATTTGCACGCGGATGAGGACGGACACAACGTGGGTGTTTTCTGGTGAGAGTTATGCAGAAAGGTCATCATTAGGACCACTTTTTGGGGCCACTTCACGTGGTGGCGAGATGCATTATTGGAAAAAAGTTGAGTGCCAGGTGTGCGAATGATGCAAAAAGGTGACAACTATGCACTGCGAGGTCAATTTTTGGCCTGTTCGGGGTCCGTTTGAGGTCATCTAAAAGGCCAAGGGTGCCCAACTAATAAAGCTAAGTGTGGGAACTGAAAAAAATGAGAGAAGACCAGAAAAAACGTGGAGAAGAGAGGAGGAACAGCCGCAGCTGTGTTTTTGCTCATTTTGGAGCCTGTTTTGGCCGTAAACTGCTCATCCGAGGTCGGATTTGAGCACTTTGACATTGTAGACTGGGGTTTTGGGCTGTTCCGGACGCGATGGCGCTGTTTATTTTGCCAAATTCCTCACTCTTTTCCTACTGTTTTTCTGTGTAAGTTTCTCCTATGAGCGAAGTTTCTGCTCTAGTTTGTGATTGTATCTGGCTTATTTTACCCATATTGTGTGAGCTATTTGCCCCATTGGTGTTGGCCCAAGCTCAATTGTATCTAAACATCAGAAATTCTCCTCTTTTGAGCTGAGTTTTTTGGGTGTGTGTGTGTGTGTGTGTGTGTCTGTGTGGAGTGGGCAAGTGGATAGTCTCTCTCCTCTCACTCCAGAGGTGTGTTACCTGTCTCGGCCAGGTGTGTTGTGTAAGCCGAGTGGTGCCCCATAGTGTGTGTGTGTATCTTCCCAAGAGTGTGTGTCGGGTTGTTATAGAGGCGCTGTGTGTGTTTTCATCCCGCTCACAGCGTGACACGTCCAGATCTACGCACAATAGGTGGCTCAGGCTCAGCCACAACCTGTGGTTCCACTCTATCCTGTCCAGTCTGTTGCTTTTTTTCCCGGTCAATAGATTCTTGAGAAGGAAAAGGGGTGGTTGGCTGGATGGAGAGGGGTCCTCTGCCCATCTAGAGAGATAGTACACTGCAGTCAAAATATAGCTTTTGCCCCTGCTTGTGATAGGTAATGGGCCTATTGCATCAATCCCCCACTTTTCAAACACATCAAATGCCATAATGGTTTTTCGTAGCTTTGGATTGAACACTCTTTTCCCAAATGCTTGACACCTATTGCAAGATCTACACCAATGATGAACATCCTTGTGAAAACTAGGCCATACATACCCCTCTTGCAAGATCTTATGCAAGGTGATCTTTAGATCAAAATGGCCGCCACATGCACCTCTGGTTTAGAATGATATTTGGATTCATTAAAGTGAACATCATTGCTGCGGACAACCTTTCTGGATTCGGGATCCCAAAGTTTGTACCCCATCTCACCAGAATTACCATAGCCTAGAAAGATGCACTTTCTACTCTTTGGCTCAAGTTTGTTCCTAAATTCCTTTGGAACCTGAGTATATGCCTCACAGCCAAAGACTCTGAGATGCTTGTATGAGGGAATTTTGCCTGACCATACCATCTCTGGCACTGAATCCTTCTGCAAAACCTTGCTAGGAGATCTATTTACAAGATGAACAGCTGTTGATACAGCTTCAGCCCAAAACCCATTTGGCAGTTGTGCATTAGACAACATACTTTTGAACTTCTCTTTTATGGTCCTATTCATCCTCTCAGCAACACCATTTTGAGGAGGATTGTAAGGAGCAGTAAGTTCACGTTTTATACCTTTTCACTCACAAAAGTCCTGAAAGGCCTTTGAAACATACTCTCCACCATTGTCAGTGCGTAAGCATTTAAGCTTCTTGCCACTCTGATTCTCCACAAGTGTCACAAACGTTTTGAAAACACTAAACGCTTCATCCTTGTGCTTGAGAAAGTAAACCCATACTTTCCTCGAGTAATCATCTATAAATGTCATAAAGTAAGAAGCTCCCCCTAGAGATAGGTTAGGCATAGGTCCACACAAATCACTATGAGCAAGTGCAAACTGTGTATCTCTTCTACTGCTTCTATGCTTATGTGGCTGCTATGTTTGCTTACCATACAGACAATGTTCACAGAATTCAAAATCATTAAATGAAAAGCCAAGCAAATAACCAGAACGAGACAAGATTTCCATTCTCTTCTTGGACATATGTCCTAACCGGCTATGCCACAAAGAAACGTTCGGCTGCTCGGTTACATTGATTACATTTTTAGAGACATTTGATACATAAATCATGTAAAGTCCTCCAGACTTTACTCCATGTGCTACTGTCATAGAACCCTTGGATATCTTCCACATGTTCTGTCCAAAAGTGGTGACGTAGCCAGCATCATCAAGGAAACTTGTGCTGATCAAGCTCTTTGTAATTGCGGGAACATGTCTCACATTATTCAGCGTGAAAGAAGAGCCATTGTGAACTTCAATTGAACATCTCCAACACCTAAGATCTCACATGTCTGCCCATTGCCTAGCTGAACATGATCTTTAGTGGTCACATAAGAAGTAAACCACTCCTTGTTTGGAGACACATGAAGTGATGCCCCTGAGTCTATAATCCAGTCACTCAGTGCATTTCCATCAGATGCTGTAAGAAGAGCTGAGTCCATTGTATTCTTCAAGAAGTAGATGTCTGCTGACACTAGACTGTCATCCTCTGCAACAGTGTTTGTCACATTTATTTCTTGAATCTTCACTGAGGACTTGTTCTTCTCACCATGGTCTTCAGCTTTCTCTTTGCCTTTTTCTGCTTTCCATTCTCTTTAGTCTCTTTTCATGTGACCCTTCTTGCCACAATGGCAGCATTCTATGTCACTCTTGCCTTTAGCAAAGCGGGACTTGCTACGAGACTGATTCCTCTTTCCACCTTTGTACTTTTCTTTGGTCCTTCCCTTGACAACTAAGGCTGTTCCTTTGCCTTTGTCCATTGTCTTTCTATTGGTTTCTTCAGTAAGCAGACTTCCTTCTACACCTGCCATGTTCAAACCATCTGGAGGTGCAGAATTAATCAAAGCTGTGCGAAAAGTGTCCCAACTTTCCGGCAATGTGATCAACAGGAACATAGCTCTAACAGGTTCATCAAACTTGACACCTTGAGCTGACAACTGACTATAGATTGTGCTGAATTCATTCAGATGATTGGATATAGGTGTCCCTTCTTTCATCTTCAAGTCAACAAGCTTCTTAAGCCAGTATACCTGTGAAGCTGCACTCTGCTTCTCATAAAGATCACTCAGCTTTAACCATGCTTGATAAGACGACATCTCGTCTGCTACATTGAAGTAAACGCTTTCTGGCAAAGTCAGCATAATGGTAGAAAGTGCCAATTCATCCATTTTGCTCCATTCATCTTCGTCCATATCTTATGGTTTTATCCCCTTGAGCTTTATAGGTTTTATCTGCTTCTTTTGTACCAACACGTGCCAAATCTGCTGCTTCCACAATGGGAAATTGGTTCCATCCAGCTTCTTGATATTGTAAAGAGCAGTGTTCTGTGATCCAGCCATAGCTACGCTTCACAATGGTTTACTTTCCTGGGAAAAATTCGGCAGAGTTTCCCCTGTAAACTGACCTCTGAACCAATATCAACCTGTCAAATGAACCAAGAAAGCTTCAGATTCTGCATAAATTTTGGCAGAGTCTCCTTTGTAAAATGGCTATGGTGTACTAAAAAACAGACCAAAAAACAGTTCAAAAAACTACTGTCTCTTTGACACTGTAAGCTGTGGGTAAACCTGTCCTGCACATGTACTGTCTCTGACTGTCCTGTCACTGTCCTGTAAGCATAGAATACGACAATGCCTCAACGGCAGTAAAGCAAAGATGCAATCCCAACTGTCTAACTCAAAGGCAATACATCCTAGCTGCCTATCTAAGGGTGCTCGAGGGATCGCTCCAAGACATGTATCACCGAAAGGATCTCAACATTCGAGAATCCCCCAGCTCAATAAAACCTCACTCGACCCTCAACAAAGGCTGCAGTAAATCTGACAGTACATAGACTTCCCACAAAGTCATACATCCACAAATTTCCCACTGTATGCTGTAACCGCTGCGGCGGTTGTTTGCTGCGTGACTCACAGCCAGCAAACCCTCAACAAACATACATCACCTCTGACAATACATCCCATGTGGAAGTACCTGCAATGTCACGATGAAATCTGGAATATCAAGCAGCAAACACAAGCTACCTGATGAACTAGTGGATGTCGCCTATAGTCTGTGTGTAGATGCGCCCGTGTCGTATGTGACACGCCTCCAAGAACTGTGAGCCGTCCTTCGATGTGTAGACAGCTACAAATCAACACTCTGGGAGTGTTGATATCCTCAGCACCTGCAGTCGTAGGCTGAAAACCCCAAATTTGCAGAGTCGGATCTGCACCCGCCGAGACCACGTAGTCGAAAATGGCCTGCGTAGAACTTTGTCGAAGCCGAACGGTGGCCAAGATGACCTCAGAATGAAATTCTGACAACAGCCAGCCCTTTGGGCTATCCCACGAGATTTGGGGCCGTGTCTTTGCCTGTCGAATTTCACTCCAATCTGAGCTGGTGACTCTAGCCTCCTACACTGCTGCCCCGAGCCTCGATCTGAGCTCTGATACGAGTTGAAGGAGTACGAGCGGAAGTGCGACGCGAGAGAGAGTGCGAGAAGAAGAGCACGACGATATGGTGAACTCGCTCTACTGTAATGTGTAGAGCATAGTGAGTTCTTATTAGGTTTTTACAAAATAATATGTGTACATACCTGGCGGCCCGCCCACTTACCTGGGCGACCACATTGGGCTTTATACCCCAACATACTCCACACACGTCGGTGTAGTCTATAGAAAAAAGCCTACGAAACTTCCTTAGCACACATGTGAACTCCTCTCTTTCTTCATCTATAAGTTTTGTTGATAGCATCCCTTTGTCTTGCACATCTTCGTTCTCTTGAGGACCTACCCCCTCCAAGCCCGAACTCCATTTGATATAACAATCTAGCACATGTGTAATATCCTTATTCATTTCAGCTTGCACAATTTTTACAGCAGACACACTCTCTTTTCCCTTTCTCCTACTGCTAGTTGCCTTTGTTAAATCCCTCCTAACTTGTGGACATAATGCAAGAAACTGAGGCCATGAGATATCAGGACCCTTACCTCTCATATCTTCCAACAAGTTGTATGGAGTCATACCATGTCCAAGAGGGAAGTCTTGGAGGTTGATACGACGTCGAGTCCTCTTAGCTTCCTTGGTCTCCTTCAACTTCTTTTCTCGTCCATGGTCACTTTGTGAGGTAACTCCTTCTTTCTCCCTACCCTTTCCTCAACCACGGTGGTGCAACCAAAGTGTGTCGAACCTAGTAGAAGGCGCAGACAATGATGTGTATGCTTACAGGTGTAGGCATGGGTGATAAATCAAGTATGAAGGCCCATTAGAAGCAAGGAGATCCAGAAAGGGTATGTTTTATGTGGTTATGAAGGCCTAAGCATGGAGATTTGATGCTTGAAGAACAGGTTTTTACATGTCAAAAGGCTCTTAGGACATGCAAGGCAACTTGGGTAGAGGAAGACATGTGGTCAAAGGAAGAAAGGAAAGTGTGTGAGAGACTTCACACCTCTACATGAGGGAGACCAAAAACTCTCAGTCTGTAATTTTTTTCCAAAACTGGTTTTTTTTTAAAACTGGCCGCGTTTATGGTTAAGGAAAAGGGCGTTTTGAACATTTTTGCGTCGCACGCACATAGGAAAATTTTGCATCGATTAGCAGATATTTAATTTTTTGTGCTCTGCTGTGTTAAGGAGGGCGACAGACAGGAATAGAGAAGGAGAGAGATTTGATGGTTGTATGCTCCACCATAACCCATCAATTGAAGAAGAAGCAAAAAGCTCTGGTTGTGTTGCTTTTGGTGTTGTTCCCCCTCCCCTCTCTTCTCTTCTGCTCTGTTGCGCGGTGTTTCCGGGTGTGTGTAGGCAGGTGTGCCCCCCCCCCTGAGGGTGTGATGTGCAAAGAGAGAGAGAGAGAGGTGGTTGTGTGCAAGGGAAACAAGAAATTGATGTGTTTATGGGTGTGAGGTAGATTGTGGTCTGTGCGAGTGTGTGCGCATTGATTTGGGGTGTACTTGCAAGTTCGTTTGAGAAAAGTGTGTGTTTGTGTGTAAGATTCTGTGTGAATAGGGGTGCAATGGAATCCATGAGCTATAGAGAGACAAACATTGTGTGTGCTGGGTGTGTTCCCTCTTCCCCCTTTCCATCAGTGGTGCCCCCACTGAGGAGCTATCTGATGCTCCTTGGTAGAAGCTGAAAGTAGAGTTTGAAGCCGCCAAACGATTGGCAAATGGTCCAATTAAAGAGTGCAGTTGAAAATTGATCCAGATTGCAATGCCAAACATTGGTCCCATTTTCACACATATAGAAGATTCAGAGGATTGGGCAACAGATTTTGAATTGTGGATGATGTCAATGCGTAGATTGACAGATGCAAAAAAGCTGCAGATGGTACCGTTATTGCTACAAGGACAAGCAAAGACATGGTTCAATGGTTTAGGTGATGGTGATCAAAGTTCATGGCGAGAGCTACGAAGGCAGTTTTTGAAGCGATTTCGGCAAACAATCACTCCTGAAGAAGCCGGTGCTACGTTGAAGGTGGTGCATCAGGATGTAGGTAAAGAATTTCCATTTTTCTTGAGCAATTTGAAGCATGTTGGAAGCAATTAGAGGTTGCTACTAGGGTCAAAGGCAACCTATACCTGAAAGTGTTGAAGTTTATTGAGTGCTTGCATCCAAATATCAAGGAAAAGGTGGAGTGTGGAGCAGATACCTATGAAGATATGGTCTATTTGGCCAAAGTGAAGAGAAAAAAAGTGAAGCGGAAGCTAGAGCTGGGCTTGCTGAAGCCTATTGATTATGTGCCTGTTGGGACGATTGCAGAGTGTCCTATGGTTCAGCCAAAAGAGGTGCCAATTGTTCGAAGCGAGGAGCATGTTGAGGTAAGGCCTATGGTTGGTTATGTTCCTTGGAGGTTTCCAGTTTATGACGTGCTTGCCAGACAGTGGTGGACGAGCTTCTCAACGAGGATAAGCCTCTTGTCAAAGAGAGTCGGTGTGCTAAAGAGGTAGCAGATGTCGGGTTTTTTAGAGAAGCATAAAGAGGTAAAGGAGCATGTTCTTAATGAGATTGTGCATGAAAAAGTAGTAGATGGCAGTCAGGTTGCTGATACCAAAAGCTCAAAAGTTGACAAAGAGTGTGTGCAAAGCCAAGGTGGTGGCCAACTTTTCATGAAGCCGAAAGAGGATGAAGATGCAGACACGAAGTCAACCTATGGCGAGGATGATAATAATACAATCTCTTTGTTTTGGAAGACTAGAAAAAAGGAGATTTCACATCCTATGGCGAGCAAACTGGTTCCGATGAGGTCAAGCTGGTAGGAGTAAAGAATCTTGACTATGTGTATGAAGACATGTCGATTGGAAATGAAAATGAAGAGAAAATTGAAGAGCAGAAGTCTGAAGAAGAGGGTATGCAAGTAAAAGTGGTGTGTGGTACCCTATTGGTATCTATGTTCCTAAAGGTAGCCATCGAGTATGCTATAATGGTCAAACAGGTACGAGGATTTTTCAAGAAGAGTGCTACTGAGGTGACTAGTCTACCCTGTGATGAAGAATAAGTGGATCCATATTCGAGCTTGGTATGTCCACTCCTACAAGGAGGAGGAGTCTCTTGATGCTATGCTCTAGGATGAAATGGTATGGGGTGAGCTTCCTTCTTTTTTGTCTAAAAATATGGCAATAGAGCATGTATTAGAAGAATTGGTTCATGAAGATGACGTACGAGAGGAGTTAGTGGATCCCTATGGCTCTACTTTCTTGGATGGTCCTGAAGAGGAGGTGCTCGAGGCTGCTACATGTATGGAAGGGAAGATGAAGCTGATCCAGGTAGTGAAGCCTTTGATCGAAGAGCTGGTGTTTCCGATTGTACCAAGTGAAGAGCCACGTGCTATGGATCTGAAAAATCTTATAGAAGTGGTATATGCTTCAGAGGTGATGAGTATGCTTATGGATACAACTATGTAGTGGGCTATTCAACAGGTACATGAGTTCTTAGAGGAGATTTCTATCTTCTATGGTTGGGAAGGTATGCCAGATAGGTTTGAGGTGGGTGATAAAATGGATGATTCATCTGTTGAACAAGATGGTGAGCATCATCGTGCTCAATTTGAAGAGGGTTGGATTCTTGTGTATGCATGGAGCGGTGAAGGAGTGATGTGTGCATTCTATATGTACCATTGGTTATGTGCATGGGTACAGTTCTACACGAGGCTACTCCAAATGAATGGTTGCACTTGAGGTTATGTCTTTGATCTAGGCGGAGGGTTTGCTATGATGGAGGGGGTTGGGCAACCTACATGAGGGTTGACATGAATAAAACTCTTACGTATGGTTTTTATGTTTGCACAGTGTTCTCTAGATGTTACACTTTGTAGCTCATAAAGGCTTCTTTTGGTTGAACATAAATGTTCAACGAGGGGTTGGGAAATGATGGTGCAGCCAAAGTGTGTCGACTCTAGTAATAGGCGCAGGCAATCATGTGTATGCTTACAGGTGCATGCATGGGTGATAAAGCAAGTATGAAGGCCCATTAGAAGTAGGGA
The DNA here is from genome assembly GCF_014529385.1 of Adiantum capillus-veneris. Lineage (NCBI taxonomy): Eukaryota > Viridiplantae > Streptophyta > Polypodiopsida > Polypodiales > Pteridaceae > Adiantum > Adiantum capillus-veneris. The sequence continues at coordinate 108,029,993 of NC_140955.1, read as the reverse complement.
GATCCAGAAAGGGTATGTTTTATGTGGTTATGAAGGCATAAGTGTGGATATTTGATGCTTGAAGAAAAGTTTTTTACATGTGAAAAGGATCTTAGGACATGCAAGGCAACTTGGGTAGAGGAAGACATGTGGTGAGAGGAAGAAAGGAAAGTGTGTGAGAGACTTCACACCTCTGCATGAGGGAGACTGAAAAGTCTCAGTCTGTAAAATTTTTGCAAAATTGGTTTTTTGTAAAAACAGGTTGTTGTGGAGAAGGAAAAGGGCGTTTTGAGCATTTGTGCGTCTAACGCAGCTAGGCAAATTCTGCACCGATTAGCAAATATTTAATTTTTCATGCTCTGCTGTGTTAAGGAGGGTGACAAATAGGAACACAGACGGAGAGAGCTTTGATGGTTGTATGCTCCACCATAACCCATGAATTGAAGAAGAAGCAAGCTCTGGTTGTGTTTCTTTTGGTGTTGTTCCCCCTCCCCTCTCTTCTCTTCTGCTCTGTTACGCGGTGTTTCGGGTGTGTGTATCTAGGTGTGCCCCCCCGAGGGTGTGATGTGCAAAGACACGCACAGAGAGAGAGAGAGAGAGAGAGAGAGAGAGAGAGAGAGAGAGAGAGAGAGAGAGAGAGAGAGAGAGAGAGAGAGAGAGAGAGAGAGAGAGAGAGAGAGGTGATTGTGTGCAAGGGAAACAAGAAATTGATGTGTTTATGGGTGTGAGGTAGATTGTGGTCCGTGCGAGTGTGTGCGCATTGATTTGGGGTGTACTTGAGAAAAGTTTGTTTGAGAAAAGTTTGTGTCTGTGTGTAAGATTCTGTGTGGATAGGGGTACAGCGAAATCCCTGAGTTATAGAGAGACAAACATTGTGTGTGTTGGGTGTGTTCCCTCTTCCCCCTTTCCAATGCCTAATGCCATTTGCTTCCATGTTAAGCTCATTTGAATTCATCACCTCTACCACATGCACATTTGGGTCTGGCAAAGGTGGAACTCCTTCCACTCCTTGTGGAGGTGCTCTTGCTCCATTTGGCCCTTGAAGAAGCCTTGGTTGTTGACTGTTCCCTTCACCTACATTCATCATTGGGTGATTCAAGTAAGGTCTCCCTGGATCCCCCCGGGGCCAAGGACAATTATACATCCCATGCCCAGACTCTCCGCAATTCCAACATTGCAAGACTCTCCTAGGTCATGGCCCTCACTCTTCTGACTTCTTTGCTTGTCCCTTTGGAACTATAGCTTGTACAAGGTGAATTGATAGGCTTCTTAAAGATTCATTTAACTTCTCAATCACTTCTACCATTACCTCAGGAAGCTCCCTAGATGTCGATGCTTGTCACTTACCTTTGGGTCTAAGACCTTCTATTGGAACCTCTCCCCTTAGGCACTTGAGTATTCTATACTTCTTGGAAGCTCTAATCTCAACTGTATCATAGGTGGCAGGTGCATTCGCCTCCACCTTTACCTTAAAATCAAGAAAGAGTCCAACTATAAACCTCTCCTTCTTTAGAAATTATGCACCATCACCAAGGTTAGCAATAGTTCGTATCCATAGAGTCCAAAGACGTAGAAACTCTTTCTTGTATAAGTAGTAGTCATCTAAATCTTTTTTCTTATGAGAAACAATGTCTTCCCATAGTTTTCTAGTGTTTTGGGGATCAAAGAAGTATCACTTGAAACAATTCAAAACTTCCATGTAATTCCCCTTAACTTCCTCAGGCAAAGAGTCAAACCAAGTCCTAGCATCTTCCCTCAAGACCACCTCAAACATCTCTACACGTTCTTGACCAGTTACTATCCTCTTGATACGGAAAGACATCTTAAAATTCGCTAAAAATAATTATGCATCCTCTCCAGGCTCTCCAAAAAAAGAGGATATCCAGACATTTAGCGTTGTCTTTCCATTGAATTGATTTCATAGTGACGCACTTTTTTTTCTTAAAAAGATTTACACAATAATGTTTTCTAAATTGCAATTTGTTCTACAACAAAATAAAATTATGCACATGAAATGATCTATGATAATCAACAAGAGGCAGTATGACAGGGTTTGGTGGTGCAAACATTTATCCTACTCTTTGGGCACCAAACATGAATACCATACATTGTTGAAAATGGATCTTTCTATTAATTGCAACGTTTATTCTAATGTGTGGAGTGAAATGGAAGGGGAAAACCTCTATTCGTGGGCCATTATCCATGGTCTATGCATGACCTAATTCTTAAAACAAAACAAAAATATAGACGTCCAAACTAAGTTCGTACCTATTGAGAGGCAAAGTAAAAGGATTTAATGAAGCGTTTATCTCGACCAATCTAAGAGGGCCCAAAATTTTACGAATTACTCATTGAAATTTCAACTTAATACTAATAATTATGTGCACCTTTTGCCTTGCAATGGAAATGAAAGGATCATACAAATTCTTGTGATTCATTCAAACTACTTGACTATTCTAAAGGTTCATTCTATACAAAAACATACAAAAGTTGCTCCTCAATGGGGGCACCAATTTGAGGAGGTCCGAGGGCTGGCAACAAGAAGAGCGGCTTCTAAGCACCCTTGTATGCTCCCGTGCTTCTCAATTGGGTTGGGTTTGAAAAAAAACAACAAACACACACACAAACCCGCAACCTTATCCTACACAAATTTGGGGCACCACCTAGTTTTGGATGCGAACTAGGATGCACAGAGAGAGAGAGAGAGAGAGAGAGAGAGAGAGAGAGAGAGAGAGAGAGAGAGAGAGAGAGAGAGAGAGAGAGGGAGAGATAGAGAGATCATGATGCTTTGAAACGTATCGACAGTGATCAAGCAAACACGAATATATATGTAAAGAAGAGAGAGAAGGGGGAAGGGGGTGGTTGTTGCACTAATACCTTCTTACAAATCTATCATGACTAATCAAAGTGAGATTAGCATTTTTTCAACATAGCTTGAGTAAATTACACAACAACATATCACAAGCAAAGCCACCCCAATCACTGTCTTAAGGCTAGGAGATTCCTCTCCACCCTCTCACCCTCTTGCAACATGTGGGATTTATGGCTAAATTAATAACAACACCAGGAGACAAACTATCAAGAACTTAAGTAAAAAACCAAGACACTTACACATCGTTGTTGTCCATGACTTCACGTTGGAAGAAAGACAAAGTAGCCATGTTTAGTCCAAATCCGCCATTCTTGAGTCAAAAAATGTTGGACTTACACTTATAGGAGAAGTATAGGCTTCCTACTCTCAATTAAATGATCACTCTCTCTCTTACAATGACATAGATCTCTCCTGATAATCACCCCTAATACAATACATGCATGTGCATAAGACAAGGACATTTCACTCAAGAGCTCCTTCTCAAGAGATTGAGCTTGGCTTCTTAAGCTATAGCATAGTGCTGTTGCTTATGGCTTCTCTCCTTTTGTGCTAGCTAGTAGCTACACCCTCCTTCTATAGCATTTTTGAGGGCTGGGGTTACTCCTCTAGCCATGGTTGGGTTAGATTTTCAACACTTTATCTATTTTTTTGCTTGGAATTATAAACAAGTCGATGAGGATAGATGAATAAAAGAGAGAGGAGAAAAATGGAGGTGATAGGACTTTTCATAGTGGGTTAGTGTTAGTAGATTAGTAGAGTTAGTATTTTTATTAATTTACAAATGAATTTGGATATTTACAATGAGAGTATCCATGTAGGATACAAATAAGAAAGAAAAATTATTACGAGGTAAGAAAGATGGATTTCTTACAATGTTGATGCTCCAAGTGTCTTGAGTAGGGCCAATTTTGACGCTTATTGACGGTCCACTAGCTTTGATGGTATGTTTTTTCTCCCATCATCTTGACCTTCCTTTGAAGCCAAGGTAATTGAAGATGAGTAATCAATCACCATGATGCTGTTCTTCAAGAGAAGAGACTGAATTTTGTGGTTCTTTTTTTATAGATATGGGTAATTTGGAGGAGAAAAAATGAGACTATGTGGTCAATTTGGAATAGAAGAGTGTGTAGGAGGCATGAGTTCACCATGGTTTCTCTTATTCTTCAAGGTTGAGGAGAAGATAAGGAGGGTGCAGAGAGGAGAGGTGAGAGAGATGGAGATTATGAGTGGAGGTGTGTGTGAAAGAGGGAAATGATAAAGTGGAAGAGGGAGTGTGGTTGCATGGCATGGACAAAACTGGGGTCCACCAATAAAATCATAGTTCACAGTTCGTAGCTCAAAAAATATGAAAAATTTTGACGCTAAAGTTCAGTTCACGAGCTACAACTTTTGTTTGTATCACTTTTTAAAATTTTGAGAGCAAGTGATCTTTAAAATTTTGCAAAACCAGCTGTCTTTTTCCACTACACAAAGTCCTTGTGGGATCCCTCTTTGGATGATTCTTTTGAATGCCTCCAAGAGTGAGCCCTCCATAATGCATGCATGCATGCATGCCACATATCCTTGACCTTATTTTGTGGTTCTATAATTGAAGATATTGCTGAGCTCATGATAGAAGTAAATAATACAGCTAAGAAAATCAAATATTGAGGGGTCTAAAAAATATATACATGTCAAATATAAATAATATAGGTTGAAAAATATAAAGGAGTCAACTTAAAAATAAATATCTCTCATTATGAGGTCACCATAAAAAGATGAATATTTTTGTTGTTTTTATTTATAAGAGTGAAAGACAATAATTGTAGGAAGGGAAAAATCACAATAGTGAAAATATATACATACAAATTAAACTAGTTTTTTTGGATTTGTGTTTGGGTCGGAGTTACACCAAAAATAAGAGAAACTTGCATGAAAATTTTTTACATGGAATAAAGAGCATGGAAAATGATAATAAAAATTGTGGTAATGGTGAGGCAATGTACATAGCATACATATGCAAATAACACACACCTAGGTAGAAATATTTAAATAAATACCAAAATAATTATGAAAATTCCATATATTTAGGCCCTATATGCAATGAAATATTTATACACAAAGAGGCCATAATATACTTTTCTTTTTTATTTTATTTATTTATTTTTGGCTCAACTAGCTAGTGACTAGCTAGCTAAGGATTTTAAGGAGATATGGGAAAAGTCCTCTAACTCACACACACCTATGTATAGTGAAAGGGTGAGGATAACCATAGTGTTTGAGTGGTTTGATAGGGTGAGGTAGCTCACTAAAGAAATTCTGAATAGCCAAAAAATGGCTATCACTACGTTAGCCAAGGTCTTAAAAAGGTCAAACAGACTCCAATCTGGGTAGAAAGGGACTAAATATTACGCATGGGTAATTACAACCTGGAAGCTCATAGCCTCGACTACCAACTTTACAGTTTCATAAAATTTGTTAGAAGTATAAATTTGGACATGATGGGTTTTATATAACAAATGAAAGGAGTTACAAATAATGAGCTCAAAATAAGGCCTCTTTGTTAGCATGCTGCTAACATTCCCCCCTTCTAATATGGGTTGTCTGTGACCCAACTAGCATAATGTGAGATAGTGGTTTGACTTACAAGCTTTGTGTTGCTTTTGGAGGGCTTCAAGAGATTCATAGTACTTTATTCTTAGATTTTTGTCTCCTTCAGTGAGAATTTGGAGGTTATTAGGGATTTTGAGTTCCATGGCCAAGTAGTCGACAAATCTAGCCTGAATGTTTTCTATAATAGGGCCAAAGATTTTTGTCTTGAAAGTAAAATTTCTTATATAGAAGGTTTCTTCAAATGTTTGCATATAATATGATGATAAAAACATGACTTGTGCATAAATTACATAAAGCAATTTATCTCGGGGTTGATTTGGCAAGTCGTAGCAGAGTCCTTGATTGCCCTCAAGGTAAGACATCCATGGGGCATCTACGTGCTTTTCTTGATGGAATGTTTGCATCCAAGTGAGGATCATCTTTTCTATCTTGATAAACATTATGCAAGATAGATTTAATATCCTTTTGAAGAGTTTAGGAGCATCTATTAAGGTCCTTAGCATGTAGTCTTCAGTGGCTTTCCCTTTTGGTGCAGAGAGCCTAGGGTAGTTTAGCCTAGTAGGATGTTTCTTGAGAATTAGTTGATGCCTTCCCTAGCTTTTCCCTCTTGGAATTGGGAAAATTGTTGGATCCCTTTGGATTTCTCGAGGAGCTTTTAGCTTATCTAGAAGCAATTTTTGGTCCTTCAATCTAGTTTCAGCCTGAGCTACATGGATGTTTGTGACATCCGGCTGCATTTGTAGCCATTGAGCATCTGCATTTTGTATCCAACATTTTCGTGTTTAGATCTTGAATCTTCTTCTCCTGGTCCTCATTAGCCGATTTCAGCTTCTCCATTAGTACATGTTGGGCTAGGGTGGATTGATGAGACTAACATTAATCTTGAATTCATGATAATTAAACTAGTAAGTATATATATATATATATATATATATATATATATAATAGAGAGAGAGAGAGAGAGTATAGACTCAAAACATAATATGATAAATTGACAAGATGCATACAATAATGATTGGGATGAGTTTAAGAAATGTGTACAAGAAACTAGCTACTTATATAGTACCTGCTAGTGGCTAGATGCTCCTCTCACGGGTCACAAGTACCTCTTCCCAAGGGTCAAGGGGCAACTCTCCAAAGGTCAAGAGTGGTTCCATAAAATGTGGAAAAGTCATGCTGGCTGGGATGGTGTTTGGACTCTTCTGTAGCTCATGTTCCTCTTGTGTTAAGCCATGTGCCCTCACATGCGTACTTACTTATTGGATTGCTTACTATACAAGAGATGGTTCTCACACCAGTTGTTGGTGCTAGGCCAAAGGATCACAAACCCAACAAACCTCCCCTTGGACTTTGGGCTAGACAAGTGCACCTACAAAGAACTCAACCAACACGAAGACGAGACCACACAAGTTGTAATGATTCTTTGAGCTATGGTGCCACAAAGGCTAAAGACATCTGGGTGAAAGCATGTTAACCTGTCATGCTTTTTCATGTCCCGGACAATGCTAACTAGTACAATAACTTGATCTACATCTCCAAGATCTATGACATATGATATATCAATAGAAAGCACTTGAAACAAGGAATCCAAATGTACAACCTCCAAAAAATTTTGAGATTATTTGTAAAAAATTTACCGAACACGCAACTTTTCGAAGATATGCTAACTTGAAACTGCTAACTAGCACAAAAAGCACGACAAGTTAACATGCTTTCACCCATCTCCCCTTGAACATGAGTCTCATAGGACCAGCTATCCACCACATACCGAGCCATCCACCAAGATGAATCCAGGCTAGGGCTCACCCATATTTTTCCTACAAGTTTCCATTTTCACTGCCAAGTCATGGGCCATTGACTTCATATCCATCTCTTCTATGGTGCTGCAGTCTGGAGCTGGTGTTGCTGCAATGTGCTTTAAACCTCTAGAAATCCCTGAAATGTCCAGGCTCATAGAAATTCTTAACACTTTTATTTGATGCAAGACTAAATGAAATGCAAGAAAATTTTGATGAAAATGAGTGACTAATAATGCTAATTCTCCCCTTGAAGTGATTTTTCTCTCTTCCAATGTGCCTCGGAGCGGTCTTAGTATTTGGATATTAAACCCAAAGCCAATCTTTGGACTCCGTACAATTGCACATGCTCATATCCTTGATGATGAATGTGGCATACATTTCTTTTGTTGTGCTCAGAGTTAAAGATTTTAATCTTTGAAGTACAAGAATAGCGACAAAGAACTAGAGCAAGAAAGGGCCCGATTGTAGGGCGAGCTCAAAATCAAGATTGGAGCGTTAGGGGAAACCCAGTCATCTGACACGCTATTGCTGCCATCCCCACATTTTTTTGTAACATTGGTACTGCCACAACCTTGTAGATTACACCACCCCTTAGTGGCCGTCTATATGCACAATGGCGCCCATACACAACCGACACCTCCCCCCCCCCCGGTCTCACGTTGTGCTACATGTAGCAAAAACAAAAAAGAGGCCTTCCAATTAGTTCCAAACTCCAGTGATGCACTACTATTCAACCACACAAAAAAATAATAATAATTTAAAATTACCTCTTCCTCTTATCCACCCTTTTTTAACAATTCAACTATCCCTACCTCACCTTTTACCAATAAACTAAATTTTTTAACCATACATTATCTTTCTCTACCATACCACGTTTCTTGGGAGCAACTAGACTTCACAGAAGGCTCTTGTTTTATTCTCCTACCTATAGCTACTAAAGAGAAATACACTCACTCACACACACACACACACACACACACACACACACACACACCATGAACACTCAAGGGATCCCATTCACACACACATACACACACTCACATGATTTGAGCGCTTGGGAGTGACATCTCTCGCTTTCCATTAGCCAAAGCTATGTTCTTAATCAATCTCGTATCATCTCTCATTAGCACATGAGAGCTCTGCTATGCCCAAGCCATAATCAACTGGAAATTGACTCTTGACCTCTGCACAAACAATGCTCAGTAAAATTGCAATGCTTCTACATCAAGAACATAGCATCTGACATCCACTATAGAGAGCTCCACAGCTCCTTGCAGTGGACTTACAAGTTGTTCTACTCCATCCAATGACATGGTAAGCAGATCGTCAAGTTCACTTGCCACAAACCATCTATTCCAAACCGTGATTTGCAACAGATCAACATGATTATCCACATTCTCTCTTGCAATGGATTCCAATGCTAATAATTCTTCCGATTGGGTCAAAGATTCACCCTCCCGACACCAACTCTTGAGCAGCAAGTGTAATTACTCTATTAGAAGCTAGATAAAGCGAATCGGCACCTAGAAAAAATAAATCGCAAAAGGGCTCGTGATGAAGACCTTGAAGATGAGCAAATGATTAAAATTTTGAAGGTCGCATTCGATGTGCAATATTTCTACAAAGATGAAAAGATATGTCAAAATATTTTACATTTTTCAAGTTCAATGGTTGCAAAATTGGTAAAGTTGTCCTATCTTTGTTAACTCAATTTGATGAGTATTTTGTTGGCGAATTGTTCATTGAAAAATAAATAATTAACTGTACCACCAATCATCTATCTAGTTAAGCTTCACTCTAGTGAAGCGTACTTTGCAAAACAATAGAACAACCATCAATCTAGGAAGGACTCCAATAGCCCTCTCAATTTAGTCTCAGTGCTCGTCGTTCCTGGGCCAATTTTCACAGATGCAAGAAGATAATGTCTCCCATTACATTGATCATTTTTGGTCTTCTACTCCTCCACATGGTAGAAGAAGTCCTAGATAATGCCCTCAAGCGTAAGTATGAAGATGCTTTACCCAAAAACATCTAGCCAAAGTTGAACTCAGGGTTGAAAAAAATTGCACCAACAATGCTAATTTGGACCCAAACAACCCACAAATCGCCTTCACAACCTCAAAGAAGCATTAAAGAACATGGAAAACCACATAGGCAACTGGACAAACACACAACCGAACCGAGAACCAGGTAGGCAGATTTCAATTCATGATTTACTTCATCATTATCTATCCTGCATGATGATGGTAGGCCACACAATTTCATTTCTAAGAAATTTGTTAGAAAATTAAATTTAACCACCACATCATCTGCTATAAAGTAAAATGTGTTTTCCAAGGAGCTAGGTACATTGGTACTCATAAGATTAAATCTCTTGAAATTACTATCGATAATTACACAAAAAAGAGTGATTTGTTAATTGCATTATTGCAATCCAACGATAGTATTTTGGGCATGCCCTTCTGAAACCAATATAACCCCCAAATTGATTATCTCTCTCTCTCTCTGCCTCTCTCTACACACACTGCATTTCACTTTCAAAGGCCAACCTATTCCTTTCCTGCTGGCACATCTCTTACTATGTCTCCTCTCATATCACACACAAGCAAAACATGCACTCCGCAAAGATGACAAAGCATATAGGATATTCATCACTAAAGTTGAGCACAATAAAACACCTTCTAAACATACATACAATGATTTTATTTTACAGTATGTTGATTTTTTTGTTGACAACTATGCCCCTTACTTCCCACCCTCATGAGGAGAATTAGATTATAAATTGAGATATTTACAAGATCACAACCCCCACACAGATCACCATATAGACATAGTCCTTTACACCAGCATGAAATCCAAAAACAAACATCTGAACTTTTAGACAAAGGCCTCATTTTCCCTAGTTCATCTCTCTTTGGTGCCTCGGTACTTCTTGTCCAAAAGAATAACAAAACATTTCACATGTGCATAGACTATAGAGCACTAAACAAGGTCATTGTCAAAAACCAATATCCCATTCTCCATATAGATGTCCTTTTGGATCAATTATGAGGTGCTAAATTTGTTTTTAGCAAAGTTGACTTAAAGTCAGGTTACCACCAAATATGCATGCACTCCAACAAAAAATTTTAAAAATGCTTTTTGTACATAGTCTGTACAATATGAATTTATCGTATTACCTTTTGATCCCACAAATCCACTTGCCACATTTGCTAGGATGATGAATAAAACTTCCTACATTATCAAAATTTTGTCATTGTTTTCTTTGACAATATTTCAATCACAATAAAAGAAGGACACAAGGATCACCTTCATATTGTTTTTGAGTTGCTTTATCAAAACCAATTTTTTGCAAACCCTGAGAAAATCACTTTCTTTCAAATAGAAATTGATTATTTAGGTCAAATCGTCTCTAAACTAGGTGTTTCTTTTGACCCTAGAAAAATTTAACCATTCAAACTTGGCCAACCCTAAAAACAATCCATGATATCACATCATTCATGGCCTTAACAGGCTTCTACAATAAACTTGTAAAAAAAATTATGCATTGCCTCGCCCATGACCACATTGCTTTACCAAATATACCATTCAAACGGGCAGCTGAACAAAAAAAATCATTTGATACTCTGAAATACCTTTTGACCCATGCACCCATCCTTCAAATGTTTGACTTCTCACAACCCTTCTTTATAGTTGTTACTAGTGCAAGTGGTTCAGGTATCTGAAACCAAGTACAACACATACAAACAAGAATTATTCGCAATAGTCCACGCCCTTGACATTTGAAAACATTACATTATGGAATTTGAAGTCCTCATTAAAACCGATCAATAAGCAAGACCATCATATAAAATGGGCGCGATTTATTCAAAATACTCACCCAATGATTCAATACCAATCGGGAAAAGCAAACATAGTAGCAGACACATTACATAGGAAACCTGATCTGAATGTAATATATGTTACTTGTTCTTGTGTTTCTAATCAAATCAAGCATGTTTATTTGAATCATATCTTGGTGATTGAAGCGCAATCCTTCAATTCTATGCCTAGCACATATGCTATGGATTTTTACCCGCCAATACCTCCTCTCAAAATGATATGATTTGGACTATAGTTGACGTTTTAGCAAGAAAGAGTATTTTGTACCTTACAAAAAGACCCTATATGCACCATAGGCTGCAAAAATCTTTCTCAAACTCATCTTTCCTTACCATGGATTTCCTAAAGTCATCCTCTCTGATAGAGATGTCCACTTTTGCAATCACTTTTGGGTTGCACTAGACAAAAATCTAGGATCTACCATGGACTTCACATCTTCCTTTCATCTTGAAATTACTGGCCAAAAAAAAGCAACAAACAACACCATCATGAACCTTCTTAGATCATACACGAGTGAGAATACTGCAAATCGGGACCAACATCTCTCTATGCTTCAATTTTGCATACACTAACACACCCCACTTAGTCACAAAGTGATCACCCTTTGAAATCTATGGTAAGAAACTCCCTATCCCTATATCTACTATTAGCACCGACATCCCAACAGCAGATACTTTAGCAAGAGACCACACAAACAATTTACGAGAAGCCACCGAATAGATTAAAGAGAACAACAAAGATACACAGCAGAAGCTAACAAGAAAAAAAGACCCGCACATTTTAAAGAAAATGATCACGTGTAGCTTAGAATAAAAAAATGACACTTGAAAAGTGTAGAAAAACATTCCAAAGTAAAATTAGCCCCTAGATTTTATGGCCCATTCAAAAGTTTTGAAAAGATCAATGACAATGCGTTTCGCTTGGGCATTCCCTCACACTAAAAATTACACAACTCCTTCCATGTCAATTTATTGAGACCACATAAGGGACCTATATTTGATAGTCCTTCACAACTAACACCCCCTTAATCAAGGATGACAAAGAAATTTTGACCCCCAAAACAATTTTAGACCATTATCTCACCACTACCCCCAAAGGAAAATAATAAAAAAGATATTTAATAAAATATAAAAGTCATTCCTTGGAAGAGTGTCAATGGATCTCTGTTCAGCTTTGCTATGTGGGCACTACCATCACTTGATACTTGCATTCCACACACCTAGAGACATAGTGTTATTGATTCAGGCAATGCCTCTCTCTTAAGTGCAGATTTGTTGGTTTAGGAAACACTAGTGTAGATTCACCAATTTAGGAAACACAAACTTAAATACAAATTCATAAAGTTGGACATCATTAGAATAGATTTTCCCATTTAGGTATCAAGTTCATTGGTGTAGATGTGTCGGTTTAGGCTACACCACTTATTTTACTAGACCATTCTACCAATGGCTAGCCACCACTAATGCTAGTTTGGTTTTGGTAACAATTGAGGACAATTGTGTTTTAGTCCCAGGGTATGTAATGGAATTAGTATTTTGATAAATTGTTTATGGATTATTTGGTATATTTTTATGAGCATTACAATGCTAAGTTAAATTGTGGAAATATGATCACTTGTCGGGTGTTGTATTAGCAGATCGGTGAATTGGTATGTGCAAGACAATAATCCAAAAGCAGTTGATGGAATAAAGCTGTCACCATCAGACTCCGTGGAAACCCCTAGTGTTTTATCATTTATTCATAAGTTGAGATGTATAAAATTTCTTATTAGAGTGAGCTCTTTATGATTAGTGACTAACCTTATGTCCAAGTGTGAATTGATGTAATCATTTTTTAGCATTGTCTCTACCTATAAATAAAAATCGTGCAAGAGAAACAAACTCACTCTTGCATGCGGGAGATTGCACCGATTGCTCGTGTCAATTATATATATATATATATACCTATTATTTTCAGTGTATATCTTTGTGTCCTCGTATTCACATTTTATTGATTTTAGGGTTGGTTATACTTAGTATCTTTTATTAATTAATGGAATATATGATTATTGTTTATCATGAAGATTGCCCTAGTTTCTGTAAGTAGCTAGCATATGAACTTGGGTGGCTTTGTAACTTTATGTAAATGCTCATTCAATGGTTGTTCATATGCACCAAGACAAGGGGCTTACATGGTATATATGATTGCTCATAGTATCTCCAACTCCATGTTTATGAGCTGGATTGAAGTAAGGACTATCAAATCACACTAAATTTCATTCTCATACAAGCATTTTCTTCTAGATTTTGCAACAACTATCACTCAATAGGTGATACAGTTTAAGTATTTCAAGATTTTGCTATTTCTTATGAGTTTTAAACGTTTAATTTATGAAAGTGCGTGGAGTTCACATATTCGTGTGTACACAGTACGGTGTGGGAAAGGGGAGAAAAAATACCGTGTTGTGTGGGTGGAGCTTCTGCTCAAGGTGAAGCAGAAGAGCTCCTTTTTTTCTTGTTGCGGGGGGGGGGGATATATCAAGAATAAGGAAGGTGTAGCTACACATAGTGGGTGGCTGACCAACCGCGGCCATGGCAGAGGCATAGCACCTTTACCCCAACAAGCTCTCGCTTAAAGGCAATGCATCGATAAATGAGTGATACTACCTAAACTAATAGTATGTACAAGAAACTAGGTGAGAGACTAGCTCAACCTATGTCCACTGATTATGTAGCCATATCGGCTCTAGTGATAGGCAAGCATGCATATCCATGCTAGATACTGTGCGTAAATCTAGCAGGAAACTTTATATGGTCTATAAATCTCCACAATGCATCATGCTAGTATCAATCAATGTATGACTAGCAGTCTTTGTTGCAAATTCTCCCACCAAAGATACTAGTTTGGGACTTGACACTATTATGCCGTACATGAGATGCTTGAATGCTGACAAAATTTGCACAAACCTAGCTGTACTATTTGCATGCACTTCATCATCAAGACTACTCATCACATGTAGATGTGCCATCGCCGACATTGGGATGGCTATGTTCCTATCACCCATAGGTGGAACTATGTGTCCTGACATAAACTCATCACCCTCTAGCATGAGCATATCAAAGAACTCCATGTCCATCATCTTTGTCTGTGTCTCTAGGAAGTAGACCTGCTCTACTCTATCTGCAGAGACTCTGACAACACCTACTATGTCTGATTGCCACTCTACCTTGGTCCCTATAGATTCTATCGACATGTCTTGCATAGCTAAATGCTCTGTCTTGTGGGCATGGTGGAGCTCACCTAGGAAGGAGACACATCTTTTCTCTTGCTCAACACATGCCAACAAAAAATCCGAGAGTAATTTATCTCATACCTCGGATACATGCATAGGATATACCAAGCCACTACGGGCTCCGCTAGCAATCAATAACGATCTGCAATGCATCTAGAAAGACTGCTCTCTAAGCAGTGACTGACACCCAAAATCTGCTAACTGTCTCACTGAGATCAAGCTCTATCTCAACTGAGTAACATAGTGCACATGTCGTAGCGTATATGATGCACCACTGGTAAACGGCAAGAAAAAATCTCCTACACCTGCAATGTCAAACTTCAAACCATCGACCAAGTATACACAACCAAAGCTCCCACTAGAGAATGTGATAAACCACTCACGATATGGTGTGATGTGGAAAACTGTATTCTCATCTAGAGAAGTGTCACCTCTAGAAGACATGTAAGTAGGAGAAATGCTAAAGGTAAATGTGACATCACCGTCACTAGCATATGAAGCCATCATTGTAGCATGTTTCAAAACCTCTCTACATCATGCATACATATCCGCTGCTACCTCATATGTATGAAACATTGATGCCTAATGTGCCCTACGTGACACAATGACAACTACAAGATCGCCATCTCCCATGAGTCATCTACAATATGGATGCCAAGAAACCAAATCCATTAGAAAATTTTAGAGGTCTTTTGGAGGGCCTTTTAGTAGAGAGAGAAAAAAGAGCTCCTCCAATGAGAGAAGGACCAACGTAACGTAGAAAAATAGGCTGATAGAAACAAAAAAATGAAAAAAATATCACTTACTCATTCCATGAGCCAAAAATCCTTGAAAACGTTCACCTTTTCATTAAATATGATTGTCTTTTTTAGCAGGTCGGCGCCGCTCATTCAATACGGCCTTCCACATCATTGGAAAAAATTATAAAACTATCAACTAGTGACAAAATTTGATTTAGACAGAGCCAATGCATTTGGAACACTCAAAAATCAAAAATTGGATTGTCTGCTTACCCTGTTCTGACACCCGGAGAGAGAGAAAATGCCAAAAAACTCCTAAAAAAGGGTTTAAGGCGAACGTCGCGCTATTGTGCCGTGGCACGTACATAGTGTGAAATAAAAACATTCACCTCACTCTTGATACTTCTCGATGTATGCAAATAAAAGTAATCATGTACATATTGTGATATATGTTGAAGCGTCTACTGCGGTCGTTATCATGTACATACCTATCCAAGGAGTCGTGGCTCTGGATGTGGTGCATTTGCATGTTTTTCCACTTGATAAGATGCTTAACTTGGTTTTACAATGTATATATTCCAAGTGTTTCATGGTGGCACACTCATCCCGCCTATAAAGATTGATGCGGGCAAAAATTGCCAAAAATAGCAGCTGACAGGCGCCGTAGTAGAACTGCATGGAAAGTGACCCAAAATGGTATATTGATAGAAAATGAAGATTATCTATGCTTTTTATGCTTATGCAATTGATCCCACAAATTTAGGGATTTTTCTGACTCCGTTTGGGATTTTTTCGCATCAAAAATGGCATTTTTTGGATAAAAAATGAGCTGAAAATGACCTAGTTTTGGTCCAAAGTGGCAAAATGGCTTAAAAGTTGACACATCAGCTGAAAATTCCGTGGGTAAGAGAGAGAGGGCTTCTTTTTACAAAAAAAACCAACAATTTTTCACTATTGTGTAATAGCTTCCATGGTTGCTCAATCTATGTGTGCTGCAGCCCCGCCTCTTCGCAATCTTGTATCTGAGCTTGTGAGGGAGTAAATTAGGGTTTCCCCTTATCAAAATGGTGTTTGGGCTTCAATATAGAAGCTCCTAAATCTCAGAAAAATAAAAAACAGTCTTCATGAAGGTGGAATCTCGAGCATTCCTTTCAACTGTTTGATGTTACGACTATGTAATTGGGGGGCGAGGCTACATGATACCATGAAAGAGGTTTGGGTATTGATTGAGAATTATGCTTGTATGAGCATTGAGGTTTCACGGCTGAGACTTTAGTGTTTTTAAATGGTCTTGTAAAGTGAAATTGAATGTGATTTGGTGATCCTCTCATCATAATCTCGACTACAAAAACACTCAGACTCCAAGCACGATAGGAAAGAGGGTTTGTGACTTTGCTTCCACGAACTCTCTTAGATTTTATATCACAGTTAGAAAGAGGGTTGGTGATTCTCTGCAAATGCTTTTTCACAAAGTGTTTGTGACTCTCATCACGAACTCTTACAGCCAGAGGTTTTGCACCTTCCCAGCTAGACCGCACACATTTCGACATTTCTGGTGAACCCGACGTGAAGCAGTTGGGGTGGGGGTTCAAATACTTGTTTTGAAAGGTTTAATTACAAATAATTAAAGATATGGATCAACAATAGCAACAAGGAATTCATTTTGATCAAGGCACAATGCAAATGTTTCAAGCATTCGCCATGTTTATGCAACAACAACAGGCTATAGAAAGAAGGGAGGTGTCAGCAACCAAATCCCTTCAAGCTATTGTGAACAAAATGGACCAATTTGAAGGGAAAGATGTCACAAAGTTTCTTCGTGGTTATGTAAATGAGATGGAACTACAACGGGTTCCAGAGGTGGACATGATTCGTAGTTTTGAGCTTGTTGTGGTCCCCAAGATTAGAGACCATGTAAGAGGGATCAGGGAGGAGCATGGAGAAGATTGGTAGCAATTCAAATTAGCCCTAAAGGAGGAATAATTCATGGAGGACTCTGAAAGGGTTACAAAAAGGACCTTCTTGGAATGGGTTGCAAAGCCAAAAGAAGGAATTTCCATCACCAAATTGTTGAGAGAGTTTGAGTGACGCTATGCTCAACTGTCAGGAATAGAGCGAGCTACTTTGGATAGTGAAAAGACCGAATTGTTCCTTCAAGCTGCAGGTCATGAGCTCCAAGAAAAGCTAGAGCTACTCCTTGAACACAAGAATATAGAACATGGTCTAAAGGCTGAGTGGAAAGAGGTTGAAGACGCAGTCTCCTTGCTTGCTAAGAGACAACATCGCAGGGACAAGATGGTGGTGAATGGTACTACCTCTCCTACTAGCATGTCAAAGATTCCACCAATGCCTACTATTGTGAGTCCAAAAGTCATAATTCAATGATTGATGAGCTTGTTAAGGGCATGCGAGAAATGAAGTTAAAGATAACAAGGCTTGAAGAGAAAGGAAAACCTGCTGCTGTTGCAGGACAAAAATCCCAAAGAAAAGAAAGATTTGTGCACAGATGCATATGGTGTGATGGCACGGACCATGGCAGAATGGATTGTGATAGCTTTAATGATGCCTTAAAAAGAGATCTTGTGTTTTTTAAGGATGGCAAGATCCATCTGTGGGAGACAGGTATGCCATTAGGAACTAACTTTGGAAAAGGAGGTATGTGGAAGTTAGTGGAGGATATGGCAACTAGGCTTGCTATTTCTGCAGTGGAGGCTACTACCTATGGGGAAAAGATAGAGATAATTTCAAAGAAAGTGTTAAAGTATACTCCATATGATTTTGACAAGGTTGATAGCTTGTGGCCATATGCAGTAGCCTCAGCCAAAAAAGGGAAGGTAACTAAATAGGTATTACATGAAGTTGGTGATTGCATACGCCATACAGCAGGTTGGGATGACCCTGTGGACTCTTTATCAGTGCATGCCTATCTTGCAAAATTGTGAGAACCCCAACCCGCCAATACCAAGATCGGGATGGGATCCTTGACAGGTCTCTAGGTATGATAAAAATCGGAGTCTCTAAACAAGAAAAATCCAAGGAATAGACCTTTACCATTGAAAATGGCTTGGGTCTATAGCCTTATAAGAAGACCTAGTCCTGTCTCGCAGCGAAAACGGAACAACGTATTAACAATCCCAAAAGTCTTTCGGCTCTATAACTTCCACATATTGGGTTAAGATATCCTCAACCAATGCTTTTTTCCCCCTAACATATGTGAGGGCACAGCCGCTGGTGGACTCCTCTTCCAAGTGAAGAAGTTTTCTATGTTTTTAATACGCGGGGATAGATAGTTACCTGACTAATCAGGTCCACCCGTCCTTGATTGACAACCTTAGTCAATCCCCAGTTATCACCCCGCACTCACACATGATTTAATTATTTTCTATTTACTATGACATTGTTTTAACACTTAAAATAATGATTTCTTTTAACTTTCATCACTGGATTTCATTAAGACAACCCTTGAAAACAGTATTGAAAACATTCTTTTAGCAAACAAATATCTTTAGACTTAAGATAGGGTACTGTTAATCAAAAAATTGTCCATAATAACCATGACCAGTACTCTTCTTGTCTCAAGATCACCACCTAAGGGTGAAAAACGACACCCATTCCTTATTCATAATCCGGAGTGGATAAACCCCCACCCAAGGTTCCGGGTGCCCATACACCGAACCAGTTGCCCATACAATCGGGCGGCTCCCCTAGGACAAAAAAAACGGTATCCTAACTTATGTAGAAACATCAAGACATGACACGGAGTAGAAACTCAACGTTCATGGGGGTAACCGACTTATCCGTGGCTAGAAAGCCATCATTATCATCAAAATATATCAAGGAATCAAAGATGTCTTGAGACAAGATATCTTAAGGATGATCAATCATATCTTTCCTAATTCAATCAATTTTAACCCAAATAATTCTTTCCTACTTTATAAACAAATGCACGTTGGTTTCTTGGAAGTTGCCTTTTGAACAACTATTCTTTTTCTGATTCTTACTCACTCCTTATGTATGCAATGTTAACTTACAAAAGAACTTAAACTATTTAAAGACTTAATTGAATAATGGGAAACCCACCTGGGACTGATCGGCCATCTGCTGCTGCGCTGGCGCCTGAAGACTCTCCTCCGTAGGCCTGCTACTAGCACTACAACCACTACAAGAGGCTCTTCATATTAGCGACGCTCACACAGCGACGCTCATAGCGACGCCAACTGGGGTAAAAAAAATAACCGAGCGCGCCCAAAAACTCAGATCTCAGATCTGAGTTTTTCGGCGCCCTCAAGCAAAGAGCAGGTAACGCTCTCCCTCACTCTCTCTCTCTCTCTCTCTCTCTCTCTCTCTCTCTCTCTCTCTCTTTTTCTTCTACACACACACACACACACACACACACACACGAGGAGAGGAAGGAGAGCCAGGTATGCTCCTTCCCTCTCCTCATTCCCATGTTCCCTTCCCCTCTTTCTCTCTCCCTCTCTCTCTCTCTCACACACACACATACACACACACACATAGTGTTTTTGAGAGAGAGAGAGAGAGAGAGAGAGAGAGAGAGTACAAACAAAAACAAAAACGCACACACATACATAAACAAAGAATGCACACACACATTGAGAGAGAAAAAGAGAGAGAGAGCATGCATAAACAAAAAACGCACGCATTGAGAGAGGAAAAGAGAGAGAGAACATGCATAAACAAAAAACGCACACATTGAGAGAGGAAAAGAGAAAGAAAACATGCATACGATCCAAAAAAACGCACACACATTGAGAGAGAAAGAAAGAGAAACTAAGGGAGCGTCGTAGGAAACTAATTAAAATTAAAAGACCTAAAGATCTAGCCGACGAGGAGTTGAACTGAAGACCTATTATTCAAGAGGGAAATGGCATAATCAATCTATCATACTTGGCATGGGTGATAGAAAGGTTATACCATTTATCTCTTTTTATTGGCACACACATCCACACACGCGCACACACACAGGAAGAAGAGAGTTATAACGTCGTAGGAAACTATCTTAAAAGACGTTAAAGATTAGGTTATATGTAGACTTACATTAAATTAGATTTAGGTTTATTTTTAACTAGATTTACGTTTATTTAAGCTAGATTTAGATTTACGTTATATTAGATTAGATGCGGGTCTCCATAGACTGCGATGCCTGCATGAAGCGGGTGAAGAAAGCCCTCAATGGAATATAGGGTATTGCTGCCTTCACTCATGGTGGGCTTCGTCGATCCAAAAGTACTGGTGAAATGTCTTCAGAAGATAGGGAAGAAGGTGGATCTTCAGGGCGGCAAGAGTCACTACATCCCCGACACAATGACCATCTAGACAACCTCTAGTCATTAGACTTACGTTAAATTAGATTTAGCTTTATTTTTAGTTAGATTTACGTTTATTTAGATTTACGCTTATTAACGTTAGATCGAGTCCACGCAAGAATTACTTACGGTTTAGGGTTTAGAGTTAGACGAACAGTGAAAAGATCTACTGTGAAAAGATGTTAAGATGAAGTGAAGTGCTACAGCTAGAGAAGAGGCAAAGGGATTTTGTCCACTACATGCAGTATCATGTAGACGTGGGTGTCTAGATTTCTTGTACCCACAAATATAGGTATTGACCAATAAAGACGAGATTATAACCCGGTGGTTCTGATCTCCGTGCACCTCTAGACCGAGGTGTGCGGGGATTGGACATGACTAGAGAATGTGAGGTAAAGAGAGAGAGAGAGAGAGAGAGAGAGAGAGAGAGAGAGAGAGAGAGATAAGATGAAGAATGCCAATAGAATATTAAATTTGTTGTCCAGGTTATAAGTTTTTTATCCTCATTATGAGTAGCGACGAGGATGTGGGACCGTCCAACCGAAACACCTATCTCTCAACGAGGGTCTTATGTCCTTGTAATCAATGCAAGCATGCTGTGCGACGGACAAGACGTGTTTCTTTGCAGCACGTTCGCGAATTTGGCGAGTTCGATCCATCTATTATAGATCGAGTTGTTGCCAATTATAACTCGTCGGACTCTGACGCTGGCCAACAAGCAGCAATCTTGCAACCCAATAGACGTATTCGCAGGCGCTTTGGTCAAGCAGCATATGTGAGGCCACAAGATGTAGCCTCTGACAGCTCGGGGGATGATCATGCAGAGCACATTCCCAACGAGGCAATGTTTGAGCCCGAGATTGATGAAATGATCGAGACGATCATGGATTCAGAAAGGCTTATCTATGATGATATGAAAAGTGAAGCCGATACATCATTGTATAATGGAGCACGTATGTCTAGATTGAAAGCACTCCTGGTTCTTCTCAACATGCAGGCAAAGTTTGGATGGAGTGACACTAGCGTCACAGCGCTTTTCAGGTGATCTATTACAATTAGTTTACTTTAATAGAACTCTAAATGTATAATGATCTGATAGATTTTTACACGACTGTATCATATTTTTATGTTGTGTAGATTGCTGAAAGAGCACATTCTACCAGCTGACAATGTGATGCCAGATTCCCGAGATGAAGCAAGAAAGATTTTGCGAAACTTGGGGATGGATTACAATTCTATCCACGCTTGTCCTAATGACTGCATTCTTTTCAGAGGGAAATACACAGACATGGAGAAGTGTCCGAAATGTGATTCCGAAAGATGAGTAGATCTCCACGGGACAAAAATTCCACAAAAGGTTTTGCGACATTTTCCTTTGCTTCCTCGCATCAAGCATTTCTTCGAATGTAAGTCCATGGCCGCCCTAGCATCATGGCATGAGGAGAATAAATCTTCGGATGGTGTGCTACGAATTCCTGCAGATTGCGCAGCCTGGAAACATATAGATGGAACATGGTCGGATTTTGCCAGGGAAGCTCGAAATTTGCGCTTAGGCCTGGCTATGGATGGCCTAAATCCATTTGGTCAAAGATCAACATCTTACAGTGTATGGCCCGTTGTCATCGTCAACTACAACATTCCCCCGTGGTTGACTACGAAGAAGGGGCACCTATGGCTAAGCTTGATTGTGCCAGGGCGATATAAAGTGGGGAATATGGATGTGTATCTTCGTCCACTATTGGAAGAGCTACAACAATTGTGGATTGGCATAGAGGTGGTGGATATGAGCCGACACACAGGACGACGGAATGCTTTGATCAGAGGTATTCTAATGTGGACCATGCATGACTATCCCGGGCTAACAGAATGCTCAGGTGATCTATTGACACTCCTCTCTCAGACACTGTAAATCTTTTTTTTCCCCATAGTTGATCTATTATCATGTGTATACATGCAGGGCTTCAAACAAGCGGATACAGAGCATGTGTCACATGTGGACCTAGACTGAATGCACGTAGGGCACCCTCACTGAAGAAGCAAATCTACGAAGGTCATCAAGCGTATCTTCCGGAGAATCATGTGTTACGCGACGGCTTTTTGGGAAGAGAGCCACCAAGGATGTCTGCACAAGCATGGTTAGAGCAGAAGGAGATGTGCGATGACGGATTGCCTCCAGGGATGAAGAGACTATCTCTATGGTACGAGTTACCATACTGGCCCCGACTCGTGATCAATCACTTGCTCGATCCAATGCACATATTCAAGAATGTGGGTAATCTACTATGGGACCATTTGACCGGCAAGAAAGATACTTTGGGAGCCAGAGTTGACCTTAGAAATGTGGATCGTATGGAGCAATATTGGCCGCAAACAGCGTCTGATGGATCGATAAAACTTCCTAAAGCACCATGGATTTTCACAGGAGCCCAAGAACGCAAAGTAAAAGAGGCCATTCGATCTTTGCGGACCCCCACTGGCGTAATGCACTCGCTCCGAACGTGTTTTACTAAAGAAGGAAAGCTTACCGGTTTGAAGTCACACGATTGGCATAAAATGTGTCAGGTACGTTCATAGTGGACTTTAATATCATTGCATAAAATGTGGACTTTAATATCATTGCTGCACATACTTTACAGTTTATTTTACCGGTTGCCATTGAGGGATGTTTGTCTCTCGACATCCGTAACACAATCTACAAACTTGCAAAGCTGGTGCAATGGATCTCACAAAAGGAGATCGACGTAGACTCCATACCATTCGCCAAACTAAATGCTGCGGAGCTTGTGTGCATGTTTGAGAAACATTTTCCTACTACAATGCTAACCATTCAGGTGCATCTTCTTGTTCACATAGTTGATGAGGTGGAAATAGCTGGCACAGTTCATTCCAGATGGATGTTCTTCTTAGAGCGTTTCATGAAAACGCTTAAGGGATATGTGCGTCAAAAGGCACGTCCGGAGGGTAGCATGGCAGAAGGTTGGTTGGTATCAGAGTCCCTAGTGTACATTGGAGAGTGGCTAGACGGATTTGATAAATCCCGGGACACGCTATGGCGAACCATAGATGATGAGCGCATATCTGGGATTGTCATGTGCAATCTCGGTGTTGAGAAGAAGATGACGGAAGATCTAGAGGCTAAAATCAACCGATTTTGCATGCTTCACAATCCAGTGATGCAAAAGTGGATTTCACAATATGAGGATGCAAAGCAAGAGCGACAAAGGGCACGAATCGAGTGGAGACGGGAAAGACGACCACCGATGCACTATCCAGCGGTTCTGGAGAGCCTACCAACCTTCATGAGCTTAAGATGGTTGCACAACCAATTGAAAAGCGCACAACAATGCGGTGACGAAGTGACTGAAGAAGAGTGGGAGTACTCTCGGGGTTGCGCGACCAAGGTAAGTTTGCAATGTACGACTAGCAAGTGACTTTATTTATAAACGTTTGAACGGCCACTCATAATCTTTGTTCGTTGTAGTATAAGTCATACACAGCAGCATGGTGTAAAGGTCGACATTTTAGGGTGGAACGAATCGACAAAAAGCGTTTTACTCAAGATTGTGGAATCATGGCAAAATTTGAACAGTCTAGTCGACGACGTTCCTCTGATGCAGATCCCGTGGTGGCGGAACTCACTTACTTCGGCACGCTGCAAGAGATTTTGAGGATCGATTACAGAGGATTTTTTGTCGACTTGTTCGACGTGCAATGGTTCAAGATAATCATGGAGGGTCGAAACGCTACTGTGCGTAAGGAGAGTCTGGTTTTCTTGAGGTGGATTCTACTAAGAAATGGACTGACCTAAGAGACACTTTCGTACTACCCGAGCATTGTGAACAAGTAAGTATATAAATAGTTAACATCCCCCTTTTACAAGTTATGTGCTTGAAAGCTCTCATGTAAGTTATGTGGCTCTGGCAGGTAGTATTTCATCCTACAAAGTCTACATCAAACTGGTGGTACGTCATAGAGGTAGCCCCTCGTAGTGCAAGGACGTATGAAGGCTACCATGTGCCAATCACAACGACATCAATGGAGGAGATCAGAGAAGATGCTCAATCAGAAGCCGCTGCGGTGGTGCCAGACGAGCATCAAGATGCTACTACTCTATATGGGGTGCATGCAGAGGAGCTACAAAATGAAACAGAGGATATGTGTTTAAACGGAGAGCTCTATATAGATATAGGAAGTTATGCTGAGTTATGCGAGGATGAGAGAGAGATCTCTTAAAGCCACAAATATTGTATTTGAACAATTTTGCTCCGTGCTGTAAAAGCTCTAGCTCTCTAAGTAGCTTCCATGGTGTGTAACGCTCTTTTCTACTCGCGCTCACATCTTTTGATTGAAAATTCTGAGTTTTCGACTTGCCTCTTCTATCACTCGATTCATTGCGTCATTGTATTTATATGCGTCATTACGTCATTGTATTTAATGGTCTTTGCGTCATTGTCTACTCTATTCATTCAATATTAAGTTTAAATATTCGTGTGTTTAATGCAGGTATGGATGATGAGGAGTTTCTTTCTTCTTTGTCACCGCAGCAGAGACAGTGGTACGTGGAGCGTCATCGCTCTGGCGCATCATCGCGCGTTCCTACACCATCCGCATCTCCCTCTCTTTCGGAGCATTCGGCGCGCTCTCAAGCTTCGGCGTCGACGAGACGAGCGTCACACTCGTCTAGACACCGGCGCTCTAGTGGTGGCGGTGGCGGTTGTTGTGGGGATTCCGCCACCGATGCCTCCACACCGCCTCGTGTTCGACGAGGCTCTTTACCCTCCCCTTCTTTGCCCGCCCCCACACCAGCCACAGCATCGCCATCTACGCCAGGTTTTGCACGGCTGACTGTTCCTAGAAGCTACACACCTCTACCTACTCCGCCAGGAGCCACCCCACTCGACACTCCTCGCTTCGGCGCCCAGACGCCGGTGGAGACACCTGACGTCCGTACCCCCATCGACACGCCGCTAGAGACCCCTGCCGGGACACCCAGGTTCACGCGTCAACGGCCAGAGGGCTTGCCTTACTCCGTCGACATCAGCAGCGGCATCATCATGGATGATGACGGCAAGAAGGTGATCTCGCGCATGCGTGGTCTTTGCTCTCAGCTGTTTAGACACTATATACTAAACAAATGGAGTGAAGTACCAAGTGATTTAAAAAACAGAGTCATCAGCATACTTCATGATGAGTTTCCCGTTCCAACACGGGATCAGTGCTTCAATGAAGACCTGATGAAGATTCGAATGCGCGAATACTACAAACACAAGCGTTCCGAAGTGCAAAAAGCAATCAAGAATGGGTGGAATAGGCCAGATTGGCTGGCCAAAGAAGATTGGAAGAATGCGAAGAAAGCAGCGCGCGAGAATCCCGACAAGTGGAAGCAACAAAAGGATGCAGCCAGAGCGCGAGTAGAGGCAGGGAGCTCGCACCACTTGGGGAGCGGTGGATGGGCATCATTTGAGGCCGATTTTGTAAGTCTTTTCACATTGCTCTTTATGCATGTTCGATAGTTTAGGGTTTATGAGTTTTTTAGTTCTAACATAATGAAATCTTTGTATGTTTTGACAGTGGTCGATGACAGGACGTGATCCCACACCGTACGAGCGCGAGTACGCAGGCAGGAAGGGCTTAAACGCCCTGATGGACATTCTCAGTTCTCGCGGCAGCATGGTTAGTATTAGGGTTTACTCTTTTTTATTTTTTGTATTGTTTTATAAATGTCGTTATATGTGTATATTTACTGAAAACTGTCTTATTGTCTTTTTTTGCAGAATCCGATAGATACGCCGCTTGGACGCGATGAGACGTCTGATTAGACGACGTCAGTTTAGCCGTAGCTAGATAGCATTAGTTTAGGGTTTCTCATAGCTTATGTATCATGAGACGGATTTTATACGTCTTTTTGAACCATGTATATTATTACATTTGTCACCGCAATTCCTTTTGCCAATCAATTCTTTATGCCTATGATGTTGTACAATTGTCATTATTACATTTGCCAATCAATTCAGTTTGTCTATGATGTGTACAATTGTCAATTTTGCAAACAATGCGTCTTGTGGGTGACTATTTTGGGTCTATTATCTACCTTTGCACTTTTTTAAAAAAGTGAATCAAGTACAATATGGTTGATGGGTGGCAGGGCATTCAATGCCCTGCCACCAAAAAAATATTCTCTCAGGTGTCGCTATAAGCGTCGCTATTTATGGCTCTGTAGCGTCGCTATATGCGTCGCTATACTCTTCTGTGAGAGCGTCGCTATAGGCGTCGCTATATAGCGACCATTAGGAGATTTCGGAGGTCTTTTGGAGGGCCTTTTGGTAGAGAGAGGAAAATAAGCTCCTCCAATGAGAGAAGAGCCTACGTTACGTAGAAAAATAGATTGATATTAACAAAAATATAAAAGGTGTCCCTCTCCTCATTTAATAATCTAGTGGTCCTTGAAGACGAGCACTCTCTCTTATTTAATGCGAGCACCTTTTTCAGAAGGTAGATGCGGTGCATTTGATACGCGATACGTCATCACTAGAACTCAAAAAGTCACAATACTATCAAGTGGTGGAAGATTTTGAAACTTTTGATACTGCATATGCGTCCGGAACGCACATATCTCCTAGAAATGAATGTCCAATTGCCTCGCTTAGACATCCAAAGAGGCCAAAAATGTCAAACACCCCTAAAAGAACATTTTACTAACGGCGCGCGAGGGGGCATTCCAAAATTTTGGAATGCCTCCTCGCGCGCCGTTAGTAAAAAGGCCCTTTCTTCCTCTTTTTCGGGAGCTTTTTGAGACGGAAATGTCCAAAAACCTCTAAAAAGGGGCTTTTTGGAAAGATAAGTGTTCAAAAATCACTAAAAGGAGCTTTGTACTAACGGCGTGCGAGGGGGCATTTCAAAATTTTGGAATGCCTCCTCACGCGCCGTTAGTAAAAAAGCCCTTTTTTCCTCTTTTTAGGGAGCTTTTTGAGAGGAAAATGTCCAAAAACCTCTAAAAAGGGGCTTTTTGGAAAGATAAGTGTCCAAAAATCACTAAAAAGAGCTTTGTACTAACGGCGCGCGAGGGGCATTCCAAAATTTTGGAATGCCTCCTCGCGCGCCGTTAGTAAAAAGACCCTTTTTTCTTTTTTTTAGGGAGCTTTTTGAGAGGAAAATGTCCAAAAACCTCTATAAAGGGGCTTTTTGGAAAGATAAGTGTCCAAAAATCACTAAAAAGAGCTTTGTACTAACGGCGCGCAGAGGGGCATTCTAAAATTTTAGAATGCCTCCTCGCGCGCCTTAAGTAAAAAGCCCATTTTTGGGGGTTTTTTGACATTTTTTGCCTCTCCGGATGTCGGAATGAGACAAGTAGACATTCGTTTTTAAGGTATTTTGGCGTTCCGGATGCATTGGTGGTGTCAAAATCTTCAAAATCTATCACTATTTTACAGTTTGTGACTTTTCAACTTTCAGTGATGACGTAAGCTGCATTGAATGCGCCTCACCTGCCTCTTGAAAAAGACGCTCGCATTAAATAAAAAAGTGACCGTTTTCAAGGACGATTGGGAATATAAATCTACTTTTTAGAGTGTCTGGTTGTCCTTTTGGACGTGCTCACAAGGTGCAAGTGCATTTTAAAAAAAGTTTCTAGAGAGAGAAATACAATTTCTTACAAGGCCCTCCAAATGACCTCCGAAATTTTCTAATGGCTCTCGTAGCGACGCTGTTAGCGACGGTTTTAGCGACGCCGGGGGTTATAAAAACCCAGTGTATTTCCGTCGCTAACAGCGTCACAAGAGCACACAACCTCTTGTAGTGAACAAAAAAGGTGTCATCGACGCAGATATCGACGCAGATATCGACGCACTATCCGCGTCAATATCCGCGTCCCTGTGAACCTGTCGCTATTTGCGACGCAGATAGCGACGACCATAACAGAAAAAAAATTTCTTGGGAGAGGGCAGGTAGCCTCGCATGTGCCCAGTTAAAAGATGGACACAGCCACAGCCAGACTTCCTGCCCTCTGCCCAAGAAAGCGAGCAGCACCAAAATCAACCATGCTCTCGCGCGCAGAAATTTCGGCAGAGTTCCCTTTGTTTTTACATAAACTTTTCAAAAAAAATCCATATCATGTATACGCCTCCTACATGCTCTCCATGTAGGATCTCACATGAGATTTAAGGCCAATGAAAGACAAGTACCGTACCAACTGAAAAGCATAACCATAACTTAAAAGCATAACCATAACGAACCATAACCATAACTTAAAAGCATAACCATAATGTAGATAACCATAACCATAAACAAAATTAACAATAACCATAAGCATAACCAGAAAGTTAAACATAACCATTAACAAAACTTGAACCATAACTATGTCTATACAAGAATAGGAGAAATAACCATGTCTATACACTGACAATGACAATAATCATAACCATAGGGAAACAATAACCGTCTGTACAAAAAAAAGACATAGAAGCGTGTCTGTGTCTCACAAAGCATATATATGAAATCCGGTCCACTAATGACTAGGCGTCACAACCTGCACATATGACAACTCATAAAATTAGTATTGCTATTACTTCACATATAATTACTTAATTAAATCAACTCACACATATTAACGTCTCACCTCAAGCGATCAGTGAGACTGTAAGGCCTCCCAGTCTACAGGCTCTCCTGAAGCTTCAAGATCATTCAGTACTTCATAGATACCTCTGCGATATTCATCTAACTCCTCTTGGCGTGACGGAGATCGATGCATCGCAAGATTCTCCGTTTATACAAAAATCAAAGTAATAATAATACATGATTCATCGCGTTTTAAAAAATGCCATAGTTAAGATTGGATTAGAAACTCACAAACTCATAGCGAAAGGTGTCGAAGCCTCCGCTGCCAAGATGAGATGTCCCCCTGGTCATCTGTCGTACCTACGCGGCCTCACGCTGTTGTCTGAACTGCGTGTCCGCTGTCCGCTCATCCTCCCTGATTTGCAGCCACGTCTCGTGTGGGATGCCCGAAGGCTTCGGCGAGCCGGTCCTGAAAGCCTTCCGAGCTGCATCTCGTCGATGTTTCACATTGTCCCGTGCAACACCCTTGATCCACCTCCTCGGAACAATGGAAGAACCCGGAGCAAGCTGGTACTCTCTCAGGATGGTCTCCACTATGTAATTGACTTTGTCCCCATCCTGATCACCCCAAGACGTCAGAAGGCTGGTCGAAAAATGGAGCTCTGCGAGCTGGCGAATCCGCTATCGTATCTCAGTCCCGACTCTATCCATGTCAACAGAACCATCTACCTGTACAGTATAGAGCTTGGAGGCACTAGGATCGTGTGCCCCCCAAGGTGTCCGAGGTGTGCTAAGAAGTGTGTTGAGAGGTGTGCCTAGGTAGGACGGGGGTCATGAGCGAGGACGGGTCAAAGCATATGTGGACCCTCCTCCACAGAAACCACCATCTCCACCTGACGATCGTCGAGATCCGAGAGTGCGCCTGTGCTGCGGAGATGAGGATGTACCCGCCTTTGTCCCACCCCTAGGTGTCGAAGCGGCCGTGATGGGAGAAGCCGGCGTCCTACCCATAGGCGTCCTCCCCCCCGTAGGCGTCCCCCCCCTAGGCGTCGGACCCTCTGGTGTGAAGCCCGGAGGCGTTGTATCCGTGCCTCTGGCTACCCAGTACTGAGAAGCCTCTGCCATCTGAGCAGGCGTCATCCACGTAACGAAGCCCATGAACGCATCTGCACTCATGGAAGCGGGATCTGGAATCTGGTCTGCCATACTAAAGTCCTGCACAAAGAAAGTAAAATAAAGCGTCAGTCACATCCAATATCTAGCTCTTCCTCTTCTAGAGATATGGGTTCTCCGATCTGTCTAGCTGCTCTCACTGTCTTGTCCAACCATGCCATTATAGGGAATTCAGGTAGAGGAGCAAGATAGTCTCGCAAGGGTAAGCCTCTAGTTGTTTGACTTCGCCTGAAATCCTATCGCTCCCTATTGCGTCTCTCTTTCTCTTCTTCGTACCTTTCAAGCCATTTTTGCATCGACGCTGAATTTAGTATACAGAACTTCATGATCTTTTCTCGCATGGCCAGGTT
This sequence comes from Adiantum capillus-veneris, assembly GCF_014529385.1. Taxonomy (NCBI): domain Eukaryota; kingdom Viridiplantae; phylum Streptophyta; class Polypodiopsida; order Polypodiales; family Pteridaceae; genus Adiantum; species Adiantum capillus-veneris. Next base: position 107,999,455 of record NC_140955.1, on the reverse strand, counting down.
CATTTTCTTCGGCACCCCTTGCCCTTGCGGCTCCTCTCCCACCAGTCTTGCATCCTCCTCATCGCTCCACAGTCGAGGCATTTCTGGGTCAGAAACGGATAGAAATTTGGTCGTCAATACAAGAGACTCTTGCACCACCCATCCTTCTGCCATGCTCCCCTCTGGACGCGCTTTTTGGCAAACAAAATCCTTAAGTGTTTTCGTGAACCGCTCTAGAAAGAACATCCAACGGCTGTGGACTGTACCTGCCACTGCAACCTCATCTACTACATGGATGAGCAAGTGCATTTGGATAGTTAGGCAGCTCGTGGGTAGATACTTCTCAATCATGCAAACTGCCTCAATGGAGTTAGCCCTTGCGACTGCAATAGATTCCTCCCGTATCTTCTTGGAAGAGATCCACCGCACTAGCTCTGAAATCTTGTATATGCAGGTCTGCACTTCCTCCGTTAAACACCCATTCATCGCAATTGGAAGAATGAATTGCAAGAACTTATGCCAATCGTGCGATTTCAATCCTGACAGTTGATCGTCACGGGTGAATGCTATCTTGAGACATCGCATATATCCTGTTAGCGTCTTGAACTCTGAAATCACCCTTTTCACTTGTCGCTCTTCGTTTTTTAGCAATACCCATGGCTCTCTTGGAAGTTTTGTTTGGCCAGCTACATTGGTGAAAGGCCATAGCTCTGGCATCTTTCCAACTGACTGCAAATCATCTCGTGAAGCTCGATTGTCTTTCATTACCATGATTGTCTTCCAGAGGAGCTCTCCCACATTCTTGAATATATGCATTGGATCCAGCAAATGGTTAATTAGTAGATCACCCCATTACGGCAACGTATGGAGAATGGACAAACGTTTCATTCCTGGAACAGGTTGCCCCTCATGTTGCTCCCATCGGCGACGCCACTCTTGTACATGCATAGGACGACATTCAATGCGACCAAGCTGACCTTCGCGCAAGTGATGGCCATCTGGAAGATAACGGTGGTGGCCTTGATAAATTGTCTTTCGAAGAGAGGCAGAATAGCGCACATCCAAAGACTTCCCGCAAATTGGACATGCATTGTATCCCGAAGTTGTTAGCCCTGCATATATTAAAGCATGAATCAGGCCAAGGCAAAGGGCTTGCGAATAGGGAGAATTTTGTAAATCAATAACCATTACCAGAAACTTCTCCGTATCCTGGCCAATCATGCGTAGTCCACATAAGAAGTCCATGGATCCTTGCATGCTGTTGTCCTACTGGTTCAACCGCATCTGCTATGTCGATCCCATGCCATAACTCCTGGAGCTCGTCAACTAGTGGAGCTAGATATACATCCATGTTTTTTGCCTTGAACTTACTAGGTACAATCAAGCTTAATATCAAATGACCCTTCTTGATGGCAAGCCATGGAGGGAGGCTGTAATTGATAAGGCACACAGGCCAAGTGCTCCATGACGAGCTTCTCAATCCAAATGGATTGACTCCATCCATTGCCATTCCCAAACGCAAATTGCGTGGTTCACTCTTAAAATGTGGCCAGGTATCTTCAATGTGCCTCCAAGCCTTTGAATCATCGGGCACCCTAAATGTTGCGTCAGTGGATCTATTCGTAGAATGCCACCGCATCAACTTTGCAATGGAACCACAACAAAACATGCTTTTTATCCTAGAAATAATAGGGAAATGCCGCAACACTTTAGCTGGCACTGTCTCGCCAACTACATCTTGTTTGTAGCGCATTGCTCACACTTAGGACACGATAAACAATCTGCGAATTCATTGCAAAAAAGAATGCAATCATTTGGGCATGCATGAATCTTGTTGTAGTCCAAGCCAACTGAGGTCAGAAGTTGCTTTGCGTCTGGCCTGGAGGGGGGCATTTCATTGCTAGCCGGGAGAATTTGCTCCCGCAATAACCTGTTTAACTCACATTAAATTAAAAAGCTCTCCGAGCACATCACCATTGCAATCGGAAAATATCTTTTGTAAATTATGTACCTAAACAAAGCAGTGACGCTTTCATCTGACCACCTGTACATTGACTGAAGATTCAAAAACGCCAGACAAGTACGAACCACAGATATTTTGGCGCCTTCATAGATTGGTTGACGTGCCAACTTCCTCAACATGTCTTCAGGAGATAGGCGCACGGATTCTGGTGCTGCTTCGTTCGCATTCTCCTCGCTTGTCTGGAAGAAGGCATACAGCATCTCCTCCATGCCGTCGTCTTCTGTCTGTAAGCCCTTTTCTGCTTCCATCCATGGCTCTATATTGGTCGGACCTTCACGCATAATCTTTTTTCTCTCTCTCTTAGATGTAGGTGCTATGTCGCAGAAATCAATGCCCATTCCGTAGGAGTCGTATCGCAGATTCTGTACGGTTTCTCTAGCAAACTCTCCGTACTTGTGTACATGCTCATTACATATCCTACGCTTGCGCAAGATTTGATACTTGCAGAGCATGCACGAGCATGCAATCTTTTCCTCCATGTTAGTTGATGACGTTGCCATCTACAATGATTATGAATGTTGTTTTAATATATATATATATACTCCTCACAATGTAAACTACCTCGCATTCTCTAGTCTTGCCCAATCTCCGTGCACGTCGGTCCAGAGGTGTACGGATATCAGGACCACCGGGTCAAAATCTCGTCTTTATTGGTCAAATCCTATATGGGTAGACACATACGTGCACTCCCAAGTGTACATGGCAATGCATGTAGCAGGCAAAACCCCTTTGCCTCTTTTAGTTCCATAGTTTCTTCTCTGTCTACGCACCCTATCTCTCGTTCTTTCTCTCTCGATCTCGCTCTCGCTATCTCTCTTTCTTTCTCTCTCTCTCTCTCTCTCTCTCTCTCTCTCTCTCTCTCTCTCTCTCTCTCTCTCTCTCTCTCTCTCTCTCTCTCTCTCTCTCTCTCTCTATTTCACTATCTCTCTCTGTCTCGCTCTCGACTTCCCTATCTCTCTCTCTCTATCTATCTATATATATATATATATATAACTCTCTTTCTATATCTCTCTATTTCCTCTCTCTCTCTCTCTCTCTCTCTCTCTCTCTCTCTCTCTCTCTCTCTCTCTCTCTCTATCTCTCTCTCTCTCTCTCTCTCTCTCTCTCTACTTCCCTATCTCTCTACTGATCGAACGAGCAACTGAGCTAGGGAGATATAGACGCCCACGACTGCGGAGGACTACAAAACATCGACAGAGGCTGCATCAGAGGATCTAGCTAGGTCACCTAGGCTCGACATGCACAACACCTGGTCAGACTATTGACCATGGAGGAGATTGATGAGATCCGCTAGCGACAGATGCTGGATCTCCTATGATCTACCTATCCCAGCTAGCTGGTTTAGCCTTTTAGTCCACACCCAGCAGTTTAGGATTCCATAATATTTTATTTTTTCATCTTCTTACTCTCACTTTGTATCAGATCCATCACATTGTAACTTTCTTGTCTTATGTCTCATAGGTCACTTTGGCCTTTCGAAGACGTTAATATAACATTTCATTTCATTTCTCTCTTTAATTTTTTTCTTTAATTTTAATTTCCTAAGCATACATTAATTCTCTCTCTCTCTCTCTCTCTCTCTCTCTCTCTCTCTCTCTCTCTCTCTCTCTCTCTCTCTCTCTCTCTCTCTCTCTCTCTCTCTCTCTCTCTCTCTCTATTTCCTACACACACACACACACAAAACGATGTAGAGAGAGAGAGAGGGAGGGGTTGGGGGGGGCGGAGATGGACATAATACTTGCACAGCAGGTTTCGGCCAAGATCTGAGCAGGCGAAAATGGCACCTGCACGCGGGTTTCGCTTTTTTCTTCCAATTTTTTTTGCGTCGCTATACGCGTCGATATACGCGTGGCAAATAAAGTCTTTCCATGCGTATATTGACGCACACTGCGATGCATATATCGACGCACACTGCGACGCGTATAGCGACGCATGCTAATTACGTCGATATACACGTGGAAAAGCATGGCCGTCGATATATACGCGTTGATATCTTCATGTAGTGTCGTAGTGTAGGCCCAACCTCATTGTCGTGGGACACTCTAGTTCTTTTTAGAGCTCTATCCTCATCATCAGATGTAGGATTGGCTCGGGTCCTTTCAGGTGCCATAAGTTCTTATCCTTACAAAAAGAACCTCTAATCATTAGGTAAATTATTCGGAAGCTAGACTTAACCTTTGTATCCAATTTTATCCAAATCTAGGTTAAATTTGTAGTCTTAATTGGTAAATTCTTGACCTAGTAATTTCATATTTTCCTAAAATAGGCATGATAATTTTTTCCACAACTTTCCCAAGGGTTTTGTCGGCTATCCTATTTTTCTTATAATTTTCTATATCTTTTTTCTAATTTTCCCATCGAATCTCAAGCTTGGAATTTGCTTATTTTGAGCTTAATATTTATTATATTTATTTTCTCTCAAAGATTTTATTTCCTCAACTTAATATGACAAGTTTACACTTACCATAATTTACTATACCATAAGTTTTTTCTATATCTTTTTTCTAATTTTCCCATCGAATCTCAAGCTTGGAATTTGCTTATTTTGAGCTTAATATCTATTATATTTAATTTCTCTCAAAGATTTTATTTCCTCAACTTTATATGACAAGTTTACACTTACCATAATTTTCCTAGAAACTTTTGATCGCAAAGTCTATTTATTTTAATTACTCTTTGGCCAAAAATAGGACTTTTAGTCAATTATAATTTTCTAAACTTACTAATAAATTATGTTATAATTATCACAAGTAAATAAGAATATTTTTGACCTTTCCATTTAATTATATAATTTCCATCTTTAATTTTCAACTAAAGCTAGTATAATTTGACTTAAATAAATATCTATACTATTTTTCTAACCTTCACATAATTATCACCACCCTTTTAATATCTAATCTAACTTTGATCAATAGAATGTAATCATATAACATGATTTACTAATTTCCCCCTTTAAATTTTAGCCAGAATTAGTATAATTTGACTTAGATAACTATCTATACTATGTTTCCAACCAAGACATAATTATCACGACTTTTTTATCATGTAGTCTAACTCTGATAAATAGTATGTAATCATATCACATGATTTACTAATTTTCTGCTTTATTTTACTCTCAAAAAATAGTATTTTTCTACTAAGATAATTAGCTAAACTACTTTTTTGTAATTAAGATAATTATCATGGGTTTATTAAGATGTCATTTACCTCTAATAATTATCCCAAAGGTTTTTAGTTTAATTTATTATGTTCTATCATTAATTTTTTCTTAAAAACAACGTATTCCTACTGAGATAATTAGTTAAACTAATTATCTGAGATTAAAATAATTATCAAAGATTTTCTAAGATGTATTATTCCTCTGATAATTATGTCAAAGAATTTTGGATCAATTTGCTATTTTCCCCCTTTTAATTTCCCCTAAAAACAATGTAATTATGTTGAGATAATTAGTTAAACTAACTATCTGAGTTTAAGATAATTATCATGGGTTTTATAAGATGTGATTTACCTCTAATAATTATCTCAAAGCATTTTAAATAAATTTTCTATTTTTCTCTTTTTAATTTTTCTTAAAACAATATAATTATGCTGAGATAATTACTTAAACTAATTATTTGAGATTAAGATAATTATCATGGGTTCCATAAGATGTGATTTACCTTTGATAATTATCTCAAAGCCTTTTGGATCAATTTGTCCTCTTTTAATTTCTCCTAAAAATAGTGTAATTCTGCTAAGATAATTAGGTAAACTAATTATCTCAGGTTAAGATAATTATCACAGAATCCCTAAGATGTGATTTACCTATGATAAATATCTCAAAGCATTTTGGATTAGTTTGATTATTTTCCCCTTTACTTTTCTTTCTTAATTAATTATGAAAATTACTTTGAAAATTACAAGATAATTTTCCTAGCATAATTATCTCATCTTAATCTAAACTTAATTAATAAAATTGCTATCAATTTATGATTAAAATGGATAATTTCAGCCCTAATATGATATAATAATTAATTAGCTTGGTATCCCTAAGCTTAATCACAATAATCAGTAGATAATATTTATTTAAGAGCGGATTTTTGAGTATACATAGGATTAATCTTCAATTAATTAAGAAAATTGTAAATAGGTTAACCTATCTTTGTTAATTAAGAAAGATTAAGGCTAATTACTGTTTAATTAACCAACTAGAGCTTGATCTCTAGTGATTTCTATGTAGAGGTCTCTCTAGATGAGAGAGAATGTGCCAAGGCTTCGAGTCTGTCTGAAATTGTGAAGCAAGGGTCATATTTATAGGTTTCTAGGCACTCACAGGCTAGAAAATGGCAGTAACTTGCATCCCTAGCAGCCCTACAACTCCAAAAACGCTCCTTGCTGCTAAATCTAGTCTGGGAAAGTTCATCATTATCCCACACAATCCCCCAGATACACAGAATCGATTTTCTATTAGTTTGTTGACTTTTAATGATTAATTTTGGAAATATCAGCAATTTCTAGAACCTTAGGATAAAAAGTCTTTAGCAGTAATAATTACTGAAACCATTCAATTTCACTTAACTAATTAAATTCATTGTGTAACCTTTCAGAGTCCGTAACTTTTCCAGATTCTATCAGAATTCTGTTTTGAAAATTTCCAGCCCGGGGTTTGTTGTGCTTAAGATTCCAAAAATACCAATATTTGCCACGGTCGGACAATTCTACATTGCTTTTTCAATAATCATATCAGTTTGATTAAGCTTTATACAATCTTTAAGGTTTCAAAAACTGGAAACCTTACAAAATCGTATTGACACTACTTTCTTTTGTTCATTCCACTACCGCCTCAGACATTACTGCAAACCCTGGCTACCTCCATGACCCCTTAAAACCAATGCAATTTCTACAAAGTTCAATGGTGTTATATATATATAAGTCATTCTCTCTCTGCCATGCAAACACTCATCCCCCCCCCCCCCCCCCCCCCCTCTCTCTCTCCTCCCCTCTCCTCTCCTCTCTCCTCCTCCTCTCTCTCTCTCTCTCTCTCTCTCTCTCTCCTCCTGTTGCATGCCAAGCATCGCCATCAGCATGCCATCCCTCCCTGAATCTCTCTCCTGCCAGAGAGAGAGAGAGTCTATATATATATATATATATATATATATATATATATATATATATATATATATATATATATATATATTATATATATATATATATATATATAATTAAAATATATATATATAATATATATATAATATATATATATATATATATTATATATATATATATATATATATATACATACATATGTATACACACATATATATACATATACACACATAAATGCATACACATACATATATGTACGTATGTGTGTATGCATTTATGTGTGTATATGTATATTATATATATGTGTGTGTGTGTATACATATGTATTATATATATATATAATATAATATATAAATATATATATATATATATCTATATATATACATATACATACATACATGCATATAATATATATATATATATATATTAATATTATATATATATATATATAATATATTATGTATACATATATATATAGTATATGTATATATATAGATACATATACATATACATATAGATATATATAGATACATATACATATACATATCTATATATATTATACAATACATATACATACATATACATATTTATGTGTGTGTGTGTGTGTGTGTCTGTGTGTGTTCTTGTATTATTTAAACAATAGAGGTGACAAGTCACAAAATCAAATAGGCCGACAAGTAAAGGTACTAACTCAAAAATAATTTCATTGAAATTATTCAAGAGTTACAAATGATCGGGACATTTCCCATTGAATACAATGTGTATAAAACTATGTGTGAAACCTTTATCCAAAAATAGATACACCCAAGTCGAGAATGATAAAGAAAATATATGCATACCCCATTAGAAATACATATTGGTCAGTATACCTATAAAGGAGTAGTCAGAGTTCAACTACTCTTCTCATCAATGAAGCCATCACTGACACGAGAGAACCTCAATATAGGTAAAGCATAGAAGCCAAATTACACATTAGAGAAGCATAGTTCAACTGCACTATAATCATACTAAGAAAACAGCATAGCTGGTAAGGAGATCCTTGTTACCTGCATCCATATAATAGACCAAACAAATATGTCAGTTTAAATGTATATTAGAGGTGTCAACGAGCTCATCCATGTGTCATAGATGTCGACCAACGTGGTGAATCATGCATGACATAGTGGTGAGCCATTTGAATACAATATATTACCTACATTCTAATAAGCATGAAAATTGTGTATTTTCAATTTCTTAGGAGTGTGAGGGAGTGACCCCACATTATGTAGTCACGTATGAGAGAGAGAGAGAGAGAGAGAGACAGAGAGAGAGAGAGAGAGAGAGAGAGAGACACACACACAGAGAGAATGCTATATCCATTTCAATTCATCCTTATTGGTAAATCCATCATCATGTAATAAAACCTTAGAATGCTTGGCTCAAGAAAATGAATCGTGCTGAATCCATAAAAATAGCTTTTCCATAGGGTCCAACCAACCAAAAATGCATCAAGCCATCTGCTCTGTTTAGATAGCCCCATGCTATGTATGGAAATCATTATATTTATTATAATCAAACCTTTTCCATATCATAAAAATGATATCCTCTAAAAGCATTGTCACATTACCCTCATTTAATAGCACTGTCAGATTACCCAGAGCAATGCATCCAATGACACATAAGTGTATACCAATTGTTAGTATTGATCCCAAATGATAAACCTTAACTTTTGTAACTCAAGTCATACCCTCTAGACTATGTGGTCTGAAAATAGTCAACAAAATGCCTTAAAAAATGCATACCCAGTATTACCAGTGCCAAAAGCAATGTCTTTTGAACAACACTGCACCACAATCATCAATCTTAACTTAAGGGAACATCCTCATAAGAAACAATATATTTAGTATGACTTATTCCTAAGAGAAGAGGACCAAGTTAGAGTGGACAGAAGCCATATCCAGATGATAAGCAGAGTAAATGCAGAGACACATACCATAGTCATCATGCTAACCATATACCTAGGGATTCTTAAACATTTTTATGAACCATCTCTCATCGAAATATATGATATTCCCAAAGAGCATACCCTAAGATTAATACTTGTAGTAGTCATGTCTATAGAGACCATAATGCATATAAATTATATATATATATATATATATATAATATATATATATATATATATATATATATATATATATATATATATATAATATATATATATATATATATATATATATATATATATATATATAATATATATATATATATAAATATATATTATGATGATGGAAGCGGAACAAAAATAGCACCGTGATAATTCTAGACGAGGCCTTAGCAGAGTGCGCATTCTTTGAAGCTATCACCAAGGTACAACACCTTCCACTCATGCAACATCTCCCTCTCTCCTTATGGCAACGAGAAGCTCCTTAGAGAATTAAGGTCCTAGAACATGAAGCAACAAGTCCTCTACTCAAGGGCCTTGATGCACTCAAAATCCAACTGTATGATGAACAGGTACTCAAATTAGTTCTAGATGATTATTTTATAAAAGAACCTATAGTAAAAGGTGATAGGGTTGTGCAAATTGTACCCCAAATATCTTGGAATCACATGAGTGTATTCCGCTCCAAAGGGCTTGTTTTCTATTACGTAAGTAGCTGATTGCCAGCTATCACAGATATTGCACATGCTATTGATGCAGAATTTCACTGCTATACCATTGACAAAATATTCTATGTAGGGCAAGGACTGTATTAGGTTATTTTTTTCATCAAGGAGGACCAAGATACATTTCTAAGCATTCCAACTATTCTTCTTCATCAAAAGGTAGTCCTTGTTTTCCCTTGGAAACCAATAAAACTCATTAAAGAGGAACGTTTGACAAATTTCCTGGTATGAGCTTTATGACCTACCATCATTCTTGTGGGGAAGCATTAATGAGATTACATAATCTCTTGGGAGTGTAATTTTCTTCCCTTCCATATAATCTCCCAATAGGAACAAGGTATGCATTATGTAGAAAATAGATGAAAATTTCCCAACAATTCTAGAATATAGATGCAGGGGTAGGGAGAATTGTGATATACTTGAAATGGGGATCTCTCACAAGAGCATGTTTCCATTGTGGAAAAATCGGGCACTTCTTCAAGAATTGACGGACTCTTACTGAGGCAGACATTGTTCTCATATCTATCTACCCTAGGAGAAAAATTTTGGTATCCTCTTACTGAGGCAGGCATTATTCTCATACCCAGCTACCCTGGCAACAAAACTTTGGTACCCTCTGAGAAGATCTTTGGCAAAGTTAAGAAGCCTCATACCACATCGCCATCATCTATAATGCCTCTCAATAATCCTAAGAACTAAAGAAAAACTTCTATGTACAGTCCCACTGCAAAAACTCCATCTAATACCTTTAACCAAAATCAGCCTCCTACCTTGACAAACCCCACCTCCTCCAAGTTGAATGATAAAGGAAAGTGGGCTATCAATCCTGAGTGTTTCACTTCCGCATCCTATCAAAGGTTTATCACAAAACCCCAAACTAGGTACTTCTTTTCCTTTGGATACTCAAATTACAATAACTATGTTGTACTTTCACAAGACCCCGACCCAAACGAAGATACAAACACGGTCAATTTTGAGGTTGTCATGAATGAATCAGAAGAGTCTAATGAGTAGAGTGAGAGGGTCCCGAGTACTCATCTAACATGAAGAATGCATCTCTTAATGCAAAGGGACTACATAGTCCCAACAAATTGAAAACACTTTGGAAATGGATTCTGGAGAAGGACCTAGATGTTGTATGTATATAAGAGCACAAGCTTCACATAAAAGCTCAAACTGTGGGACATTTCCATTAATACACTCTCTTTTATGGAGGGATAGCACAAGGAAACTCTGGCACATGGACTATAGTAAAGGATTCTCTTCAACCCAAGGTTTCTCTAAACCATGATTTGGGAAGAGGTTTACTTATCTCTTTCTTATTTGATTCAAACATCATCTCTATCGGGAATGTATAAGGGGAAAATAACTCCAAAGACAGATGTAAATTATGGAGATGGATGAGAACCATTGATGTATCGGATGTCTTTATATGTGGGGATTACAATATGCTAGAGAATGCCTCAGACTCTACAACTAGTTCTAGTGTCTTAATTGCAGCTGAAAGAAATGAGTGGAACAATGCATGTAACATTTAATGGCATAGAAACTTGTGTGTAGCAGAAGTTAGCATGAATATAGTGAGCATTCCATTAGAATATGTTCGTAATGAGCATAACATGAGGGCTTGGGTGGAGAGAGCAACAAAAAGCATAACACCTAGTTAGATAGCATGACCAATACTTCAAAACCAGAGAGAAATTAAGCATTGGTCATGTGTGTGTGTGTGTGTGTTTCTCTCTCTTCCCCTACTTCTTGGGCTCTCCCCTTCCTATGTAGGAGTTGTGAACACTTTTTGGGACACACTTAAAGCATCCAATTTCCTAAGCTTTTGACCACTGGACACAACCTTTGAATTTTGGAACCTTAGCATTTTGGAAGCCTTAATGGGCTGAACCCTAAGGTCTTTGGATCCCATTGTTTCACATAGCTCTTTTGCAAATCCCCCCCCCCCTTTGGATCCCTATTTTCCCTCCTTTGGATCCCTATTATAGCCGGTCTGTTAGTTTAACCAATGTTCTAGCTTTTTCTCCCCAGGCACTTCCCCATATTAAATGATCAGTTTAACATGAGAAAATCATTTAGGAGAACTAGATATTAATTATTATGACAATGTAACTCAATACTTGAATCTTCAAGACATGTGGCTACATTGCAAGGGAGGATTGGATACATGATATAAATTTCATTCGGCATCTCATAGTCTCGACTGGATAGAATCTATGCGATGGGCCTGAATTGGTTACCACCTATATGTGATATTCAACTACGTAATGCAATGCATATTTCAGTTCATTGGCTATTATGTTATCTCAATCACGCTATGATTGGAAAATAGCAATGTAAGACATGAAAATTCAAAGACCATTAATGATTAACAATACGATTATATCACGTGGGTTGTTCCAATGTTGTGTCTGTAATATCATTGATTATGTGAAATCACATACTGCATGAGGAAAATGTAAAAAAATGGATAAACTTTACATTAGAAATGCAACATGTCATGCAGAACTATGGATGTTCTTTGCACAACAAAGTCAAAAGACGATATATGATGCCCAAACTATTGTGTCCAAACTAAGGGACATTGGAAATGTTAAGAAATTGAATGCTATTGAGGAACAAGAATTGGGAATACATTTTTAAAATTTCAACAAATGACACAACTGAGGCAAGATTCCTTGTTTGTAGATTAGAGTTGTAGGATACATCTTGTATGACAAAGAGATTCTTTAAAAAGATTTCTCAAAAGCGATGTCATGAATTAGCAGCTCAAGTTAATGTAAATGGAAAATTCTTGCAAACTGGACCTGAAATTGCAATAGCATGCATACAACACTTTGGCCACATCTTGAGTTACAGCTTTATCTTCAATTATGAAGAATTTGGTAGATTGATTCACAGATTGGGCTCTTCCTCATACTTCTATAAATTGGTGGAATGCAAAAACACGAACCTCTATGTACATCTTAGGAAAAGAAACAATACCATGGCTAAATGCAATATTAGATGGAATATGCAAAAGGATAGTCAATGGTGGTGTAACACATTATCCCACATATGAACCACAACACTTGACATGAAAGTTAAAGTCTTTCTATGGAGGATGATAACTTCATCTTTACCGGTAGCATGTACCCTAAAAGAAATAAAGGTCACTCATGCCAAATGCTGTAGAGGTAAGAAAAAAAAAGAGACTCTTAAACACACCTTTTGGTACTGTAGGATTATAAATGAATGGTAACATCAACTCATTCATATACTGACATGCATAGATAACAAGTTCAACATGCTCAACATTACTTCTGGGACCTACACTACTCTTGTAGCATAAGAACACAATTGGGTTGCGGGACAAATAAGATTTTGGATGCCTGGGCAATTTGGGAGTATGAGGATAGTTTGTCCATACTAGACCACTCTCTTGGGGAAAGAGCTAGCAGATTTATAACACCCATGTAATAGTTTTACCATACATATATATATATATATATAAATACATATACATATATAGATATATACATATATATACATATACATATATACATACACACACACACACACACACACACACACACACACACACACACACATATATATATATATATATATATATATATATATATATATATATATATATATATATATATATACATATAGATATTTATATACATATATATGTATGTATATATGTATATGAATATATATATATACACATATACATATACATATACATATATACATACATATATATGTATATAAATATCTATATGTATACATATATATATATATATATATATATATATATATATATATATATATATATATATATATACATATAGATATTTATATACATATATATGTATGTATATATGTATATGAATATATATATATACACATATACATATACATATACATATATACATACATATATATGTATATAAATATCTATATGTATACATATATATATATATATATGTATATATACATATACACACACACACACACACACACACACACACACACACACACACACATATATATATATATATATATATATATATATATATATATATATATATATATATATATATATATATATATATATATATATATACATATAGATATTTATATACATATATATGTATGTATATATGTATATGAATATATATATATACACATATACATATACATATACATATATACATACATATATATGTATATAAATATCTATATGTATACATATATATATATATATATATATATATATATATATATATATATATATATATATATATATATATATATATATATATATATATATATATATGTATGTATATATATATATAGACACACACACACATATATAGACATATATATATATACATAGACATATATATATATATATATATATATATATATATGCATATATATATCTATACATTTATTAACACTTTACCGCTCATTGTTTACTTTCGCTAATTTACCTTAGCGTAAATTGAAACATTCTTACAAACGTAGTAAATAACTTTAAAAGGTTAAAGCACCAACCACATTTTCCACTTGGACACCTTCTCCTTCATGAGTGGATTCCAAGGGAGCATCCGTAGGTAGTGTCTCCTTGCTAGGGTCGCGTCATGCATGCTTAGGTGCCAACTTCAATTTTTTTGTCAAAAAAGAAAAATATCAAGGTAAATAAAGCGTAATTTTATCTCTAGATACCATAAATGCATTTCTAAAATTTATACAGACACACACACACATATATATATCTAGACACACATACACAAACATATATATATATATTATACACATATATATAGACATATGTATATACATATATATATATATATATTTATATTTGTATTTATTTATATATACAATGTCAACCCTTTGTTTAAAACCAATGCACATACACATACATATATATACATACACACACACACACACACACATATATATATACACATAAATATATATATATATACATATATACATATACATATATATATTTAATTATTTATTTATTTATTTATTTATGTATGAGAGCCAATAATCACCATTTGTTTTCAAAGGCTTTGCTCTATAAGAATTTCGCTAATCCCACAGTAACTAATTTTCAAGCTCAAGCTTACTCATTGGAGCCACTCAAGCTGATCTAGTCGCAGTTGCTCAAGCAAGGTGCCATTAAGACGTAGACACTCATAGCTTTCTCAAAAGACTCCATTATCGCTTGGCCACTCGGTTACTACCAAAGCAAAATTTATTTTGACAAACATTTTATCAACAATGGCAATGATTCTCTCATCCTTTAAAAATATTCTTACAGACAATATTGAAATTGAAGAACAATCTCCTCAAGGACGATCGAGTTTACCAAAGGTACCTACTTCTCAAATATACAAGCATAATAAAAAAATTTAACTATCTGCCAATACTCTGTATCATGAGGCACATGGTAAATTGACAACAATCAAGGACAGTGACCATGATGATCACATAATCCACTTGGACCATAAATACCTGTGTGCTTTTTGTGTATAACTCTGGGTATTTGAGGGATCGGGAATTATCTAAGGGACAAAATATAGTAATGAAAGTTGGTGAGACAACTTTGGGAATTCTACCAGAGATGGTGGAATGGCAGGAAGTTCAATTTCCTGATGAGTGGCAATTCAATATCTCCATAACACTTATGAATGAAGTTCAACATCTTGAGCCAATCAAGATTGAAAGATTAGGCTCAACAGACCAGTACAACATTCTAGGAAAATCAAAGTCTAGAAAGGAACTCGCTTCAGTTCTGACACCCCCACAGTATGGTCCGACATCAACTAGTTCTTCCTCCTCTACTAGTAAAGCTTGCCCTAAGGTGATATGTATCCACTCTGAAACCTATAAAGATTTTGAAGGCCTATTCATATTCAAATTGTGTAATCACATAATAGCTATTGATTTTGTTATCAATGGGATTGATTGTCTTACCAAAGATGCCTTAACGACAAAGATTTGTCCATCAATCAACCCTACATCCTTCCTTCTCCTAATATTCAATTACAACCATTGGAAGCATCATCAAATTGGCATACCAATGCTATCAATGAATTGGTTGTACTAGAATATCACGTACTATCTAAATTGACAACTCTCACGACTCCTGTGGCATTGACCCGACAGGTGTTCCCTATTGAATCAAAGATACAACCACCACCTATCCTTACTTTTGGCAACAACCGTCAAGACAAAACATTTCCTACGATGTTTTTGGCAATACTGCATGAGCCGGTCATCAAATTTGTCTCCCTTTCTTAATGAAGATATCGCTGATGGCTTTGATCCTCATCTCCGGTGGGGGGGTAAATGCACAAGTCCAAACCTGGTTAGAAAGACACCATCTTGGAGAAGAGGTACGCAATATCTTGCTAGAGGATAGAGATTGGATTGTTTTTCAAAGATGAACATGTGTTGAGTATGAAGAAATGGAAATGGATGAATTGGATGTCTTCCTACCACAAATATTCCCTAATCTGATAGCATCCTCTAACGAAGACTCCGACATCAGCACTGAAGATGAGGTTAGGATCATGAATCCTGTGAGTAAAGAATCAGGGAAAATGAAGGTTGAATCCTTAGCATCATTGTCTACCAATTTAACAGGGGCAAGCAAAATTGGAGATATGACCATATTGGACATACATGGTCTTACCCAGTAAGAGATATGGAAGGTGTTTGAATTTATTTATAATTATGCACATTATGGGATCCTGTATAAAGACCTAACTCAGTGCCAATTTGTTTCTATGATTGTTTCTGGATTTCAAGGAATGTTGAGAGCATGGTGGGATGATCTCAGTGTGGAGAGTAAGACCTATATTATGCAAGGAGGGTATGAAGGCAGAGACCCGGGTAGGTCACCTAATAAAAATGTAACCTATCATGTGAGTTCAACATGATGGTATTTAAAGTTCTTGAAACTTACAGAAATATATATATAGAAGGGTATTATTTTTTCAAATTTTTTAAAATACTTACAGATTTAAAAGAAAAGGGTACATTATATTCTTAACAAAATTCACAGATAAGGGGTTTTACAAACATGTCTTGAACGCACGTGATATGGTAGTTTTACACATAGTGAACCCCCCGAGGGCAGAGAAAAATTTGATAATGTCATATCATTCTTCTTTGCTACCCTTGTAATGCAGGTTTTAGGGTCTAGTAGAAAGATTCAGGATTGCAACAGAGAAGCCTTCTTCAGAAGCAAGCTTTGTGACCTGACTCAGGTAAAGAAATATCAACAGCACATGACTCAACCCATGTATCAATTCCCTTGAGGATATTTCAAAACTGAGTACAAGCAATACTATGTTAATTCTATTCCGGAATCCTTTGCAAAACTTATAAAGGAAAGAATTAGGGTTACAGGGCTACATTTGGATAAAAATATCTAAATTGCCCAGATTAACTCATTTATTAATGAGGTCACAGATTTGGAATGTGCTCAACTGTAGTTGAAAAGAGATATGAAGCAAGTGAAGGGATTCAATTCCAGCTTTTTTACCGAAGAAACCAAAGCCCAACAATTTGGAGCAAATAGTATGAAGAGTGCCATTGTAAAGTCAAACATCAAAGAAAAAGTATGGCAAGTGTTTCAAGGTGGTCAAAAGAAAGAGTAAGCTGAGCAAGGAAGAATGGCAGTAGGTAAAATGCTATATCTGCAATAAACCTGGTTGTGTTGCCCCAAATTGCCCTAAGAGAAAAAGGAAATTTGGCAATGTTGTTTTAAAGGACAGATATGAGTTTGATGTAGTTTATTGCAACGTTCTCCAGAAAAACGATTTTCCCATTCAACAGTACACTCAGTATGATTTTGACGATACTAACACTTCTTCTGAAGACTCTTCTTTAGAATCTACTCCCCCAGAAGAACTAGTTTTCTCTGATGATAGTTCTATAAAGATGTTCTATACGGTAAGAAAACCCTATGCTTTTCCCAGTCAAAAGCGATATGAATCTTCTATTGAAGATGGGTCAACTACCAATACTACTGATGAAGTAGAAACATGGAAGAAAGAGTCACAATCTCTAAAGATGAATCTATCGAGAAAATAACAACAGAACTACCAACCATTACCTCTGTTCAGAAGCATGGTTGAGCAAACCTCAAAAATTGTCAAGCAACAAGAATGGAAGCAAAGAATGTATCAAGGAGCTGCTACTCACAGTCACCCGACTAAAACAGATCAACCTACAAAACTAGCTATAGCTAAAGAAGCTTCTACTTCTAGACGACATCCATGTGAACAAGATGTGGAATACATTTAGGTATGTAGCAAAAATGATAGGGCTATTATGGAGGCTATCCAGCAAGTGCATGTGTGTTGTGAAGAATTCTTGCAACTCATGAAAGTAGTAGAAACCCAACTCGCTGCTATTGAGTCCACAATTGATCATACCTATGCATTGGCCAATCATATTTTAGACATAGCAACTTTGCAACAAGTAGCCAATGAACTCATGGAGCAATGGGTACCTGATTGCACTTTGAATGCTTGTGATCTCATTTATTTTGATTCTAAATTCAACAGAGCATTCTATTCAGAAGTATGGATTAAATTCCCTCAGACATAGTCATTTCATGTTGATGCTCTTTGGGACTCTGGTTCAGTAATGTCTTACATTAACCAAGTTTTAGTACCACCACAATTTATTCAGTATTTACCCTCTGGCATAACTGGGTCCTATGCAATAATACTAGAGGAAAAATTCAAAAGGTGGTTTTATGCAAAATTGCACTTGGACAAGCCAAGTTTCAAATCACTCATCTTACCTTGGGAGTAGTTTTGATCTCACAGGTGACTCCATTTACTATTCTACTTGATTTGTCTATATGATTTCAGGTTCAGAATCACTAAATTAAGAGGCGATCTTCTTCTTGGGGGAATGATCCCCACTCTTCCTAATCCTCACAAGAAAGAAAGGTTCAATATTTGGTTTGCATCGGAGAAAGCTAAATATTCTGAGGAACTAGAAGAAATCAACACATTACTGACACAACAAACTAGTGAGAATCCGTTAGCATTCTAGAAATGTGAAGAATATTGGGTTTCACTTCCAGGCAATTTGCTGACTACTGGGGTAAAAGCAATGTTAGTGCCTGATTTGTCAGGGCATTCAGGGTATTTAGGATATTATATTTTGAACTGTAACTAAGACCTTTAACTTTTGAACCTTAGGGATATGTGGACATTAGTACTTATATTTTTGGATAGTTGTGAATGTGCCTTATGGTATCTGATGGCGTGAGGCAGTTTCAGGATAACTAACGAGGCAGTTCTCTTCCTCTTGATCTCGTACTGTTGTTTATGCTCTGTAATTGGGTGATGATGATGAATACTCTGATGGAAGTATCTTTTCCTCTTCCTTATAGTGTTCTTTGCTTATTTACTTTGTAGTATTGTGTATGAATACTCAGTTTACTGTTCCTGATTCCTGTAAACTGCATGTTTCTTGCATTGAATACCTGTTAGAGCTGTGTGCCCCTAACATTTGGCGATCCTTCTGTGCGTGTACTAATCGACATGGGAGCGAATTACAGTAATCTCAAAGCAAAACGATGAGTCGGTTACGATGCGAAGTTTCTTTCTCATGCTCTAACCACCACTTTCTCTCTAAAGAGGTTCTTGCAACTGGTTCAAATTCAGCCTGAAGCATATGGCCCTCAAGAATTCAAGAGGTTCTTGACATGTTAGTCGACCTCGACTACCTGTAGGAATTCTTGAATTGTGTAACCCCGTAGGAAGTGTCTGAGGAACATACATCAAAGTTATTGGAGGATTTCTTTCCGAATCTGCCAGGGGAAATCAAAATTACAATTGTTGACAAGTTGCAAGTGTTTATAGGGGTTCTTGACAGTTTCTGTGCAGGCAGTTTTTGTGCAGTCTGCAGTTTGCATTTTGCAGTTTGCAGTTCAACTGTTTACATATTGCAGATTATAGCATTCTAGTTTGTAGAATGCAGTTTCAATTTTTCAGTTTGCAGAATGCAGTTTCAGTCTTTCAGCTTACAGACTACAGTTTCAGGTATTTCAGTTTGCAATGTAGTTTAAGTAGTTTCATGGTTTAAAGGGGTACAAATGCTCTCTATTATTTTGATGGGTGATTAATGGCAAAGAAGAAGAAGAAAAAGTGTGCTATTTGTCAAAAAGATGGGCACTGTGCAAAGCAATGTCCTTACATGTGCAAGACATGTCAAAAGGAAGATGTATGTGTCAAATACTGTATGCATAAACTGTGCAAGAAGTTGTATCAAATTGTCAGATCTTTTCGAGATGCATCAGATCATGAGGAACTATGTGATGCACAAGAGGATTTGGATGATTTTTCTAATCTTCTTGACAAGGCGGAAGACTGGCATGAAGGTCGTGAAGGAAAAAGAAGAAAGTCGTGCTCTAGTATGCGTAGGATACAGGTGTTACAAGACGCAATTGAAGTCTTGACAGAGAAGTATGAAGATCAGTTTCAGGAGGAAGACGAAAGTGATGATGAGTGGGGAGTTACAACACCAATGTTCCCCTTGGTTGGGAAAAATCAGGTACAATCATGTTTAACTTCTCCAAATGCACTTGGTGTAAATCCGAAATCAATGAAAGAAGCTCAAGCACAAAGCCAACCTGAAGAAGTCAAGAAAGTGATGTTGGAAAGGGCAGAAGAAAAGGATCATCCTGAGAGCCAAAGAAGCCAAAAGGAGCACTTAGTATCCCAAAACCACACTACAAATAGACTCAAGGGTTTGCAAAATGTTGAAGTACCAACAGTTTTTCAGGCACCTGCAGTTTCAAAAACTGAAGTTTCAAAGCCTGAATTTGAATTCTCAGCACCTGAAGTTTTTCAACCTGATTTTGATGTTCTTGAATATGGGATCAAATTTGTAGATACTCAGATTATTGAAGAGAAGAAGTTGACTCAAGAAGGAGAGTTTGTTCAATGCAAGGGAGATGAAGTCCAAAAGATGATGAAGGAAGAAGGAGGAAGCCAGGAGCAACTCATGAGCCAAAGGAGCCAAGAGGATTTCCAGCTATCCCAAACCTCACATCGAAGAGACTCTCCTCTTTGCAGGAAGAGAAGGCGAGTTGCCCAAAAGGGAGTGAGCGAGAGAAGCCACCAATATCCGATACAAACCCATATACCAACATTTGACATCAATCTTGAAGATGTTGAAATTCAGGGAGACATCAGATTTCAGCATAATGCAATGAAAGAGCTGAAGATAGATTAAGACATAATGTGTGCTACTGATGAGGATGATGTGATGAATCATTTTTTCATGAATCTTGATGAGGAGTATTCGACAGGTGACAGTCCGGAAGGTGTTTGTGTTGATGGAGAAGATTTTTTTAGTGATTTGAAGACTGAAAGCCAATTTCCAAGAGCGGATATGAATTATTCAGGTTGTGAAGACAAGGATCTTCGATTTCAGGTCCCTGAATTATAAGTTTTGATACCGAAGGTTCTCGATTTGCAGAGTTTCAGAATTCAGGTCCTTGATCCGCAGATTACTGATTTGCAAAGAAGTTATGTACCTGAACTTGCTGAATTTCAAAGTCTTGTTCTTTCTCAAGCGAAGATGATAAATAATCTCTCATTAGAGCTAGAGGATGAGAGGCATTCAAGTATGGGTGCGGAAAATGAAGCTCTTTCCAAAATTAGTCAACTTCAAGAAGAGAAGACATCATGATGGCGGAGATTTCTCAGGTTCAAACTGAATCTGAAACTCAAGCTGACTTGCATATTTCTTATTGTTATGAAGTTCATGTTGCTCTTAAGCAAGTTGTTTTGAACAAGGATAATCAAATTGAGGACTTGAAGCTTCAACTTACTCAAATCAAGAATGTGGAGTTTTCTTCAAATCTTGATGTTACAGAAGGTTTCTTGAATGATGATTTTGTTATCAATGATCTGTATGATGTTGGTTCTTTCACAAATTCAGTCAAGGATATTGGAAGTTCATCTGTTTTCAAGGAATTTCACTTTCTTGATGATTTATACCAAATTTCTGATGTCAATGGTTTTGTTGATGCTGAGGAGATGGTTTTGACTCATGATTATGCAAGTATTTTGGAAGTTCCTGATGATGGTGAAGTTGGTTTTCTTGAAGATGGTTCTACATTTCTATGTGATGTTGTTGATGGAGGAGATGATGTTGATATTCTTATATCTCATTGGTTTTATGTCTTCATGCTTTATGACATAAGGGAAGTTTTTCAAGGAGCAGAAGTTAGAAGTTTTCAGTTTCAGGGAGATATTACTTATTGGACAGTTTTGCAGCTACATAGTGGATTTCTTTCTATTTTCAAGGAGAAATGTGAGAAAGCCATCTTGGTGGTGTTTTTTATGTGTGAAGGAGAGTTCAACTTCTTATTTTTGAGCCTTGAATCAAATCAGTTTGATGAAGAAGTAGATCAGTTTGATGAAGAAGCAAACCAATTTTGGTTTTTCCTGAATCAAGATTTTCAAGGAAATCAATTGTTTTGGCATGCGGAGTCTAAATCAGGTCTTCAAGTGTTACATCTACATGCAGAGATATTGGATGTGTTCAAGAGGCAGTGTCTAATGGTTGCAAAGTTTACATCCTACCTTGAATATTTCTTCATTCTTCTTGAAGGGAAAGCTGAACATGAACCTGACCTTGAACGTAAACCTGCTATTGAATTTGGATATGTATTTGAATATGAAAATGGACCTAAAGACCTGAAATCACTTGAAGAAGAGGAGATTTTTCTACTTTATAGAAGGTATCTCAATTCAGTAAATGTGGAGAAAATGAAGACTGAAGTGATGGAGTACATGAAGGAAGTTTGGGAGAAAATGAAAGTCATGATGTATGATGTGGTGACTAAACCATATCAGATGTTTGTAGAGGAGGAGATGAAGGAGGAAAACTTGTTTATGGACAAGCAGAATGTTGAACTGAAGCAGCAGTACACTGACCTGAAAGAGCAGTTTGAGGACCTAAAGATGCAGTTGCAGCAACAAGTAAGCCAACAATCTGAGCTGGTGTTTGCTAATAAAAATGTTGAAGTGATTGCAGGGTGAAAGCATGTTAACTTGTCGCGCTTTTTGTGCTAGTTAGCAGTTTCAAGTTAGCACATCTTCAAAAAGTTGGGCGTCCGGTAAATTTTTTACAAATAATATCAAAATTTGTCGGAGGTTGTACATTTGGATTCCTTGTTTCAAGTGCTTTCTATTGATATATCATATGTCATGGATCTTGGAGATGTAGCTCAAGTTATTGTACTAGTTAGTATATGTCAAAATTGTGCTAGTTAGCATTATCCGGGACATGAAAAAGCATGACAAGTTAACATTTTTTCACCAGGAACTGGTGTGCCAGCAGGAATTCAGGAGCACATTACTGAAGACACGGGAAAGGTGCAGCAACTGCAGAACAGCCTAAAGATGTTAGAGAGGAGGACACAGAAGCTGCAAGAGGAATTCACAACTTAAATGATCCAGTGAAAATGATTGTGGATGAGATACTCTGTCAGGAGACTGAAAGTACAAATAAGGTAGTTACAATTCAGGTGGATGCAGAAGTTGAAGAACTTAACAGGGAAACTTCAACTGCAGCACACAACAGACTGAATTCAAGGATCAACTGGTGGATGAATTTTTAGATCAAGGGATGGGTTCTCACAATGTTTGAGAAACATTGCCCGCCAGGTGTGCCAAGTGTTAGTGCCTGATCTGTCAGGGCATTCAGGGTATTCAGGATATTATATTTTGAACTGTAACTAAGATCTTTAAATTTTGAACCTTAGGGATATGTGGACATTAGTACTTATATTTTTGGGTAGTTTTGAATGTGCCTTATGGTATCTAATGGCGTGAGGCAGTTTCAGGATCACTAACGAGGTAGTTCTCTTCCTCTTGATCTTGTACTGCTGTTTATGCTCTGTAATTGGGTGATGATGATGAATATACTCTGATGGAAGTCTCTTTTCCTCTTCCTTATGGTGTTCTTTGATTATTTACTTTGTAGTATTGTGTATGAATACTTAGTTTACTGTTCCTGATTCCTGTAAACTGCATGTTTCCTGCATTGAATACCTGTTAGGGCTGTGTGCCCCTAACAAGCAACACACCCAGGAATGTCCTTAGAGGACACAAAACTGTGTAATGAAGAGATTAGTCAGCTACTACTGAAGGATGGATTGATCTCCATCAAACAATGGATTGATATCCATTTAACAATGCTTTTGCATGTCAGACCTTTTATGTGAAATCACTCGGAACAGAAAAGGGGAAAGAAGAGGCTTGTAATAAACTATAAGCCTATCAACAATTGGCTAGAGCCATAAGAGTTCCTTTACCTCTTAAGGATGAACTACTCTGAAGAATAAGAAAATGCAGGGTTTTATCTAAATTCAATCTTAAAAGCGTTTTTTGGCAATTCAAAATACATCTTGCAGGCAGGCATAAGACAAGCTTTGTGGTACCAAAAGGCATGTTCGAATGGAATGTTCTGCCACTGGGTCTGAAACCGGCTCCATCACTATGCCAAGAAAGAATACAGTTTATTTTCGCGAACTACCGAGAATTCTGGTGTTTTTACATTGATGATATATTAGTATATTACAAGGATATCATCAGTCGTGTCAAGCATCTGCATTTATTCATTAGCAAATTGCAAAAGACCGGCCAGTTGCTAAGTTTTAAAAAGATTGAGCTTTGTCAATCTCAGGTGTCTTTCTTGGGAGTTGAGATATTTTATGGATGTATCACGGTGCAAGCTCATGTCCTTAATAAAATGAAAAGCTTTCCTGACATATTTACTAAAAAAAGCAAATGCAGTCATTTGTGGGATGTTTCCAATGGATAGCTCCCCAGTACCCACATTTAGCTAAGGACCTAATTGTTTTCAAGGATTTGGAACGAAGTCAACATTTCTTTTGGAATGAGCAAATGACAAAGATAGTCAAGAATATCAAGCAGGTACGCAGTCATTTGCCACCATTACAAATCCCTTCAGATAAACCCTTGATAGTTTGCTCAGATGCCTCCGAAGAAGCATGGGGTGGAATTTTGTGTGAAGACACCAATGATGGATCTATTATCTGTCGCTGGGCATCAGGACAATTTAAAGACCCTGAGGTTAAATATCACTCCATTCAATGAGAGTTATTAGTAGGAGTGAACTCTATGCTGGCCTTCTGATTATTCCTAATGGGGGCCCCCTTCACCCTCAAAAGTGATCTTAAACATTTCAACAAATTTCTAGAGGAAAAGAATGCTGGTAAGGTGGGAAATACAAGTATTTTCCGATGGTCTTACAAGATCAATCATTTCAGCGTTTCCTACGAATATGTGTTGGGCCACAAGAATAACATAGCTGACTTCCTCTCACCAATTAAAAGTAGGGGTGAATGATGTGCATTTTCGGATGTGCATTTTGATACAGGTGTAAAAAGTTACACACTAAGTCATTGTACCTTTACCTTATCTCAAGTGTAGGTGTAAAAAGTTACCCACTAACTCATTGTACCTTTACCTTATCTCCTTAAAAGGATATCCAGTTGTATCCCACTCAAGAACCATATCTTCCCACTTACTCAAGTGATAAGCGCATTAAAAAAAAAATGTACTCTTATACACCACGTGTCTAAAGATTCCCGCTTGGAACTTGTATATAAGAAGACCAAACGCTTGTAGTATGGCATCAAAAAATAGAAGCCTTTTCCTGTATCCTCCTAACTCTCTCAGAAAGCTATCCCTATACTCTTTTGTAATCTGCAGTCATGTGTACAAGCTACTGTAATTTTAAGTGATCTATGCTAATCATCCTATTTTAATTACTGCGTAGTAAGTCTGTTCTTTTAGTTTCTCTCATTTGTGTTTTTAGTGCATACTCCATCCGTCAGTATTGTTGCTCAAGCCTGTCAACTTTGCTACTTAAGCTTTTGCTACATAAATTGGTATCAGAGCCAGTTATCACCATTTGTTTTCAAAGGCTTTGCTCTATAAGAATATTGCTAATCCTATAGTAACTAGTTTATGAGCTCAAGCTTACTCATCGGAGCCACTCAAGCTGACCTAGTCGCACTCGCTCAGGTAAGGTGCCGCTAAGATGTAGACACTCACAACTTTCTCAAAAGACTCCATTTTCTCTTGGCCACTCGGTTACTACCAAAGTGAAATTTCTTTTGATGAACCTTTTATCAACAATGGCAATGATTCTCTCATCCTTTAAAAAGATTCTGACAGACAGTATCGAAATTGATGAACAATCTTCTCAAGGACGATGGAGTTTACCAAAGGTATCTACTTCTCAGATATACAAGCATAATATAATTTTTGCATTATCTGCCAATACTCTGTATCATGAGACACATGGTAAATTGACAATCAAGGACAGTGACCATGATGATCATATAATCCACTTGATTGAAGAGCTAGTCGAATTTCGAGAAAAGGCTTTAAAGAGGAATCACCGATTTGTTCATATAGGTTACATAGCCGTAGGCATCATTCCTTTGTTTTTCAAGGGACTAAATGTATCTTGTGTAGGATCCTTGCGACACTAGGCATAAAAACCTAAATGACCAAACCATCAATATTCTGCAAGGAAGCTTGTCTAATGAGCTGATATATATTGAACGCTTGCCCAACTTCCCTTGCAGCCTTACTGATAAGTATTTCACTGAAGTGATCTCTTTGATGATAAAAACCAATGGATTGAATATGAAAAACACTGCAGATCACTTGCAAATACCTTATCGCATGATAGTAAGGGCCATAAATACCCGTGTGGATTTTGTGTATAACTTTGGTTATTTGAGGGATCAAGAATCATCTAAGGGGAAAAATATAGTAATCAAAGTTGATGAGACAACTTTGGGAACTCTACCAGAGATGGGGGAATGGCAGGAAGTTCAATTTCCTGATGAGTGGCAATTGGATATCTCCAAAACACTTAGGAGTGAAGTTCAGCAATTCGAAAACACTTAGGAATGAAGTTGAGCATCCTGAGCCAATGAAGATTGAAAGATTAGGCTCAACAGACAAGTACAATATTCTAGGAAAATCAAAGTCTAGAAAGGAACTCGCTTTAGTTCTGGCACCTCCACAGTATGGTCTGGCATCAACTAGTTCTTCCTTCTCTACTAGCAAAGCTCGCCCTAAGGTGATATGTATCCACCTTGAAACCTATAAAGATTTTAAAGGCCTATTCAGATGTAAATTATGTAATCACATAATAGCTACTGATTTGGTTATCAATGGGATTGACTGTCTTACCAAAGATGCCATTAACGACAAAGGTTTTCAACCAGTCAACCCTGCATCCTTCCTTCTCCTAATACGCAATTACAACCATTGGAAGCAGCATCAAATTGGCATACCAATCCCATCAAGGAATTGGTTGTGCTACAATATCAGGTAATGTCTAAATTGACAACTCTTACCACTCTTGTGTCATTGGCCAGATAGGTGTTCCCGATTGAATCAATGATAGAACTGTCACATGTCCTTACTTTTGGCAATTAGGAGTTAAGACAAACATTTCCTAGAATGTTTTTGGCAGTACTCCATGAGCCAGTCATCGAATCTGTCTCTTGTTTTCCTCTCCATCTATCTCCCTTTCTTGATGAAGATATCGCTGATGGCTTTGATCCTCATCTTTGGTGGGGAGTAAATGCACAACTCCAAACCTTGTTAGAAATATAGCAACTTTGAGAAGTGGTACCCATTATCTTGCCAGAAGATAGAGATTGGATTGTTTTAAAAGATGATGCATGTGTTGAGTATGAAGAAATGGAACTAGATGAATTGGATGTCTTCCTACCACAAATCTTCCTTAATCAGACAACATCCTCCTATAAAGAAGACTCAAAAATCAGCACTGAAATGACTGTGTCTAAGGGAAATCCTTTTTCTATAGAACGCTGCAATAAACTACCTCATAGTCATATCTATCCTTTAAAATAGCATTGCCAAATTTATTTTTTCTCTTAGGGCAGTTTGGTGCAATATGACCAAGTTTATTGCAGATATATCATTTTACGTGTTGTCGTTCTTCCTTGCTCAGCTTACGCTCTCTTTTGACCACCTTGAAATGCTTGCCATATTTGTTTCTTTATTGTTTGACTTTATAGTGGCACTCTTCATACTGCTTGCATCCAAATTGTTGGGCTTTGGATTCTTTGGTACAAAAGCTGGAATTGAATCCCTTGTCTTGCTTGATATCTCTTTTCACTCGAGTCGAGCACATTCCAAATCTGTGACCTCGGTAATAAATGAGTTAATTTAGGCAGTAGAGATATTTCCATCCAAATGTAGCCTTGTAGCCTTCATTCTTTCCGTTATAAGATTTTCAAAGGATTTCAGAAAAGAATTAACATAGTATTGCTTGTACCCAATTTTGAAATATCGTCCAGGGAATTGATACATGAGTTGAGTCATGTGTTGTTCATATTTCTTTACATGATTCAAGTCACAGAGCTTGCTTCTGAAGAAGGCTTCTCAGTTGTGATCCTGAATCTTGCTAGTAGACCACCCTAAAAACTGTATTACAAGGGCAACAAAGAACAATGAGATGACATTATCATTACCAAAGTTTTTCCTACCTTCAGACCCTCCTTGCATAATATAGGTCTTACTCTCCACACTGAGATCGTCCCACCATGCTCTCAAAATTCCTTGAAATCCAGCAACAATCATAGAAACTCCAGTAACAATCATAGAAACAGACTGGTGCTGAGTTAGGTCTTTATACAAAATCCCATAATGTGAAGAATTATAAATAAATTCAAACACTTTCCATATCTCTTCCTGGGTAAGACCATGTATGTCCAGTATGGTCATATCTCCGATTTTGCTTACGCTTTTAAACTTCTAGATGATGATGTTGGGGATTCAACCTTCATTCTTTGCTGATAGGATTCATGATCCCAACCTCATCTTCAATGCTGACGTGTGAGTCTTCGTGAGAGGATGCTGTCTGATTAGGGAAGATTTGTGGTAGGAAGACATTCAATTCATCAAGTTCCATTTCTTCATACTCAACACATGCATCATCTTTGAAAACAGTCCAATCTCTATCTTCTGGCAAGATATTACGTACCTCTTCTCCAAGTTGTTGTCTTTCTGACCAGGTTTAGACTTGTGCATTTACCCCCACCAGAGATAAGAATCAAATCCATCAGCGATATCTTCATCAAGAAAGGAAGAAATATGAAGACGAAAACGAGAGACAGAGTCGATGACTGGCTCATGCAGTACTGGCAAAAACACTCTAGGAAATGTTTTTTCTTGACTGATGTTGCCAAAAGTAACGACTGTTGACGGTTGTATCGTTGATTCAATAGGAAACACATGTCTGGCCAATGACACGGGAGTGGTGAGAGTTGTCAATTTAGACATTACCTTATATTGTAGCACAACCAATTCCTTGATGGCATTGGTATGCCAATTTGATGCTGCTTCCAATGGTTGTAATCGCGTATTAGGAGAAGGAAGGATGTAGGGTTGGCTGGTTGACAAATATTTGTTGTTAATGGCATCTTTGGTAAGACACTCAATCCCATTGATAAAAAATTCAATAGCTATTATGTGATTATACAATTTACATCTGAATATCCCTTCAAAATCTTTATAGGTTTCAGGGTGGGTACATATCACTTTAGGGTGAGCTTTGCTAGTAGAGGAGGAAGAACTAGTTGATGTCGGACCATACTGTGGAGGTGCCAGACCTAAAGCAAGTTCATTGTTAGACTTTGATTTTCCTAGAATCTTGTACTGGTCTGTTTAGGGTAATCTTTCAATCTTCATTGGCTCAGGATATTAAACTTCATTCCTAAGTGTTTTGGAGATATCCAATTGCCACTCATTAGGAAATTGAACTTCCTACCATTCCACCATCTCTCGTAGAGTTCCCAAAGTTGTCTCATCAACTTTCATTACAATATTTTTCCCGTTAGATGATTCTTGATCCCTCAAATAGCCAAAGTTATACACAGAAGGCACACAGGTATTTATGCTCCTTACTATCATGCAATAGGCTAATTGCAAGTGATCTACAGTGTTTTCCATATCCAATCCATTGGTTTTGATCAGCAAAGAGATCACTTCATTGAAATACTTATCAGTAAGGCTGCATGGGAAGTTGGGAAAGCATTCACTATATATCGGTCGATTAGACAAGCTTCCTTGTAGAATAATGATGGTTTGGTCATTTAGGTTTCTATGCCTAGTGTCAAGCAAGGCTCCTATGCAAGATACGGTGAGTCCCTTGCGAAACAAAGGAATGATGCCTACGGCTATGTAACCTATATGAGAAAACTGGTGATTCCTCTTTAAATCTTTTTCTCAAAATTTGGCTAGCTCTTCAAACAAGTGGATTATGTGATCATCATGGTCACTTTCCTTGATTGTCAATCTACCGTGTGTCTCATGATATAGAGTATTGGCAGATAATGCAAAAATTCAATTATGCTTGTATATCTAAGAAGTAGATACCTTTGGTAAACTCCATCGTCCTTGAGGAGATTGTTCTTCAATTTCAATATTGTCATCAGAATCTTTTTAAAGGATGAGAGAATCATTGACATTGTGATAAAAGGTTCGTCAAAAGAAATTTTGATTTTGTAGTAATGGAGTGGCCAAGTGATAATGGAGTCTTTTGAGAAATTTGTGAGTGTCTACGTCTTAGCGGCACATTGCTTGAACGACTACGACTAGATCAGCTGAGTGGATCCAATGAGTAAGCTTGAGCTCGTAAACTAGCCTTTGGAGACAAATGGTGATTATTGGCTCTGATACCAATTTATGCAGCAAAAGCTTAAGCAGCAAAGCTGACAGACTTGAGCAGCAATACTGATGGATGGAGTATGCACTAAAATCACAGATGAGAGAAACTAAAAGAGAAAAATTATTACGTACTAATTAAGTAGGATGATTAGCATAGACCATTCAAAATTACAGTAGCTTGTACACAAGACTGCGGATTACAAAAGAGTATAGGGATAGCTTCTTGAGAGAGTTAGGAAGATACAGGAAAAGGATTCTATTTTTCCACACCCTACTACAAGCGTTTGGTCTTCTTATATACAAGTCCCATGCAGGAATCTTTAGACATGTGGTGTTAAAGGGTATATATATTTTTTGATGCGCTTACCACTTGAGTAAGTGGGAAGATAGTGGTTTGTGAGTGGGATATAGATGGATATCCTTTTAAGGAGATAAGGTAAAGGTACAATGACTTACTGGGTAACGTTTTACACCGTACACTTGAGATAAGGTAATCAGGATCGCAATAGAGAAGCCTTCTTCAGAAGCAAGCTCTACGACCTAGCTTAGGTAAACAAATATCAATAGCACATGACTCAACTCATGTATCAGTTCCCTGGAGGATATTTCAAAATTGAGTACGAGCAATACTATGTTTATTCTTTTTGAGAATGCTTTGCAAATCTTATGAAAGAAAGAATTAAGGTGCAGGCCTAAATTTGGATGAAAATATCTCTATTGCCTAGATTAACTCATTTATTAATGAGTTCACAGATTTGGAATGTGCTCGACTGTAGGTGAAAAGAGATATAAAGAAAGTGAAGGGATTCAATTCCATTTTTTGTACCAAAGAAACCAAAGCCCAATAATTTGGATGCAAGCAGTATGAAGAGTGCCATTGTAAAGTCAAACAACAAAGAAACAAATATGGCAAGTGTTTCAAGGTGGCCAAAAGAAAGCACAAGCTAAGCAAGGAAGAATGATAGCAAGCAAAATGCTATATCTGCAATAAACCAGGTCATATTGCACCAAACTGTCTTAAGAGAAAAAGGAAATTTGGCAATGTTGTTGTAAAGGATAGATATGAGTATGAGGTAGTTTATTGCAACGTTCTCCAGAAAAAGGATTTCCCCATTCAATAGTACACTCAGTATGATTCTGACGATACTGACACTTCTTTTGAAGACTCTTCTTCAGAATCTACTCCCTCAGATAACCATTTTTCTCTGATGATAATTTTGTAAAGATGTTTCAACCTGTACATATTGAGTTTTGTTTCGATCCGTGTACATTTTTCCTTGCTTGTTGGTCCTAACTTCTTCTTCGAACTCAATACCATGATCATCAATGCAAATAGCATACTCCTCGTTAGGATCCAAGTAAACCTGGGCTCCATGACAATTAGTCTTGTAAAAAGAGAGTATATGCTTGTACCACATTGTCGTTCCGGTTTCCGAGTGAGTCAAGTAAGAAGACATTTCGGATGTTGAATCTGAAAAAGTGTCCAAAACTTCTTAGTGTCTGAAACTTCTTCAAGAACTGTGTGCAAGGAATTGCCTTGATTTATGCTTTCTTCAGTGGATACTCTACTGGTTTTTTCTCCAAATAGGCCTTGATTTCCTATTACACGACCGGATCTAAGGTTCATATAGACTTATGAAGTGTTGGATAGAGTACTCACCTTAGATTGACTTGTAGACAATTTCCACTTGACTCAATTGCAACTTTCTATCAAGCCACTGATTCCTCGTCTGCAACCTGATTCCTGTACAAAATTTGTTAAATTAGCCATTTTTCTATAAGGACAGTAGAGCTCTTGAGAACTCCAATGATTGGTCTCTGTATTTCACTTCAATTCGTGCTATGGAAGTCGAAATTTTGACTTTCAGATTCAGCTTAGCAAAATCAAAGGTTTAATCTGCAATCTGTAAACTGAATGTATCTGTATCAATTTTGATCCAATTGAACCCAAAATTTCCTCGTGCCCTTATTTTATGTTGGTCTAACATTGTACAAGCCCAAAAGTCAAATTTGAAGTCTCTGGATAGCAGAAGTAAATAATCGTGATTATCTAATTTTGTCCTTTTTTGTACTTTTTGGATGGTTTTGGCAAGTATACAACTTGTTAAAGCCCTTGGGAAAGTTTCAACAAGTTTGGACAAAATTTGATCAAGTTTACCCACTGTTCCATGTCCGTAGACTCTGATTTCGAGAATCTGGCTTAAGTCTCACTTTTGTGGTCCAAATTTCACCAAAATTGATTTGTGGGGTCCAATTGATGTGCTTGACCTTGTGGTATACTCAAATTTGCAAAATCACCAAGTTTTCAAGCAAATGTAAATAATCACGACTATTTACTTTTGATAATTTTTTGTAAATTTTTGTCCCAACTTTGACACAGATCTATTAAGCACCTTATGTTAAGATCACTAGCCAATTTTCATCAAGTTTGGACAATTTTTGGTCAAATGGTTATCAATTATCTGTCCGCGGACTAACTTTGCAATTTTTGTCACAGTTTTTACTCCAGTGATCCAAATCTTGTCAAATTTGGTTTGTGGGCTTATTATAACCTGGTAAAGCTAGTGGTATGTCAACTTGGTCAAAAAAGTTCAAAAATAGGGCAGATGTAAATAATCGTGATTATTTACTTTTGTCAATTTTTGCAAGTTTTTGGTCAACTGAGCATATACACATGTTTATCACCTCCATATAAGCCTATGAATAAATTTTCACCAAGTTTGGATAAATGTTTCCTCTATTCACACTCAAGATTCAAAAAGTTAGTACAAACTTTAGTTTTCACCCATTTTTTTGCCAGTTTAGTGATCCAAATATATTGGGCCTTTACAAAAGTTGTTTGTACACATGCAATGAGTCAATGGTATGAGCCTTGGCCAAATTAGAGCAAAAAGTTAATAATCGTGATTATTAACTTGAGATTTGAAATGAGCACTTTTTTAAAATTTTCTCAAGGAAAATCCTTTTATGATGTGTTTTAAACCTATGAATCAAGTCAAAACTTAATTTGGCTTAAAAAGTCAAGAAAAAGTAAATAATATAAGTTTTGGTCAAATTCTCATAATTTTTACCTTGAAGTGTCCTTGACCTTACCCACTGGTTCAGACAACTATTAGGCTTACTCCCCACTTGGATTGAGTGAATTCGAGTCTTTTCGTGCTATTTCTAGCCATAGACCTGAAATTTTGCAACCTTACATAACAACTCACACTTTCCACAACCTAGAGGAATTTAAAGGACAATTATACAAGACGCTCATGTTTTTCCCTAGTTTAGGTCTCTTCGTTCTCCGGCAACGGCGCCAAATGTGGGACGCATGTCTAACCTCACAATCCTATCTTATTGCAGTATTAGCAAGAACCACGATTAATTTGTCAAACCATGGGACGAAGCTGACTCGACTAGGGCATAGAGGCTACAAGAAGTTGTCAATCTCTCGAAAAACAACTAACAACTCGCATCTAACTCAAGCTACACGCTCAAGTGACTGAAATCACTAAAAGACAATTGTTCATCGGTAAGCAAATCACATCCGTTACAGCATCAAATGACATCCAAACGTAAGGAAACTTCTACGACAAGTTTATAAGACCTAAGCACACATGCCTATAGCCTCAAACCCCACTTTAGGTCAAGTTCCAAAATTGCGATTATTAACAACAGTGCATTTTTGACCTAGTCGTTTTCAACCCAGAATGCATCTTAATGCTTAGCAATCACGCCCCAATACCCCACCTATGCTTAGTTTTTGATTTAAAAGTGTAAATTCCTAGTTATGATGAAATTAGGCTGCAAGTCGGGGATGCCAAAAGCTACAAAATACTGTGAATGGCTTACGTCAATGCGTAGAGCTCTTACCTGCGGTTGCAATGCAACAAACGCATTCGCAATGTGACAGCTGGAGAGGGAGTAGGAAGCGTGAGAAGGAGAGAAGTAAACATCGTTAGCTCACGCTGTGTATTTCTTATCCAAAAACTTATAAAAAACTTACAAAAATGGGCTTTTATACCTTAGCCAAGGTTTTTGGGTGGTCAAAAGTAATAATCTGGAGTTCTACCAAAGCTGAGAATCGAATGGATGATACAATCTAGAAGCTTGTAGCCCTTGCTCATTAATTACAAGGTTTATCAAGAAAACAGGAGTTACAATATTCTCGATTTATCAAAATAATAATTGTTTTTACAAGGAGAACTCCGAAAAATGGTGTCCACGTTAGCTTGTTGCTAACAACAACCTTCGTCACTCCTCGGGGTTGTTATGCTTTTAGAGTCATGCCATTTGGCCTAACAAATGCTCCTGTAACTTTTCAACACTTCATGAATATGGTGTTTCAAGCATTCTTTGGAAAGTCCATTAGGGTTTTTATTGATGACTTTTTCATTTATAGCTTAGAATCATTGCACGGTTTAAAAAAAACTTTACGACATGGGAGGTCAGCTCAATCCCGACAGATGTCACATAGGTAAGGATGAAGTGATCTTGCTCGGTCACAAAGTTTCCTATAAAGATATCAAAGTGGATCCTTCAAAGGCAAAGGCTCTTATTGAGTTACCATCACCCAAGAGTCTTAAGAAGGTCGTCTCCTTCATTCAAAAGGTGAAGTATATGTCAAGCTTCATTCACTTAGCTTCTTCGGAGTTACTTCACCCCTCACAGAAATTGACACAACAAGTCGAGTTTGTTTGGTCTGATGAGCTTGAAGAATATTTTTGTAAAATCAAAGTCATTTTTTCAGAAGTACCAACACTTATGCCTCCTTGTTGGGAGTACATATTCTTTGTTAGCTCTAGTGTTGGGAAAGAAACAATTGGTGTTGTTTTGCTACAACAAGATCCCCAAAGCACCAGGATGCAGCCCAACTACTTTGCTAGTAGGGTCATGAATGCCTTGGAGAGAGGCTACACAGAGGCAAAACTCATGATGCTTTCTCTCATGTTTGTGGTGAGAAAGTTTAGATCCTACTTACATTCATGACCCTACTTTTCTAGTAGGGTCATGAATGCCTTGGAGAGAGGCTACACAGAGGCAAAACTCATGATGCTTTCTCTCATGTTTGTGGTGAGAAAGTTTAGATCCTACTTGCTACCAAAACCTTTTGTAATTCTCACTATAGAAATTTTTTTCCCTTGGGTGTCATCTCAAATGAATCTTAGTACTAGGATCTCAAAGTGGATTATGGAGCTGCAAGAGTTCCAATACCCTTTCAAGGTAGAAGATAGTGTGTGTGCACAATTGGCAGGGATTGTCACTTATAGGGTACATGATAAGGAGATTAAGGTGCCTGAAGTAAAGACCCTACCATTGCCTCCACCGAAAAGTATCCCTAATGCATTTACCTTGTTCTTTGATGGATCTTTTTGACGAGCCACAGGAAAAGTAGGGGGAGGGCTATTGTTGCTTAACCCAAGATGAGAGGTGGTCATAAAAGAGAAGGTCAATCTACCAGGTTCAACTAGCAACAATGAAGCAGAATATGACACACTACTTCATGGTTTAAAAATGTGCATTGGCCAAGGTATACAACATCTCATGGTAAAAGGGGATGTACTTTTCTTTGTGAAGCAGATTTTAGGCATTTGGGCATATAAGAATGAAAGGCTAAAGACAAACGTTCATACCATTCATAGGTTGTTTAATCAGTTTGAAGAAGTGCAACTATATCATATTCCTAGGAAAAAAAACGAAGATACAAATTTACTTACACAACAAGAAGTTACATGTGTTGAGAAGCAATTAGTGGCAGCACTTGTCAAGAAACCGAAATACCAGGGATTGGAGTCATTGGCTCCCATTATTGGCTTTATTCTAGAAGGCGAGTTTCCACAAGGCTTCACAAAAGCTCAAAAGAGGAGACTCATGAAGAAGGAAAGCACGTATCTCTTCTTAGAAGGATCCCTGTATCAAAGAGGGAAGGATCAAGTGTGCAGAAGAGTACCAACTATCAACTATCAATACTACTGTGATGAATCAGAAACATGGAATAAAGAGTCACGACCTCTAAAGATGAATTTATCAAGAAAAAAACAGCAGAACTACCGACGATTACCTCTGTTCAGAAGCATGGTTGAGCAAACCTCAAAAATTGTCAAGCAACAAGAATGGAAGGAAAGAGTGTATCAAGGAGCTGCTGCGCGTAGTCACCCAACTACAACAGATTAGCCTACAAAACTAGCTACAATTGAAGAAAAGCTTCTACTTCTATACGACATCCATGTGACCAAGCTGTGGAATACATTCAAGTATGCAGCAAAAATGATAGGGCTATTATGGAGGCTATCCAACAGGTGCATGTGTGTTGTGACAAATTGCTGCAAGGCATGAAAGTGGTAGAAACCCAACTGGCTACTATTGAGTCCAAAAATGATTATACCTATGCATTAGCCAATCATATTTCAAACATAGCATCTTTGCAACATGTAGCCAATGAACCCATGGAGCAATGGGTACCTGATCGCACTCTGAATGCTTGTGATCTCATTTATTTTGATTCTAAATTCAACAGAGAATTCTATTCAGAAGTATGCATTAAATTCCCACAGACACGGTCATTTCATGTTGATGCTCTTTGGGACTGTGGTTTAGTAATTCCTTACATTAACCAGGTTTTAGTACCACCACAATTTATTCAGTATTTACCCTTTGGCATAACTGTGTCCTATGCTAATAATCCCAGAGGAAAAATTCAAAAGGTGGTTTCATACAAAATTTCACTTGGACAAGCCAAGTTTCAAATCACTCTTTATCTGCACCCACACCCAAATACTGATATTACCTTGAGAGTATATCTAATCTCACAGGTGACTCCATTTACAGTCCTACCTGATTTGTCTATACGATTTCAGGTTCAGAATTGGGCTTATGAAGTTCTCACCAAATCAAGAGAAACTCTTCTTCTTGGGGGAATGATCCCCACACTTCCTAATCCTCACAAGGAAGAAAGGTTCAATATTTGGTTTGCATCAGAGAAAACTAAACATTCTAAGCAACTAGAAGAAATCAACATATTACTGACACTACAAACTAGTGAGAATTCGTTGGCATTCTGGGAACATGAACAATATTGGGTTTCAGTTCCAAGCAATCCCCCGACTGCTGGGCTAAAAGCAACACACCCAAGAATGTCCTTAGAGGACACAAAACTATGCAATGAAGAGATTAGTCCACTACTGAAGGATGGATTCATCTCCCCCCATCAAACAATGCTTTTGCATGTCATGCCTTTTATGTGAATAATCGCTCGGGACAGAAAAGGGGGAAGAAGAGGCTTGTAATCAGCTATAAGCCTATCAATGATTGGCTAGATCCCCAAAGATTTCCTTTAACTCTCAAGGATAAACTACTCCGAAGAATAAGAAAATGCAAGGTTTTTTCTAAATTTGATCTTAAAAACGGTTTTTGGCAATTCAAAGTACATCCTACAGACAGGCACAAGACAAGATTTGTGGTACCACAAGCCATGTTCGAATGGAATGTTCTGCCAATGGGTCTGAAACCGGCTCCATCATCACTACGCCAAGAAAGAATAGAGTTGATTTTTGCAGACTGCTAAGAATTCTGGCCTTTATACATTGATGATATATTAGTATATTCCAAGGATATCATCAGTCATATCAAGCATCTGCATCTATTCATTAGAAAATTGCAAAAGACTCGCCTGGTGTTAAGTTTGAAAAAGATTGAGATTTGTCAATCTCAGGTGTCTTTTTTGGGAGTTGAGATATTTTCAGGATGTATCAGGATGCAAGCTCATGTCCTTAATAAATTCAAAAGCTTTCTTGACATATTTATTGACAAAAAGAAAATGCAGTCATTTGTGGGATGTTTACAATGGATAGATCCCCAGTATAACTCAGAAGACAAATAGGTATTTATGATCCTTACTATCATGCGATAAGCTATTCGCAAGTGATCTGTAGTGTTTTCCATATCCAATCCATTGGTTTTGATCAGCAAAGATATCACTTCATTGAAATACTTATTAGTAAGGCTGCATGCACTACAAGAGCTTGTGTGAACTTGTGACGCTGTTAGCGATGAAAATACATTGGGTTTTTATACTCCCCGGTGTCGCTAAGACCGTCGCTAACAGCATCGATACGAGAACGTCGCTATGAGCGTCGCTATATGCATTGCTATATGCGTCACTATAGACGTCGCTATATAGCAACTTCTATAGCGACAATCATAGTGACGTTTACATGCCACCTATAGTAACATTCATAGCGACGCTGCAGAGCCTAATATAGCAACGCTTATAGCAACGCCCGTGAGAAAAAAAATGGTGGCAGGGCTTGAATTTACCTACCACCCATCAACCATATTGAATGTTTCAATAATAGAGTAAACCTAAATGAATCCAAGATAAGCCCAGATTCACCTTTGAAAGAAAGTGTAAGTTTAGATATACACCCAAAGTAGTCACCCACAAGACAATATAACCATTAACTCCATCATCCATAGTATTGTTTGTAGAATAAAGATACAAAAATGACAAAAGTAAATTGATGAAATAAAATCAATGACAATTGTACACATGATGCCCACCTGCCGCTCCCCAAGTGGTGCAAGCTCCCTGCCTCTACTCGCGCTTTGGCTACCTCCTTTTGTTGCTTCCACTTGTCGGGATTCTCACGCGCTGCTTTCTTTGCATTCTTCCAATCTTCTTTGGCCAACAAATTTGGTTTGTTCCACCCATGCTTAATTGCTTTTTGCACTTTGGAATGCTTATGCTTTCAGTATTCGCACATTCAAACCTTCATCAGGTCTTCATTGAAGCGGTCATCCCATGTTGAAACGGGAAACTCGTCATGCAGCATGTTGATGACTCTCTCTTTTCAATCACTTGGTACTTCACTCTAGGTGTTTAGTATGTAGTTTCTAAACACCTAAGAGCAAAGACCGCGCATGCGCGAGATCACCTTCTTGCCTCCATCATCCAAGATGATGCCACCGCTGAAGCTGACGGAGTAAGGCAAGTCCTCTCACCAGTGACACGTGAATGTGGGTGTTCTAGCAGGGGTCTCTAGAGGCATGTTAATGGTGGTACGGACGTCAAGTGTCTTCACTGGAGTCTGGGCCCCAAAGTGAGGAGTGTCCGACTGGAGTGACTCTTGGAGGAGAAGCTACTGGTGTGTAGCTGCTAGGAACGGCCGTCATCCGTGAAAAACCTGGTGTAGATGGCGATGCCATAGCTGGTGTGGGGGAGGGCAAAGAAGGGGAGGGTAAAGACTCACCTTTAACACGAGACGGTGTCGAGGCATCGACAGCGGCATCCCCACAACAACTGCCGCCGACACAACTAGAGCACCGGTGCCTAGATGAGTGTGAAGATCGTCTCGTCAACACCAAAGCTTTGGAGCGTGTTGAATGCTTTGAAACAGTGGGAGACGCTAAAGGAGTAGGAACGCGTGATGGTGCTCCAGAGCGATAACGCTCCACGTACCACTATCTCTGCTGGGGTGACAAAGAAGAAAGAAACTCATTATCATCCATACTTGCATTAAACACACGAACATTTAATCTTAATATTGAATGAATGGAGAAAAAAACATGGACAACTAGAGAGAGAGAGAGAGAGAGAGAGAGGACTCATAAAGGGGGAGGGATTCCTGTGTAGAGAGATTTCGTTGAATTTTTGTGAATTTGTAAAAGCACTGCACTCAGGGTGCAATGGAGACTGAAGCTACATCATGAAGGTCTGCTCATAGAAGTTGCTTGCCCCACCACTAAATCTAATTGATCGGTTGAAAGAGACGCTGAGAAGCAGTAGTAGTGCTTCTTAGTGTCTCTTTCACCCGATCAACTAGATCTAGTGGTGGGATGAGTAGCATCTATATTGAGCAGACTTTTGCGATTGCATGCAAAATTGGGTGATTCTAGCCTCTAGATCTTCCATCATCTTCTTCTCAACACTGAGATTGCACATGACAATCCCACACATGCACTCATCATCTATGGTTTTCCATAGCGTGTCCCAGGCTTTATCAAATCCATTTAGCCACTCTCCAATGTATACTAGGGACTTTGATACCAACCAACCTTTTGCCATGCTACCCTCTGGACGTGCCTTCTGACGCACATATCCCATGAGCGTTTTCATGAAACTTTCTAAAAAGAACATCCATTTGGAATGTACTGTGCCAGCTATTTCCACCTCATCAACTATGTGAACAAGAAGATGCACCTGAATGGTTAGCATGGTAGTAGGAAAGTGTTTCTCAAACATGCACACAACCTCCGCAGCGTTTAGTTTGGCAAATGGTATGGAGTCTACATTGATCTCCTTTTGTGAGATCCATGGCACCAACTTCGCAAGTTTGTAGATTGTGTTACGGACGTCAAGAGACAAACATCCCTCAATGGCCACTAGTAAAATAAACTGCAAAACATGTGTAGCAAACACACGAATATGTTACACAATTCCCATTATGAACATACCTAACACATTTTATGCCAGTCGTGTGACTTCAAACCAGTAATCTTTCCTTCTTTAGTAAAACACGTTCGGAGCAAGTGCATTATGCCAGCGGGGGTCTGCACAGATTGAATGGTCTCTTTTACTTTGCATTCTTGAGCTCCATTGAAAATCCATGGCTCTTTAGGGAGTTTTATCCATCCATCGAATGCTATCTGCGTCCAATATTTCTCCATACGATCCACATTTCTAAGGTCAACCCTGCCTCCCAAAGTATCTTTCTTGCCGGTCAGATGGTCCCATAGTAGATTACCCACATTCTTGAATATGTGCATTGGATCGAGCAAGTGATTGATCATGAGTCAGGGCCGATATGGTAACTCGTACATAGAGAGAGTCTCTTCATCCCTGGGGACAAACCTTCATCACATATCTCCTTTTGCTCTAATCGTGCTTCGACAGACATCCTCGGTGTCTCTCTTCCCAAAAATCCATCGCGTAACACATGATTCTCTGGAAGATACACTTGATGACCTTCGTAGATTTGCTTCTTGAATGAGGGCGCCCGACGTGCATTCAATCTAGGTCCACATGTGACACATGCTCTGTATCCGCTTGTTTGAAGCCTTGCATGCATACACATGATAATAGATAAGCTTGAGAAAAACCAACATTTACAGTGTTTGAGTTTAAGTGTAAATCACCTGAGCATTCTGTTAGTCTGGGATAGTCATGCATGGTCCACATTAGAATGCCTCTGATCAAAGCATTCTGTCGACCTGTGTATTGGCTCATATACACCACTTCTATGCCAATCCACAATTGTTGTACCTCTTCCAATAGTGGACAAAGATACACATCCATATTCTTCACTTTATACTGCCCCGGCACAATCAAGCTTAGCCATAGGTGCCCCTTCTTCGTAGTCAATCACGGGCGAATGTTGTAGCTAAGGATGACAACGGGCCATACATTGTAAGACGTTGATCTTTGACCAAATGGATTTACGCCATCCATAGCCAGGTTTAGGTGCAAATTTTG
Organism: Adiantum capillus-veneris; assembly: GCF_014529385.1. NCBI lineage: Eukaryota > Viridiplantae > Streptophyta > Polypodiopsida > Polypodiales > Pteridaceae > Adiantum > Adiantum capillus-veneris. Next base: position 107,957,454 of record NC_140955.1, on the reverse strand, counting down.
AGCTTCCCTGGCAAAATCCGACAATGTTTCATCTATATGTTTTCAGGCTGCACAATCTACAGAAATCCGTAGCACAGCATCCGAAGATTTATTCTCCTCATGCCATGATGCTAGGGTGGCCATGGACTTACATTCGAAGAAATGCTTGATGCGAGGAAGCAGAGAAAAATGTCGCAAAACCATTTGTGGAATTTTTGTTCCGTGGAGATCTACTCGATATCTCTCGGAATCACATTTCGGACACTTCTCCATGTCTATGTATTCCCCTCTGAAAAGAATGCAGTCGTTAGGACAAGTGTGGATCGAATTGTAATCCATCCCCAAGTTTCACAAGATCTTTCTTGCTTCCTCTCTAGAATCTGGCATCACATTATCAGTTGGCAGTATGTGCTCTTTAAGCAATCTACACAACGAAAAAAATACGATACAATTGCGTAAAACTCTATCAGATCATTATACATCTAGAGTTTTTTATTAAAGTAAACACATTGTAATAGATCACCTGAAAAGCGTTGTGATGCTAGTGTCACTCCATCCAAACTTTGTCTACATGTTGAGAAGAACCAAGAGTGCCTTCAATCTAAACACACGTGCTCCATCATACAATGGCGTATCGGCTTCACTTTTCATATCATCATACATAAGCCTTTCTGAATCCATAATCATCTCGATCATTGCATCGATCTTGGGCTCAAACATTTCCTCGTTGGGAATGTGGTCTGCATGATCATCCCCTGAGCTGTCAGAGGCTACATCTTGTGGCCTCACATATGCTTCTTGACCAAAGCGCCTGCGAACACGTCTATTGGGTTGCAAGATTGCTGCCTGTTGGCCAACATCAGAGTCCGACGAGTTATAATTGGCAACAACTCAATCTATAATAGATATATCAAACTTGCCAAATTTGCGAACGTGGTGCTAAGAAAAACGTCTTGTCTGTCCCACAGCATGCTTGCATTGATTACCAGGACATAAGATCCTCGTTGAGAGATAGGTGTTTCGGTTGGACGGCCCCACATCCTCGTCACTACTCATAATCAGGGTAAAAACCTTATAACCTGGACAATAGATTTAATCTTCTATTGGCATCCTCCATCTTTTATCTCTCTCTCTCTCTGTGTGTGTGTGTGTGTGTGTGTGTGTGTGTGTGTGTGTGTGTGTGTGTGTGTGTGTGTGTGTGTGTGTGTGTGTGTGTGTGTGTGTGTGTGTGTGTGTGTGTGTGTGTGTGTGTGTGTGTGTTCACACTGTAAACTACCTCACATTCTCTAGTCATGTCTAATCCCCGCACACCTCAGTCTAGAGGTGCACGGAGATCAGAACCATGAGGTTATAATCTCGTCTTTATTGGTCAATGCCTATATTTGTGGGTACAATAAATCTACACACCCACGTCTACATGATAGTGCATGTAGTGGACAAAACCCCTTTGCCTCTTCTCTAGCTGTAGCATTTCACAGCATCTTAACATCTTTTCACAGTAGATCTTTGTTCTAGGGATTACTTAGCACATTATAAGTTGGCCTCCAATCTAAGCATCATGCCATTGAAAGCTTTACAGCTTAAGGTCGCATCCGTAGAGAGGAAGAGAGGGATCACCTTTCGTCTAACTCTAATTTTTTTACCGTAATCTTGAAGGTAGACTCTAATATAAAAACTCAATCCAAAATCTAATCTTAAATCTAACATAATTCAACATGTGGTGATTCGCGGCTAATTGAATATGGTTAGTGTGTGAGTTAATAGATGTCAGATTCTGATGAGAATATACATATTGTTGTGTAACTAGTGTTTGCTCTTTGGGCAAAGCGCACCTTCATTGACATGCACTGATATCTAACCTAAATCTAAAAAAATCTAGTCCATCAAACATAAATCTAGATCTAATTTAATCTTAAACTCAAAATAAACCTAAATCTAATCTAATCTAACGTACATCTAAATCTAGCGTAAATCTAATCTAACATAAATAAACCTAAATTTAATCTAAGTAAATCTAACTCAAAATAAACTTATATTTAATCTAATCGTACATAAATAAACCTAAATCTAATCTAACGTAAATCTAAATCTAACCTAATCTTAAACTCAAAATAAACCTAAATCTAATTTAATCTAACGTAAATCTAACCTAACGTAAATAGACATAAATCTAATCTAACGTAAATCTAACTCAAAATAAACTTAAATCTAATCTAATATAACCTAAATAAATCTAATATCTAATCTAACGTAAATCTAAATCTAACCTAATCTTAAAGTCAACATAAATATAAATCTAAATGTAATCTAACCTAATCTAATTAAAATTTTAACATAATATTTTTCTCTCTTTGTTTTCTCCCCTTACCTCTCCCTTTCGTTTTCTCCCCCTCTCTCTCTCTCTTTGGTTTTTTATTCTCTCTCTTTCTCTTTGTTTTCTCCTCTCTCTCTCTCTCTCTCTCTCTCTCTCTCTCTCTCTCTCTCTCTCTCTCTCTCTCTCAATGTGTGTGTGTATGCATTCTTTGTTTATGCATGTGTGTGTGTGTGTGTGTTTTTTGTTTATGCATGTGCTCTCTCTCTCTCTCTCTCTCTCTCTCTCTCTCTCTCTCTCTCTCTTTCTTTCTCTCAAAAACACAATGTGTGTGTATGTGTGAGAGAGAGAGAGAGAGAGGGAGAGAGAGAGTAAGAGGCAAAGGGAACATGAAAGAGAGGAGAGGGAAGGAGCATACCTGGCTCTCCTTCCTCTCCTTGTGTGTGAGTGTGTGTGTGTGTGTGTGTGTGTGTGGAGAAAAGAGAGAGAGAGAGAGAGACGGAGAGCGTGGGTTAACTCTTTGCTTGAGCGCCAAAAATCCAGATCTGAGATCTGAGATTTCGGGCGCTCTCGGTTTAATTTTTTACCCCTGTCGACGTCGCTATGGTCGTCGCTATGAGTGTCGCTAATGTGAAGTACCTCTTGTAGTGATGGAAAGTTGGGGAAGCATTCAATATATATCGGTCCATTAGACAAGCTTCCTTGCAAAGTAATGATGGTTTGGTCATTTAGGTTTTTATGCCTAGTGTCAAGCAAGGCTCCTATACAAGATACATTGAGTCCCTTGCGAAACAAAGGAATGATGCCTACGGCTATGTAACCTATATGAACAAACTGGTGGTTCTTCTTTAAAGCCTTTTCTCAAAGTTCAGCTAGCTCTTCAAATAAGTGGATTATATGATCATCATGGTCATTGCCCTTGATTGTCAATTTACCATGTGTCTCAGGATACAGAGTATTGGCAGATAATGCAAAGATTTTATTATGCTTGTAGACTTGAGAAGTAGATACCTTTGGTAAACTCCATCGTCGTTGAGGAAATTGTTCTTCAATTTCAATATTGTCTATCAGCAGATTTTTAAAGGATGAGAGAATCATTGCCATTGTTGATAAAAGGTTCGTCAAAAGAAATTTTGTTTTGGTAGTAACTAAGTGGCGAAGCGAAAATGGAGCCGTTTGAGAAAGCTGTGAGTGTCTATGTCTTAGCAACACCTTGCCTGAGCAACTGCGACTAGATTAGCTTGAGGGGCTCCAATGAGTGAGCTGGAGCTTGTAAACTAGTTACTGTGGGATTAGTGAAATTCTTATAGAGTAAAGCCTTTGAAAACAAATGGTGATTACTCGCTCTGATACCAATTTATGTAGCAAAAACTTAAGCAGCAAAGCTGAGGAGGACTTGAGCAACAATACTGACGGATGTAGTATGAATTAAAAACACAGATGAGAGAAACTAAAGGAACAAAATTCTTACACAGTAATTAAAATAGGATGATTAGCATAGATCACTCAAAATTACAGTAGCTTGTATACAGGACTCCGGATTACAAAAGAGTATAGGGATAGCTTTCTGAGAGAGTTAGGAAGATACAAGAAAAGGCTTCTATTTTTGGATGTCCTACTACAAGCGTTTGGTCTTCTTATATACAAGTTCCAAGCGGGAATTTTTAGACACGTGGTGTTAAAGGGTACATATATTTTTTGATGCGCTTACCACTTGAGTAAGTGGGAAGATAGTGGTTCGTGAGTGGGATAGTGATGGACATCCTTTTAAGGAGATAAGGTAAAGGTACAGTGACTTAGTGGGTAACTTTTTACACCTTACATGTGAGATAAGGTAAAGGTACAGTGACTTAGTGGGTAACTTTTTACACATGTATCAAAAATGCACATCATTCACCCGTGCTTTTAAATAGTGAGAGGAGGTTGACTATGTTATTCTTGTGGCCTGGCACATATTCATAGGAAATGTCAAAATGACTGAGCTTGTAAGACCATTGGAAAATATGTGTGCTTCCCACCTTATCAGCATTCTTTTCCTCTAGAAATTTGTTGAATTGTTTAAGATCACTTTTGAGGGTGAAGGGGACCCCCATTAGGAATAATCAGAAGGCCAGCACAAAGCTCACTCCTACTAATAATTCTCGTTGAATGGAGTGATATTTAACCTCAGGGTCTTTAAATCGTCCTAATGCCCAACGACAGATATTAGGTCCATCATTGGTGTCTTCACACAAAATTCCACCCATGCTAACTATCAAGGGTTTATCTGAAGGGATGCAATGGTGGCAAATGACTGCATAGGTGCTTGATTTGCTTCACTGTCTTTGTCATTTGTTCATTCCAAAAGAAATGCTAACTTTGTTCCAAATCCTTGGAAACAATTAGGTCCTTTGCTAAATGTGGGTACTAGGGAGATATCCATTGTAAACATCCCACAAACGACTGCATTTGATTTTTGTCAGTAAATATGTCAGGAAAGCTTTTCAATTTATTAAGGACATGAGCTTGCATCCTGATACATCCTGAAAATATATCAACTCCCATGAAAGACACCTGAGATTGACAAGGCTCAATCTTTTTCAAACTTAACACCAGACGAGTCTTTTGCAATTTGCTAATGAATAGATGCAGATGCTTGATATGACTAATGATATCCTTGGAATATACTAATATATCATCAATGTAAAAAAGCAAGAATTATCGACAGTCTACAAAAATCAACTCTATCCTTTCCTGGTATAGTGATGGAGCCGATTTCAGACCCATTGGTAGAACATTCCATTCGAACATGCCTTGTGGTACCACAAAGCTTGTCTTATGCCTGTCTGCAGGATGTATTTTGAATTACCAAAAACCGCTTTAAGATAAAATTTAGAAAAAACCCTGCATTTTCTTATTCTTTAGAGTAGTTCATCCTTAAGAGATAAAGGAAATCTTCTGGGCTCTAGCCAATCGTTGATAGGCTTATAGTTGATTACAAGCCTCTTCTTCCCCCTTTTCTGTTCCAAGTGATTATTCACATAAAAGGCCTAACATGCAAAAGCATTGTTTGATGGGGAGATCAATCCATCCTTCAGTAGCATACTAATTTCTTCATTACACAGTTTTGTGTCCTTTAAGGACATTCCTAGTGTGTTGCTTTTAGCCCAGCAATTGGGGGATTGCTTGGAAGTGAAACCCAATATTCTTTACGTTCCCAGAATGCCAATGGATTCTCACTCGTTTGTTGTGTCAGTAATGTGTTGATTTATTCTATTTGCTTAGAATATTTAGCTTTCTCATATGCAAACCAAATATTTAACCTTTGTTCCTTGTGAGTATTAGGGAGAGTGGGGATCATTCCCCCAAGAATAAGAGTTCCTCTTGATTTGGTGAGAACTTCATAAGCCAGATTCTGAACCTGAAATCGTATAGACAAATCAGGTAGAACAGTAAATGGAATCACCTGTGAGATCAGATCTGCTTCCAAAGTAAGATCAGTATTTGGGTGTGGATGCAGATAAGGAATGATTTGAAACTTGGCTTGTCCAACAGAAATTTTTCATGAAACCACCTTTTGAATTCATCCTCTGGTATTATTAGCATAGGACACAGTTATGCCAGAGGGTAAATACTGAATAAATTGTGGTGGTACTAAAACCTGGTTAATGTAAGACATTAGTGAACCAGAGTCCCAAAGAGCATCAACATGAAATGACTGTGTCTAAGGGAATTTAATCCCTACTTTTGAATAGAATGCTCTGTTGAATTTAGAATCAAAATAAATGAGATCACAAGCATTGAGAGTGCGATCAGGTACCCATCGCTCCATGGGTTCATTGGCTACTTGTTTCAAAGCTGCTATGTACGAAATATGATTGGCCAATGCATAGGTATAATCAATTTTGGACTCAATAGTAGCGAGTTGGGATTGTGCCACTTTCATGCATTGCAACAATTCGTCACAACACACATGCATTGTTGGAGCTGAAGTAGAGGCTTCTTCAGCTGTAGCTGGTTGTGTAGGTTGATCTGTTGTAGTCGGGTGACTGCGAGTAGTAGCTCCTTGATAAATTCTTTGCTTCCATTCTTGTTGTTTGACAATTTCTGAGGTTTGCTCAACCATGCTTCTGAACAAAGGTAGGGTTGGTAGTTATGTTGTTCTTTTCTTGATAAATTCCTTTTTAAAGGTCGTGACTCTTTCTTCCATGTTTCTGCTTCATCAGTAGTACTTGTAGTTGATTCATCTTCAGTAGAAGATTCATACCACTTTTGCTTGGGGAAAGCATAGGGTTTTCTGACCATATTGAACATCTTTATAGAACTATCATCCAAGAGAACGGGTTCTTCTGTGGGAGTAGACTCTGCAGAAGAGTATTCAAAAGAAGTGTCTGTATTGTCAGAATCATACTAAGTGTATTTTCCAATGGGGAAATCTTTTTTCTGGAGAACGTTGCAATAAACTACGTCATACTCATATTTGTCCTTTAAAACAGCATTGCCAAATTTCCTTTTTCTCTTAGGGTAGGTTGGGGCAATACGACCAGGTTTATTGCAGACATAGCATTTTACGTGTTGTCGTTCTTCCTTGCTCAGCTTACGCTTTCTTCTGACCAACTTGAAACACTTGCCATATTTGTCTCTTTGTTGTTTGACTTTATAGTGGCACTCTTCATACTACTTGCATCCAAATTGTTGGGCTTTGGTTTCTTTGGTACAAAAGCTAGAATTGAATCCCTTCACTTGCTTGATATCTCTTTTCACCCGCAGTCAAGCACATTCCAAATTTGTGACCTCATTAATAAATGAGTTAATATGGGAAATAGAAATATTTTCATCCAAATGTAGCCCTGCAGCCTTAAATCTTTTCTTTATAATATTTGCAAAGGATTTCGGGAAAGAATTAACATAGTATTGCTTGTATTCGGTTTTGAAATATCCTCCAGGGAGCTGATACATGAGTTGAGTCATGTGCTGTTGATATTTCTTTACCTGAGCCCGGTCACAAAGCTTGATTCTGAAGAAGGCTTCTCTATTGCAATCCTGAATCTTGCTAGTAGACCACCCTAAAAACTGCACTACAAGGGCAGCAAAGAACAATGAGATGACATTATCAAAGTTTTCCCTGCCTTCAGGCCCTCCTTGCATAATATAGGTCTTACTCTCCACATTGAGATCATCCCACCATGCTCTCAACATTCCTTGAAATCCAGCAACAATAATAAAAATAGATTGGCATTGAGTTAGGTCTTTATACAGAATCCCATAATGTACAGAATTATAAATAAATTCAAACACCTTCCATATCTGTTCCTAGTTAAGACCATCTATGTCCAGTATGGTCATATCTCCAATTTTGCTTACCCCTTTTAAACTAGTAGACAATGATGTTGGGGATTCAACCTTCATTTTCCCTGATTCTTTGCTCACAATATTCATGATCCTAACCTCATCTTCAGTGTTGATGTCTGAGTCTTCGTCAGAGGATGGATTAGGGAAGATTTGTGGTAGGAAGACATCCAATTCATCCAGTCCCATTTCTTCATACTCAACACATGCATCATCTTTGAAAACAATCCAATCTCTATGTTTTGGCAAGATATTGCATACCTCTTCTCCAAGTTGTTGTCTTTCGGGCCAGGCTTGGACTTGTGCATTTATCCCCCACAGGAGATTAGGATCAAAGCCATGAGTGATATCTTCATCAAGAAAGGGAGACATATGGACAGGAAAAGGAGAGACAATTTGATGACTGGCTCATGCAGTACTGCCGAAAACATTCTAGGAAATGTTTTGTCTTAACTGTTGTTGCCAAAAGTAGGACAGGTGATGGTTGTATCATTGACTCAATAGGGAAAACCTGTCTGGCTAATGACACAGGAGTGGTGAGAATTGTCAATTTAGACAGTACCTAATATTGTAGCACAGCCAATTCCTTGATGGCATTGGTATGCCAATTTGATGCTTCTTCCAATGGTTGTAATCGCTTATTAGGAGAAGGAAGGATGTAGGGTTGACTGGTTGAAAAATATTTGTCGTTAATGGCATCTTTGGTAAGACAGTCAATCCCATTAATAATAAAATCAATAGCCATTATATGATTACACAATCTACATTTGAATAGGCCTTCGAAATCATTATAGGTTTTAGGGTGAATACATATCACCTTAGGGCGAGCTTTGCTAGTACAGGAGGAAGAACAAGTTCATGCCGGACAATACTATGGAGGTGCCAGAACTGAAGCGAGTTCCTTTCTAGACTTTGATTTTCCTAGAATTTTGTACTAGTCTATTGAGCCTAATCTTTCAATCTTCATTGGCTCAGGATATTGAACTTAATTCCTAAGTGTTTTGGAGATATCCAACTGCCACTCATCAGAAAATTGAACTTCCTTCCATTCCACCATCTCTGGTAGAGTTCCCAAAGTTGTCTCATCAACTTTCATTACTATATTTTGCCCCTTACATGATTCTTGATCCATCAAATACCCAGAGTTGTACACAGAAGGCACACAAGTATTTATGGTCCTTACTATCATGCGATAAGCTATTTGCAAGTGATTTGCAGTGTTTTTCATATCCAATCCATTGGTTTTGATCATCAAAGAGATGAATTCATTGAAATACTTATCAGTAAGGCTACATGGGAAGTTGGGGAAGCATTCAATATATATCGGTCCATTAGACAAGCTTCATTGCAGAATATTGATGGTTTGGTCATTTAGGTTTCTATGCCTAGTGTCAAGCAAGGCTCCTATATAAGATACGTTGAGTCCCTTGCGAAACAAAGGAATGATGACTACGGCAATGTAACCTATATGAACAAACTCGGCCAGCTCTCCAAACAAGTGGATTATATGATCATCATGGTTACTGCCCTTGATTGTCACTTTACCATGTGTCTCGTGATACAGAGTATTGGCAGATAATGTGAAGATTTTATTATGCTTGTATACCTAAGAAGTAGATACCTTTGGTAAACTCCATTGTCCTTGAGGAGATTGTTCTTAAATATCAATATTGTCTATCAAAAGCTTTTAAAAGGATGAGAAAATCATTGCCATTGTTAATAAAAGGTTTCTCAAAAGAAATTTTGCTTTGGTAGTAACCGAGTGGCCAGGCGATAATGGAGTCTTTTGAGAAAGCTGTGAGTGTCTACGTCTTAGCGGCACCTTGCCTGAGCGACTGCGACTAGATCAGCTTGACTGGCTCCAATGAGTGAGTTTGAGCTCGTAAACTAGTTACTATGGGATTAGCAAAATTCTTATAGAGCAAACCAAATGGTGATTATTGGCTCTGATACCAATTTATGCAGCAACAGCTTATGCAGCAAAGTTGACGAACTTGAACAGCAATACTGACGGTTGGAGTGTGCACTAAAAACACAGAAGAGAGAAACTAAAGGAACACACTTCTTACGTAGTATTTAAGATAGGATGATTAGCATAGATCACAGAAAATTACAGTAGCTTGTACACAGGACTGCGGATTTACCTTAGAATAAATTGAAACATTCTTACATACACGATAAATAACTTTAAAAGGTTAAAGAACCAATCCCATTTTCCACTTGGACACCTTCTCGTTCATGAGTGGATGC